>NC_090653.1:299830916-300170916 GCF_040937935.1 Hyperolius riggenbachi | reverse complement strand
AGTAAACTAGCTGCAGTGTGTGCTTATCTCTGCTACCTCCAGTATGTACAGTATAAGCTGTTACTCTGTGCCTGTACTGACAGTAAACTAGCTGCAGTGTGTGCTGATCTCTGCTACTTCCAGTATGTACAGTATAAGCTGTTACTCTGTGCCTGTGCTGATAGTAAACTAGCTGCAGCGTGTTCTGCTCTCTGCTACCTCCAGTGTGTACAGTATATGCTGTTACTCTGTGCTTGTGCTGATAGTAAACTAGCTGCAGTGTGTGCTGACCTCTGCTACCTCCAATATGTACAGTATAAGCTGTTACTCTGTGCCTGTACTGATAGTAAACTAGCTGCAGTGTGTGCTGATCTCTGCTGCCTCCAGTATGTACAGTATAAGCTGTTACTCTGTGCCTGTGCTGATAGTAAACTAGCTGCAACGTGTGCTGATCTCTGCTACCTCCAGTATGTACAGTATAAGCTGTTACTCTGTGCCTGTACTGATAGTAAACTAGCTGCAGCGTGTGCTGATCTCTGCTGATCTCTGCTGCCTCCACTATGTACAGTATAAGCTGTTACTCTGTGCCTGTACTGATAGTAAACTAGCTGCAGTGTGTGCTGGTCTCTGCTGCATCCAGTATGTACAGTATAAGCTGTTACTCTGTGCCTGTACTGATAGTAAACTAGCTGCAGTGTGTGCTGATCACTATTACCTCCAGTATGTACAGTATAAGCTGTTACTCTGTGCCTGTACTGATAGTAAACTAGCTCCAGTGAGTGCTGATCTCTGCTACCTCCAGTATGTACAGTATAAGCTGTTACTCTGTGCCTGTACTGATAGTAAACTAGCTGCAGTGTGTGCTTATCTCTGCTACCTTCAGTATGTACAGTATAAGCTGTTACTCTGTGCCTGTACTGACAGTAAACTAGCTGCAGTGTGTGCTGATCTCTGCTACTTCCAGTATGTACAGTATAAGCTGTTACTCTGTGCCTGTGCTGATAGTAAACTAGCTGCAGCGTGTTCTGCTCTCTGCTACCTCCAGTGTGTACAGTATATGCTATTACTCTGTGCTTGTGCTGATAGTAAACTAGCTGCAGTGTGTGCTGATCTCTGCTACCTCCAATATGTACAGTATAAGCTGTTACTCTGTGCCTGTACTGATAGTAAACTAGCTGCAGTGTGTGCTGATCTCTGCTGCCTCCAGTATGTACAGTATAAGCTGTTACTCTGTGCCTGTGCTGATAGTAAACTAGCTGCAACGTGTGCTGATCTCTGCTACCTCCAGTATGTACAGTATAAGCTGTTACTCTGTGCCTGTACTGATAGTAAACTAGCTGCAGCGTGTGCTGATCTCTGCTGATCTCTGCTGCCTCCACTATGTACAGTATAAGCTGTTACTCTGTGCCTGTGCTGATAGTAAACTTGCTGCAGTGTGTGCTGATCTCTGCTACCCCCAGTATGTACAGTATAAGCTGTTACTCTGTGCCTGTACTGATAGTAAGCTAGCTGCAGTGTGTGCTGATCTCTGCTGCCTCCAGTATGTACAGTATAAGCTGTTACTCTGTGCCTGTACTGATAGTAAACTAGCTGCAGCGAGTGCTGATCTCTGCTACCTCCAGTATGTACAGTATAAGGTGTTACTCTGTGCCTGTACTGATAGTAAACTAGCTGCAGTGTGTGCTGATCTCTGCTACCCCCAGTATGTACAGTATAAGCTGTTACTCTGTGCCTGTACTGATAGTAAACTAGCTGCAGTGTGTGCTGATCTCTGCTACACCCAGTATGTACAGTATAAGCTGTTTCTCTGTGCCTGTACTGATAGTAAACTAGCTGCAGTGTGTGCTGATCTCTGCTACCTCCAATATGTAAAGTATAAGCTATTACTCTGTGCTTGTGCTGATAGTAAACTAGCTGCAGTGTGTGCTGATCACTATTACCTCCAGCATGTACAGTATAAGCTGTTACTCTGTGCCTGTACTGATAGTAAACTAGCTGCAGTATGTGCTGATCTCTGCTACCTCCAGTGTGTACAGTATACGCTGTTACTCTGTGCCTGTGCTGATAGTAAACTAGCTGCAGCGTGTGCTGATCTCTGCTGATCTCTGCTGCCTCCACTATGTACAGTATAAGCTGTTACTCTGTGCCTGTGCTGATAGTAAACTTGCTGCAGTGTGTGCTGATCTCTGCTACCCCCAGTATGTACAGTATAAGCTGTTACTCTGTGCCTGTACTGATAGTAAGCTAGCTGCAGTGTGTGCTGATCTCTGCTGCCTCCAGTATGTACAGTATAAGCTGTTACTCTGTGCCTGTACTGATAGTAAACTAGCTGCAGCGAGTGCTGATCTCTGCTACCTCCAGTATGTACAGTATAAGCTGTTACCCTGTGCCTGTACTGATAGTAAACTAGCTGCAGTGTGTGCTGATCTCTGCTACCCCCAGTATGTACAGTATAAGCTGTTACTCTGTGCCTGTACTGATAGTAAACTAGCTGCAGTGTGTGCTGATCTCTGCTACCCCAGTATGTACAGTATAAGCTGTTTCTCTGTGCCTGTGCTGATAGTAACCTAGCTGCAGTGTGTGCTGATCTCTGCTACTTCCAGTATGTACAGTATAAGCTGTTACTCTGTGCCTGTACTGATAGTAAACTAGCTGCAGTGTGTGCTGATCTCTGCTGCCTCCAGTATGTACAGTATAAGCTGTTACTCTGTGCCTGTACTGATAGTAAACTAGCTGAAGCGTGTGCTGATCTCTGCTGCCTCCAGTATGTACAGTATAAGCTGTTTCTCTGTGCCTGTGCTGATAGTAACCTAGCTGCAGTGTGTGCTGATCTCTGCTACTTCCAGTATGTACAGTATAAGCTGTTACTCTGTGCCTGTACTGATAGTAAACTAGCTGCAGTGTGTGCTGATCTCTGCTGCCTCCAGTATGTACAGTATAAGCTGTTACTCTGTGCCTGTACTGATAGTAAACTAGCTGCAGTGTGTGCTGATCTCTGCTACCTCCAATATGTAAAGTATAAGCTATTACTCTGTGCTTGTGCTGATAGTAAACTAGCTGCAGTGTGTGCTGATCACTATTACCTCCAGTATGTACAGTATAAGCTGTTACTCTGTGCCTGTACTGATAGTAAACTAGCTGCAGTATGTGCTGATCTCTGCTTCCTCCAGTGTGTACAGTATGCGCTATTACTCTGTGCCTGTGCTTATAGTAAACTAGCTGCCGGGTGTGCTGATCTCTGCTACCCCCAGTATGTACAGTATAAGCTATTACTCTGTGCCTATACTGATAGTAAACTAGCTGCAGCATGTGCTGATCTCTGCTACCTCCAGTATGTACAGTATAAGCTGTTACTCTGTGCCTGTACTGATAGTAAACTAGCTGCAGTGTGTGCTGATCTCTGCTGCCTCCAGTATGTACAGTATAAGCTGTTACTCTGTGCCTGTACTGATAGTAAACTAGCTGCAGTGTGTGCTTAACTCTGCTACCTCCAGTATGTACAGTATAAGCTGTTACTCTGTGCCTGTACTGATAGTAAACTAGCTGCAGTGTGTGCTGATCTCTGCTACTTCCAGTATGTACAGTATAAGCTGTTACTCTGTGCCTGTGCTGATAGTAAACTAGCTGCAGCGTGTTCTGCTCTCTGCTACCTCCAGTGTGTACAGTATATGCTGTTACTCTGTGCTTGTGCTAATAGTAAACTAGCTGCAGTGTGTGCTGATCTCTGCTACCTCCAATATGTACAGTATAAGCTGTTACTCTGTGCCTGTACTGATAGTAAACTAGCTGCAGTGTGTGCTGATCTCTGCTGCCTCCAGTATGTACAGTATAAGCTGTTACTCTGTGCCTGTGCTGATAGTAAACTAGCTGCAACGTGTGCTGATCTCTGCTACCTCCAGTATAAGCTGTTACTCTGTGCCTGTACTGATAGTAAACTAGCTGCAGTGTGTGCTGATCTCTGCTGCCTCCAGTATGTACAGTATAAGCTGTTACTCTGTGCCTGTGCTGATAGTAAACTTGCTGCAGTGTGTGCTGATCTCTGCTACCCCCAGTATGTACAGTATAAGCTGTTACTCTGTGCCTGTACTGATAGTAAGCTAGCTGCAGCGTGGCTGATATCTGCTACCCCCAGTATGTACAATATAAGCTGTTACTCTGTGCCTGTACTGATAGTAAACTAGCTGCAGCGAGTGCTGATCTCTGCTACCTCCAGTATGTACAGTATAAGCTGTTACTCTGTGCCTGTACTGATAGTAAACTAGCTGCAGTGTGTGCTGATCTCTGCTACCTCCAGTATGTACAGTATAAGCTGTTTCTCTGTGCCTGTACTGATAGTAAACTAGCTGCAGTGTGTGCTGATCTCTGCTACCTCCAATATGTAAAGTATAAGCTATTACTCTGTGCTTGTGCTGATAGTAAACTAGCTGCAGTGTGTGCTGATCACTATTACCTCCAGTATGTACAGTATAAGCTGTTACTCTGTGCCTGTACTGATAGTAAACTAGCTGCAGTATGTGCTGATCTCTGCCACCTCCAGTGTGTACAGTATACGCTGTTACTCTGTGCCTGTGCTGATAGTAAACTAGCTGCCGGGTGTGCTGATCTCTGCTACCTCCAGTATGTACAGTATAAGCTATTACTCTGTGCCTGTACTGATATTAAACTAGCTGCAGTGTGTGCTGATCTCTGCTACCCCCAGTATGTACAGTATAAGCTGTTACTCTGTGCCTGTACTGATAGTAAGCTAGCTGCAGTGTGTGCTGATCTCTGCTACCCCCAGTATGTACAGTATAAGCTGTTTCTCTGTGCCTGTACTGATAGTAAACTAGCTGCAGTGTGTGCTGATCACTGCTACCTCCAATATGTAAAGTATAAGCTATTACTCTGTGCTTGTGCTGATAGTAAACTAGCTGCAGTGTGTGCTGATCACTATTACCTCCAGTATGTACAGTATAAGCTGTTACTCTGTGCCTGTACTGATAGTAAACTAGCTGCAGTATGTGCTGATCTCTGCTACCTCCAGTGTTACCTCCAGTGTGTACAGTATACGCTGTTACTCTGTGCCTGTGCTGATAGTAAACTAGCTGCCGGGTGTGCTGATCTCTGCTACCTCCAGTATGTACAGTATAAGCTATTACTCTGTGCCTGTACTGATAGTAAACTAGCTGCAGCATGTGCTGATCTCTGCTACCTCCAGTATGTACAGTATAAGCTGTTACTCTGTGCCTGTACTGATAGTAGACTAGCTGCAGTGTGTGCTCTCTGCCACCTGCAGTATGTACAGTATAAGCTGTTACCCTGTGCCTGTGCTGATAGTAAAATAGCTGCAGTGTGTGCTGATCTCTGCTGCCTCCAGTATGTACAGTATACGCTGTTACTCTGTGCCTGTACTGATAGTAAACAAGCTGAAGCGTGTGCTGATCTCTGCTACCTCCAGTATGTACAGTATAAGCTGTCACTCTGTGCCTGTACTGATAGTAAACTAGCTGCAGCGTGTGCTGATCTCTGCTACCCCCAGTATGTACAGTATAAGCTGTTACTCTGTGCCTTTACTGATAGTAAACTACCTACAGTATGTGCTGCTCTCTGCTACCCCCAGTATGTACAGTATAAGCTGTTACTCTGTGCCTGTGCTGATAGTAACCTAGCTGCAGCATGTGCTGATCTCTGCTACATACTGTATACAGTATGAGCATGAGCCACAGAAGGCTATAGAAAGTTGATAGAGAGTCTATAACTTATTCAGCACACTACCCCCCTATGGGACACAACATATATTGGAGCCCCAGTCACACCCCAGCCATGTTTATTGAGGCTAGATATTGAATCTGAATGTAATTTCCGAGGAAGAGGCAGTTTGTTTTTTCGTTACATCCACACAGAAGAGGTTGACGACCTTTATTCCTGTTTAGGACCTTCCACTACGGGGGTTTAGGAAGCCCAAGAAGGAATTCTGGGAAATAAGAGAGAAGCGAGAGTGGGAATGACTGTGAAGAGGACCTTTTCATTAGAATATTAGAAGCATCCCCGGCATTTACGAGCTTGGGCAGCGGCCGCAGCTGGGGAGCCAGTATGGGGAGTTTCTCACAGATGCCACAAAAGGGCCACGTTGGCCGCCGCATCGTTAAACCGCCCTGTAAAAAGTTTATAGAGTCTTTCCACCGAGCAGACAAAAAGCAGCAGGAGGCCTCTGAGGGCCCAATAGCTCGGAAAATGGGGATCTCTGGTATCATAAACGGAGCTCGGCCAATTACTGGATGGATTTCTAGATTTTACAGCGGGTCGCTAGGCTGAATCAGAAAACGGAGTTACTAACAGTGCTGCTCAGCAGTGTTAACCAGATAATCCGAACTTTTTCAGCTATCTGCTTCCGGGTACCTGTGCCCAAATCTGGATAGCTATCTGCGGATAGTTGGCAGGCAATATGGATATCCACGGATATCCACAGAAATCCAACTATTGAGATACTGTAACTAAGGAGATTAAGTCCCTGACGTCATTGAGCCAATCAGAGGGCTCCCAGCCTAACCCCTAGCACCCAATCACAGAAAGGAACCCTGGTCAGGCCCCCCTTTATAATAAGGAGGGCTGCCATGATAAGAAATCTCGTCCTTGCTTGTGAATGCTCACTGAGAGATATGCTCCAGTGCTGCTGGCCTAGCAAGTGCTGTATACAGTGATAAACCTTAGGGCCCGTTCACACTGCACGTGTTTCCAGCAGCGTTTTGGAAACGCGTGCAGGTGGCCGATACGCACGATATCAGACATTGCATAGAGTGCAATGTCTGATGTTCACACTGCATGCGTTCCGGACCTGTGCAGTCCGGGAACGCATGCTGCACGCAGATTTTGCTAAAACGCGTGGCTGTCCCATTCACTTTTCAGTGATGGGATCAGCCACGCAACGCACACAAACGCGGATGGCCATGCGTTCGTACGCGTTGCGGTCCGCACGCGTTTCGCACGCATGGCCATCCGCATTAAGCTGTTCAGTGATTAACCCCTTCACTATCACTACACTATTGTTATATTGTTAATTAGGTAGCAGCTAGCTAGCTTGATTTCATTCAGTGAGTGACAGTCAGAGAGTGTGCTGCAGGGCTGCTGCAGCTGCTAAGTGTCTGTGTGTGTGCTGTGCACAGACCAGGCCAGCTGCTGCCTGCTGGCCAGCTAGCCTTAGCTACAGTATAGGTTAGGTTAGGGATTAGGATTACTGTGTTATTGTGTAGTTAGTACTGTAGTACTGCAGTCAGTGCTAGTAGTTGTTAGAGTAGTAGTACTACTGTGTTAGCTTACTACAGAACTGCTGTGCTGTGAGCAGTGCCAGTGTGACAGTTAGTGTGCACTAGTGTGTGCACTAGTGTCTTCTCCTCGGCTGTCTGACTGTCACTCGACACTTGGCACTTTGCATTTTGCACTTGGCACTTTGGACGTGACACTTTGCACGTGGCACTTTGCAGGTGGCACGTGTCAAGTGCAAAGTGCCACGTGCAAAGTGCCGCATGCAAAGTGCCACGTGCAAAGTGCCACATGCAAAGTGCCAAGTGCCACGTCCGGCATGCTCCTGGCAGATGTTACACCTGCTGCTGCTGCATTTCCCTGCTCCTGCTGCCTTTGCTGCTCCCACCTCCAGGGTGCCACAGGCCACTGCTGCTGTGCTGATACCACCTATATTTAACCCAAAACACAATTGCTGCATATTTTTTGGAGGTGTCTGGGCTGAAAACTGTCATGTCCCAGTTGTGCGCTTGGACTTTGGACACAATGTGGGCTGCACGACCGCTGTCTGGAACCTAGTCCTGATGTTAATTGACAGCCATTTTGTGTGTGTGTGGGGGGGGGGGGGGGGGGAATTTAAGTCCTCACATCATCAATTAGTGTTTCCCTTTAAAAACTGTGCGTGCAAGCGGAACGACGGACTACACCTTGAAAACTAGTACAAGTCGTTTACAAGTTGTTTAAACGTCAACAACTGTCTGATATCAGACCAACAGAATGTGAATAGATCCGACAGTTGGATAGTTCGAAACGCCTGTTATCAGTCACTCGTCAAGTTGTTTGCACGCGTACACACACCTGATTGTTGTCCAACAGTCTAAAACAGACTAAAGTCAGATGACAATTTATGTATTGTATTTATAAAGCGCCAACATATTATTACGCAGCGCTGCACATTAGTTTAGGTTACAGACAATATTTAGGGGTGACATACAGCAATACGACAATACATGAATACAAGAAAACCAGATCACACAGCACAGTATGAGTACAAGGTAATGCTTAGTCACTGGATGGAGCATGGAGATTACACAGCACAGTATGAGTACAAGGTAATGCTTAGTCACTGGATGGAGCATGGAGATCACACAGCACAGTATGAGTACAAGGTAATGCTTAGTCACTGGATGGGGCATGGAGATCACACAGCACAGTATGAGTACAAGGTAATGCTTAGTCACTGGATGGGGCATGGAGATCACACAGCACAGTATGAGTACAAGGTAGTGCTTAGTCACTGGATGGGAGCATGGAGATCACACAGCACAGTATGAGTACAAGGTAATGCTTAGTCACTGGATGGGGCATGGAGATCACACAGCACAGTATGAGTACAAGGTAGTGCTTAGTCACTGGATGGGGCATGGAGATCACACAGCACAGTATGAGTACAAGGTAGTGCTTAGTCACTGGATGGGAGCATGGAGATCACACAGCACAGTATGAGTACAAGGTAATGCTTAGTCACTGGATGGGGCATGGAGATCACACAGCACAGTATGAGTACAAGGTAGTGCTTAGTCACTGGATGGGAGCATGGAGATCACACAGCACAGTATAAGTACAAGGTAATGCTTAGTCACTGGAGGGGAGCATGGAGATCACACAGCACAGTATGAGTACAAGCTAATGCTTAGTCACTGGAGGGGAGCGTGGAGATCACACAGCACAGTATGAGTACAAGGTAATGCTTAGTCACTGGATGGAGCATGGAGATCACACAGCACAGTATGAGTACAAGGTAATGCTTAGTCACTGGATGGGAGCATGGAGATCACACAGCACAGTATGAGTACAAGGTAATGCTTAGTCACTGGAGGGGAGCATGGAGATCACACAGCACAGTATGAGTACAAGGTAGTGCTTAGTCACTGGATGGAGCATGGAGATCACACAGCACAGTATGAGTACAAGGTAATGCTTAGTCAGTCACTGGAGGGGAGCATGGAGATCACACAGCACAGTATGAGTACAAGGTAGTGCTTAGTCACTGGATGGGAGCATGGAGATCACACAGCACAGTATGAGTACAAGGTAATGCTTAGTCACTGGATGGGAGCATGGAGATCACACAGCACAGTATTAGTACAAGGTAATGCTTAGTCACTGGAGGGGAGCACGGAGATCACACAGCACAGTATGAGTACAAGGTAATGCTTAGTCAGTCACTGGAGGGGAGCATGGAGATCACACAGCACAGTATGAGTACAAGGTAATGCTTAGTCACTGGAGGGGAGCATGGAGATCACACAGCACAGTATGAGTACAAGGTAGTGCTTAGTCACTGGATGGAGCATGGAGATCACACAGCACAGTATGAGTACAAGGTAATGCTTAGTCAGTCACTGGAGGGGAGCATGGAGATCACACAGCACAGTATGAGTACAAGGTAGTGCTTAGTCACTGGATGGGAGCATGGAGATCACACAGCACAGTATGAGTACAAGGTAATGCTTAGTCACTGGATGGAGCATGGAGATCACACAGCACAGTATTAGTACAAGGTAATGCTTAGTCACTGGAGGGGAGCACGGAGATCACACAGCACAGTATGAGTACAAGGTAATGCTTAGTCAGTCACTGGAGGGGAGCATGGAGATCACACAGCACAGTATGAGTACAAGGTAATGCTTAGTCACTGGAGGGGAGCATGGAGATCACACAGCACAGTATGAGTACAAGGTAATGCTTAGTCACTGGATGCAGCATGGAGATCACACAGCACAGTATGAGTACAAGGTAATGCTTAGTCAGTCACTGAAGGGGAGCATGGAGATCACACAGCACAGTATGAGTACAAGGTAGTGCTTAGTCACTGGATGGAGCATGGAGATCACACAGCACAGTATGAGTACAAGGTAATGCTTAGTCAGTCACTGGAGGGGAGCATGGAGATCACACAGCACAGTATGAGTACAAGGTAATGCTTAGTCACTGGAGGGGAGCATGGAGATCACACAGCACAGTATGAGTACCAGGTAATGCTTAGTCACAGGATGGAGCATGGAGATCACACAGCACAGTGTGAGTACAAGGTAATGCTTAGTCACTGGAGGGGAGCGTGGAAATCACACAGCACAGTATGAGTACAAGGTAATGCTTAGTCACTGGAGGGGAGCAAGGAGATCACACAGCACAGTATGAGTGCAAGGTAATGCTTAGTCACTGGAGGGGAGCATGGAGGTCACACAGCACAGTATGAGTACAAGGTAATGCTTAGTTACTGGAGGGGAGCATGGAGATCACACAGCACAGTATGAGTACAAGGTAATGCTTAGTCACTAGATGGAGCATGGAGATCACACAGCACAGTATGAGTACAAGGTAATGCTTAGTCACTGGATGGAGCATGGAGATCACACAGCACAGTATGAGTACAAGGTAATGCTTAGTCAGTGGATGGAGCATGGAGATCACACAGCACAGTATGAGTACAAGGTAATGCTTAGTCACTGGAGGGGAGCATGGAGATCACACAGCACAGTATGAGTACAAGGTAATGCTTAGTCAGTCACTGGAGGGGAGCATGGAGATCACACAGCACAGTATGAGTACAAGGTAGTGCTTAGTCACTGGATGGAGCATGGAGATCACACAGCACAGTATGAGTACAAGGTAATGCTTAGTCAGTCACTGGAGGGGAGCATGGAGATCACACAGCACAGTATGAGTACAAGGTAGTGCTTAGTCACTGGAGGGGAGCATGGAGATTAGTCAAGTTGTGTTCACTCAGATGCATAGCATGGGTGCACAGTAATGGAGGTGCATGATCAGGTAGGACACAAAAGGAGGAAGACCACCAGGGTGCCACAGGCCACTGCTGCTGTGCTGATACCACCTATATTTAACCCAAAACACAATTGCTGCGTAATTTTTTGGAGGTGTCTGGGCTGAAAACTGCCATGTCCCAGTTGTGCGGTTGGACTTTGGACACAATGTGGGCTGCACGACCGCTGTCTGGAACCTAGTCCTGATGTTAATTGACAGCCATTTTTTGTGTGTGTGTGTGTGTGGGGGGGGGGGGGGGATTTTAAGTCCTCACATCATCAATTAGTGTTTCCCTTTCAAAACTGTGCGTGCAAGCGGAACGACGGACTACTCCTTGAAAACTAGTACAAGTCGTTTACAAGTTGTTTAAACGTCAACAACTGTCTGATATCAGACCAACAGAATGTGAATAGATCCGACAGTTAGATAGTTCGAAACGCCTGTTATCAGTCACTCGTCAAGTTGTTTGCACGCGTGCACACACTTGATTGTTGTCCAACAGTCTAAAACAGACTAAAGTCAGATGACAATTTATGTATTGTATTTATAAAGCGCCAACATATTATTACGCAGCGCTGCACATTAGTTTAGGTTACAGACAATATTTAGGGGTGACATACAGCAATATGACAATACATGAATACAAGAAAATCAGATCACGCAGCACAATATGAGTACAAGGTAATGCTTAGTCACTGGATGGAGCATGGAGATTACACAGCACAGTATGAGTACAAGGTAATGCTTAGTCACTGGATGGGAGCATGGAGATCACACAGCACAGTATGAGTACAAGGTAATGCTTAGTCACTGGATGGAGCATGGAGATCACACAGCACAGTATGAGTACAAGGTAGTGCTTAGTCACTGGATGGAGCATGGAGATCACGCAGCACAGTATGAGTACAAGGTAATGCTTAGTCAGTCACTGGAGGGGAGCATGGAGATCACACAGCACAGTATGAGTACAAGGTAGTGCTTAGTCACTGGATGGTAGCATGGAGATCACACAGCACAGTATAAGTACAAGGTAATGCTTAGTCACTGGAGGGGAGCATGGAGATCACACAGCACAGTATGAGTACAAGGTAATGCTTAGTCACTGGAGGGGAGCGTGGAGATCACACAGCACAGTATGAGTACAAGGTAATGCTTAGTCACTGGATGGAGCATGGAGATCACACAGCACAGTATGAGTACAAGGTAATGCTTAGTCAGTCACTGGAGGGGAGCATGGAGATCACACAGCACAGTATGAGTACAAGGTAATGCTTAGTCACTGGAGGGGAGCATGGAGATCACACAGCACAGTATGAGTACAAGGTAATGCTTAGTCACTGGAGGGGAGCATGGAGGTCACACAGCACAGTATGAGTACAAGGTAATGCTTAGTTACTGAAGGGGAGCATGGAGATCACACACATTTTTTGTGTGTGTGTGTGGGGGGGGGGGGGGGATTTTAAGTCCTCACATCATCAATTAGTGTTTCCCTTTAAAAACTGTGCGTGCAAGCGGAACGACGGACTACACCTTGAAAACTAGTACAAGTCGTTTACAAGTTGTTTAAACGTCAACAACTGTCTGATATCAGACCAACAGAATGTGAATAGATCCGACAGTTGGATAGTTCGAAACGCCTGTTATCAGTCACTCGTCAAGTTGTTTGCACGCGTACACACACCTGATTGTTGTCCAACAGTCTAAAACAGACTAAAGTCAGATGACAATTTATGTATTGTATTTATAAAGCGCCAACATATTATTACGCAGCGCTGCACATTAGTTTAGGTTACAGACAATATTTAGGGGTTACATACAGCAATACGACAATACATGAATACAAGAAAATCAGATCACGCAGCACAATATGAGTACAAGGTAATGCTTAGTCACTGGATGGAGCATGGAGATTACACAGCACAGTATGAGTACAAGGTAATGCTTAGTCACTGGATGGGAGCATGGAGATCACACAGCACAGTATGAGTACAAGGTAATGCTTAGTCACTGGAGGGGAGCATGGAGATCACACAGCACAGTATGAGTACAAGGTAATGCTTAGTCACTGGATGGGGCATGGAGATCACACAGCACAGTATGAGTACCAGGTAATGCTTAGTCACTGGATGCAGCATGGAGATCACGCAGCACAATATGAGTACAAGGTAATGCTTAGTCACTGGATGGAGCATGGAGATTACACAGCACAGTATGAGTACAAGGTAATGCTTAGTCACTGGAGGGGAGCATGGAGATCACACAGCACAGTATGAGTACAAGGTAATGCTTAGTCACTGGATGGGGCATGGAGATCACACAGCACAGTATGAGTACAAGGTAATGCTTAGCCACTGGATGGGAGCATGGAGATCACACAGCACAGTATGAGTACAAGGTAATGCTTAGTCACTGGATGGGAGCATGGAGATCACACAGCACAGTATGAGTACAAGGTAATGCTTAGTCACTGGAGGGGAGCATGGAGATCACACAGCACAGTATGAGTACAAGGTAATGCTTAGTCACTGGATGGGGCATGGAGATCACACAGCACAGTATGAGTACCAGGTAATGCTTAGTCACTGGATGCAGCATGGAGATCACGCAGCACAATATGAGTACAAGGTAATGCTTAGTCACTGGATGGAGCATGGAGATTACACAGCACAGTATGAGTACAAGGTAATGCTTAGTCACTGTATGGAGCATGGAGATTACACAGCACAGTATGAGTACAAGGTAATGCTTAGTCACTGGAGGGGAGCATGGAGATCACACAGCACAGTATGAGTACAAGGTAATGCTTAGTCACTGGATGGAGCATGGAGATCACACAGCACAGTATGAGTACAAGGTAATGCTTAGTCACTGGA
Source organism: Hyperolius riggenbachi (assembly GCF_040937935.1). Taxonomy (NCBI): domain Eukaryota; kingdom Metazoa; phylum Chordata; class Amphibia; order Anura; family Hyperoliidae; genus Hyperolius; species Hyperolius riggenbachi. The sequence continues at coordinate 300,157,018 of NC_090653.1, read as the reverse complement.
TGGGAGCATGGAGATCACACAGCACAGTATGAGTACAAGGTAATGCTTAGTCACTGGATGGAGCATGGAGATCACACAGCACAGTATGAGTACAAGGTAATGCTTAGTCACTGGATGCAGCATGGAGATCACACAGCACAGTATGAGTACAAGGTAATGCTTAGTCACTGGATGGAGCATGGAGATCACACAGCACAGTATGAGTACAAGGTAATGCTTAGTCACTGGATGCAGCATGGAGATCACACAGCACAGTATGAGTACAAGGTAATGCTTAGTCACTGGATGCAGCATGGAGATCACACAGCACAGTATGAGTACAAGGTAATGCTTAGTCACTGGAGGGGAGCATGGAGATCACACAGCACAGTATGAGTACAAGGTAATGCTTAGTCACTGGATGGGAGCATGGAGATCACACAGCACAGTATGAGTACAAGGTAATGCTTAGTCACTGGATGGGAGCATGGAGATCACACAGCACAGTATGAGTACAAGGTAATGCTTAGTCACTGGAGGGGAGCATGGAGATCACACAGCACAGTATGAGTACAAGGTAATGCTTAGTCACTGGATGGAGCATGGAGATCACACAGCACAGTATGAGTACAAGGTAATGCTTAGTCACTGGATGGGAGCATGGAGATCACACAGCACAGTATGAGTACAAGGTAATGCTTAGTCACTGGATGGAGCATGGAGATCACACAGCACAGTATGAGTACAAGGTAATGCTTAGTCACTGGATGGAGCATGGAGATCACACAGCATAGTATGAGTACAAGGTAATGCTTAGTCACTGGATGGAGCATGGAGATCACACAGCACAGTATGAGTACAAGGTAATGCTTAGTCACTGGATGCAGCATGGAGATCACACAGCACAGTATGAGTACAAGGTAATGCTTAGTCACTGGATGCAGCATGGAGATCACACAGCACAGTATGAGTACAAGGTAATGCTTAGTCACTGGATGCAGCATGGAGATCACACAGCACAGTATGAGTACAAGGTAATGCTTAGTCACTGGATGGAGCATGGAGGTCACACAGCACAGTATGAGTACAAGGTAATGCTTAGTCACTGGAGGGGAGCATGGAGATCACACAGCACAGTATTAGTACAAGGTAATGCTTAGTCAGTCACTGGATGGGGCATGGAGATCACACAGCACAGTATGAGTACAAGGTAATGCTTAGTCACTGGATGGGAGCATGGAGATCACACAGCACAGTATGAGTACAAGGTAATGCTTAGTCACTGGATGGGAGCATGGAGATCACACAGCACAGTATGAGTACAAGGTAATGCTTAGTCACTGGATGGGAGCATGGAGATCACACAGCACAGTATGAGTACAAGGTAATGCTTAGTCACTGGATGGGAGCATGGAGATCACACAGCACAGTATGAGTACAAGGTAATGCTTAGTCACTGGATGGAGCATGGAGATCACACAGCACAGTATGAGTACAAGGTAATGCTTAGTCACTGGAGGGGAGCACGGAGATCACACAGCACAGTATGAGTACAAGGTAATGCTTAGTCAGTCACTGGAGGGGAGCATGGAGATCACACAGCACAGTATGAGTACAAGGTAATGCTTAGTCACTGGATAGGAGCATGGAGATCACACAGCACAGTATGAGTACAAGGTAATGCTTAGTCACTGGATGCAGAATGGAGATCACACAGCACAGTATGAGTACAAGGTAATGCTTAGTCAGTCACTGGAGGGGAGCATGGAGATCACACAGCACAGTATGAGTACAAGGTAGTGCTTAGTCACTGGATGTAGCATGGAGATCACACAGCACAGTATGAGTACAAGGTAATGCTTAGTCAGTCACTGGAGGGGAGCATGGAGATTACACAGCACAGTATGAGTACAAGGTAATGCTTAGTCACTGGAGGGGAGCATGGAGATCACACAGCACAGTATGAGTACAAGGTAATGCTTAGTCACTGGAGGGGAGCATGGAGATCACACAGCACAGTATGAGTACCAGGTAATGCTTAGTCACAGGATGGAGCATGGAGATCACACAGCACAGTGTGAGTACAAGGTAATGCTTAGTCACTGGAGGGGAGCGTGGAGATCACACAGCACAGTATGAGTACAAGGTAATGCTTAGTCACTGGAGGGGAGCATGGAGATCACACAGCACAGTATGAGTACAAGGTAATGCTTAGTCACTGGATGGAGCATGGAGATCACACAGCACAGTATGAGTACAAGGTAATGCTTAGTCACTGGATGGAGCATGGAGGTCACACAGCACAGTATGAGTACAAGGTAATGCTTAGTCACTGGATGGAGCATGGAGATCACACAGCACAGTATGAGTACAAGGTAATGCTTAGTCACTGGAGGGGAGCATGGAGATCACACAGCACAGTATGAGTACAAGGTAATGCTTAGTCAGTTACTGGAGGGGAGCATGGAGATCACACAGCACAGTATGAGTACAAGGTAGTGCTTAGTCACTGGATGGAGCATGGAGATCACACAGCACAGTATGAGTACAAGGTAATGCTTAGTCAGTCACTGGAGGGGAGCATGGAGATCACACAGCACAGTATGAGTACAAGGTAGTGCTTAGTCACTGGAGGGGAGCATGGAGATTAGTCAAGTTGTGTTCACTCAGATGCATAGCATGGGTGCACAGTAATGGAGGTGCATGATCAGGTAGGACACAAAAGGAGGAAGACCACCAGGGTGCCACAGGCCACTGCTGCTGTGCTGATACCACCTATATTTAACCCAAAACACAATTGCTGCGTAATTTTTTGGAGGTGTCTGGGCTGAAAACTGCCATGTCCCAGTTGTGCGGTTGGACTTTGGACACAATGTGGGCTGCACGACCGCTGTCTGGAACCTAGTCCTGATGTTAATTGACAGCCATTTTGTGTGTGTGTGTGTGGGGGGGGGGGGGGGGGGGATTTTAAGTCCTCACATCATCAATTAGTGTTTCCCTTTCAAAACTATGCGTGCAAGCGGAACGACGGACTACTCCTTGAAAACTAGTACAAGTCGTTTACAAGTTGTTTAAACGTCAACAACTGTCTGATATCAGACCAACAGAATGTGAATAGATCCGACAGTTGGATAGTTCGAAACGCCTGTTATCAGTCACTCGTCAAGTTGTTTGCACGCGTACACACACTTGATTGTTGTCCAACAGTCTAAAACAGACTAAAGTCAGATGACAATTTATGTATTGTATTTATAAAGCGCCAACATATTATTACGCAGCGCTGCACATTAGTTTAGGTTACAAACAATATTTAGGGGTGACATACAGCAATATGACAATACATGAATACAAGAAAATCAGATCACGCAGCACAATATGAGTACAAGGTAATGCTTAGTCACTGGATGGAGCATGGAGATTACACAGCACAGTATGAGTACAAGGTAATGCTTAGTCACTGGAGGGGAGCATGGAGATCACACAGCACAGTATGAGTACAAGGTAATGCTTAGTCACTGGATGGAGCATGGAGATCACACAGCACAGTATGAGTACAAGGTAGTGCTTAGTCACTGGATGGAGCATGGAGATCACACAGCACAGTATGAGTACAAGGTAATGCTTAGTCAGTCACTGGAGGGGAGCATGGAGATCACACAGCACAGTATGAGTACAAGGTAGTGCTTAGTCACTGGATGGGAGCATGGAGATCACACAGCACAGTATGCGTACAAGGTAATGCTTAGTCACTGGAGGGGAGCATGGAGATCACACAGCACAGTATGAGTACAAGGTAATGCTTAGTCACTGGAGGGGAGCGTGGAGATCACACAGCACAGTATGAGTACAAGGTAATGCTTAGTCAGTCACTGGAGGGGAGCATGGAGATCACACAGCACAGTATGAGTACAAGGTAATGCTTAGTCAGTCACTGGAGGGGAGCATGGAGATCACACAGCACAGTATGAGTACAAGGTAATGCTTAGTCACTGGAGGGGAGCATGGAGATCACACAGCACAGTATGAGTACAAGGTAATGCTTAGTCACTGGAGGGGAGCATGGAGGTCACACAGCACAGTATGAGTACAAGGTAATGCTTAGTTACTGGAGGGGAGCATGGAGATCACACAGCACAGTATGAGTACAAGGTAATGCTTAGTCACTAGATGGAGCATGGAGATCACACAGCACAGTATGAGTACAAGGTAATGCATAGTCACTGGATGGAGCATGGAGATCACACAGCACAGTATGAGTACAAGGTAATGCTTAGTCACTGGATGGAGCATGGAGATCACACAGCACAGTATGAGTACAAGGTAATGCTTAGTCACTGGATGGAGCATGGAGGTCACACAGCACAGTATGAGTACAAGGTAATGCTTAGTCAGTGGATGGAGCATGGAGATCACACAGCACAGTATGAGTACAAGGTAATGCTTAGTCACTGGAGGTGAGCATGGAGATCACACAGCACAGTATGAGTACAAGGTAATGCTTAGTCACTGGAGGGGAGCATGGAGATCACACAGCACAGTATGAGTACCAGGTAATGCTTAGTCACAGGATGGAGCATGGAGATCACACAGCACAGTGTGAGTACAAGGTAATGCTTAGTCACTGGAGGGGAGCGTGGAGATCACACAGCACAGTATGAGTACAAGGTAATGCTTAGTCACTGGAGGGGAGCATGGAGATCACACAGCACAGTATGAGTACAAGGTAATGCTTAGTCACTGGATGGGAGCATGGAGATCACACAGCACAGTATGAGTACAAGGTAATGCTTAGTCACTGGATGGAGCATGGAGATCACACAGCACAGTATGAGTACAAGGTAATGCTTAGTCACTGGATGGAGCATGGAGGTCACACAGCACAGTATGAGTACAAGGTAATGCTTAGTCACTGGATGGAGCATGGAGATCACACAGCACAGTATGAGTACAAGGTAATGCTTAGTCACTGGAGGGGAGCATGGAGATCACACAGCACAGTATGAGTACAAGGTAATGCTTAGTCAGTTACTGGAGGGGAGCATGGAGATCACACAGCACAGTATGAGTACAAGGTAGTGCTTAGTCACTGGATGGAGCATGGAGATCACACAGCACAGTATGAGTACAAGGTAATGCTTAGTCACTGGATGGAGCATGGAGATCACACAGCACAGTATGAGTACAAGGTAATGCTTAGTCAGTCACTGGAGGGGAGCATGGAGATCACACAGCACAGTATGAGTACAAGGTAGTGCTTAGTCACTGGAGGGGAGCATGGAGATTAGTCAAGTTGTGTTCACTCAGATGCATAGCATGGGTGCACAGTAATGGAGGTGCATGATCAGGTAGGACACAAAAGGAGGAAGACCACCAGGGTGCCACAGGCCACTGCTGCTGTGCTGATACCACCTATATTTAACCCAAAACACAATTGCTGCGTAATTTTTTGGAGGTGTCTGGGCTGAAAACTGCCATGTCCCAGTTGTGCGGTTGGACTTTGGACACAATGTGGGCTGCACGACCGCTGTCTGGAACCTAGTCCTGATGTTAATTGACAGCCATTTTGTGTGTGTGTGTGTGTGTGTGGGGGGGGGGGGGGGGGGATTTTAAGTCCTCACATCATCAATTAGTGTTTCCCTTTCAAAACTATGCGTGCAAGCGGAACGACGGACTACTCCTTGAAAACTAGTACAAGTCGTTTACAAGTTGTTTAAACGTCAACAACTGTCTGATATCAGACCAACAGAATGTGAATAGATCCGACAGTTGGATAGTTCGAAACGCCTGTTATCAGTCACTCGTCAAGTTGTTTGCACGCGTACACACACTTGATTGTTGTCCAACAGTCTAAAACAGACTAAAGTCAGATGACAATTTATGTATTGTATTTATAAAGCGCCAACATATTATTACGCAGCGCTGCACATTAGTTTAGGTTACAGACAATATTTAGGGGTGACATACAGCAATATGACAATACATGAATACAAGAAAATCAGATCACGCAGCACAATATGAGTACAAGGTAATGCTTAGTCACTGGATGGAGCATGGAGATTACACAGCACAGTATGAGTACAAGGTAATGCTTAGTCACTGGAGGGGAGCATGGAGATCACACAGCACAGTATGAGTACAAGGTAATGCTTAGTCACTGGATGGAGCATGGAGATCACACAGCACAGTATGAGTACAAGGTAATGCTTAGTCACTGGATGGGAGCATGGAGATCACACAGCACAGTATGAGTACAAGGTAATGCTTAGTCAGTCACTGGAGGGGTGCATGGAGATCACACAGCACAGTATGAGTACAAGGTAATGCTTAGTCACTGGATGGAGCATGGAGATCACACAGCACAGTATGAGTACAAGGTAATGCTTAGTCAGTCACTGGAGGGGAGCATGGAGATCACACAGCACAGTATGAGTACAAGGTAGTGCTTAGTCACTGGATGGGAGCATGGAGATCACACAGCACAGTATGAGTACAAGGTAATGCTTAGTCACTGGAGGGGAGCATGGAGATCACACAGCACAGTATGAGTACAAGGTAATGCTTAGTCACTGGAGGGGAGCGTGGAGATCACACAGCACAGTATGAGTACAAGGTAATGCTTAGTCAGTCACTGGAGGGGAGCATGGAGATCACACAGCACAGTATGAGTACAAGGTAATGCTTAGTCAGTCACTGGAGGGGAGCATGGAGATCACACAGCACAGTATGAGTACAAGGTAATGCTTAGTCAGTCACTGGAGGGGAGCATGGAGATCACACAGCACAGTATGAGTACACGGTAATGCTTAGTCACTGGATGGAGCATGGAGATCACACAGCACAGTATGAGTACAAGGTAATGCTTAGTCACTGGAGGGGAGCATGGAGGTCACACAGCACAGTATGAGTACAAGGTAATGCTTAGTTACTGGAGGGGAGCATGGAGATCACACAGCACAGTATGAGTACAAGGTAATGCTTAGTCACTAGATGGAGCATGGAGATCACACAGCACAGTATGAGTACAAGGTAATGCTTAGTCACTGGATGGAGCATGGAGGTCACACAGCACAGTATGAGTACAAGGTAATGCTTAGTCACTGGATGGAGCATGGAGATCACACAGCACAGTATGAGTACAAGGTAATGCTTAGTCACTGGATGCAGCATGGAGATCACACAGCACAGTATGAGTACAAGGTAATGCTTAGTCAGTCACTGGAGGGGAGCATGGAGATCACACAGCACAGTATGAGTACAAGGTAGTGCTTAGTCACTGGATGGAGCATGGAGATCACACAGCACAGTATGAGTTCAAGGTAATGCTTAGTCAGTCACTGGAGGGGAGCATGGAGATCACACAGCACAGTATGAGTACAAGGTAATGCATAGTCACTGGATGGAGCATGGAGATCACACAGCACAGTATTAGTACAAGGTAATGCTTAGTCACTGGATGGAGCATGGAGGTCACACAGCACAGTATGAGTACAAGGTAATGCTTAGTCACTGGATGGAGCATGGAGATCACACAGCACAGTATGAGTACAAGGTAATGCTTAGTCACTGGATGCAGCATGGAGATCACACAGCACAGTATGAGTACAAGGTAATGCTTAGTCAGTCACTGGAGGGGAGCATGGAGATCACACAGCACAGTATGAGTACAAGGTAGTGCTTAGTCACTGGATGGAGCATGGAGATCACACAGCACAGTATGAGTTCAAGGTAATGCTTAGTCAGTCACTGGAGGGGAGCATGGAGATCACACAGCACAGTATGAGTACAAGGTAATGCATAGTCACTGGATGGAGCATGGAGATCACACAGCACAGTATTAGTACAAGGTAATGCTTAGTCACTGGATGGAGCATGGAGGTCACACAGCACAGTATGAGTACAAGGTAATGCTTAGTCACTGGATGGAGCATGGAGATCACACAGCACAGTATGAGTACAAGGAAATGCTTAGTCACTGGATGCAGCATGGAGATCACACAGCACAGTATGAGTACAAGGTAATGCTTAGTCAGTCACTGGATGGAGCATGGAGATCACACAGCACAGTATGAGTACAAGGTAGTGCTTAGTCACTGGAGGGGAGCATGGAGATTAGTCAAGTTGTGTTCACTCAGATGCATAGCATGGGTGCACAGTAATGGAGGTGCATGATCAGGTAGGACACAAAAGGAGGAAGACCACCAGGGTGCCACAGGCCACTGCTGCTGTGCTGATACCACCTATATTTAACCCAAAACACAATTGCTGCGTAATTTTTTGGAGGTGTCTGGGCTGAAAACTGCCATGTCCCAGTTGTGCGGTTGGACTTTGGACACAATGTGGGCTGCACGACCGCTGTCTGGAACCTAGTCCTAATGTTAATTGACAGCCATTTTTTGTGTGTGTGTGGGGGGGGATTTTAAGTCCTCACATCATCAATTAGTGTTTCCCTTTAAAAACTGTGCGTGCAAGCGGAACGACGGACTACACCTTGAAAACTAGTACAAGTCGTTTACAAGTTGTTTAAACGTCAACAACTGTCTGATATCAGACCAACAGAATGTGAATAGATCCGACAGTTGGATAGTTCGAAACGCCTGTTATCAGTCACTCGTCAAGTTGTTTGCACGCGTACACACACTTGATTGTTGTCCAACAGTCTAAAACAGACTAAAGTCAGATGACAATTTATGTATTGTATTTATAAAGCGCCAACATATTATTACGCAGCGCTGCACATTAGTTTAGGTTACAGACAATATTTAGGGGTGACATACAGCAATACGACAATACATGAATACAAGAAAATCAGATCACGCAGCACAATATGAGTACAAGGTAATGCTTAGTCACTGGATGGAGCATGGAGATTACACAGCACAGTATGAGTACAAGGTAATGCTTAGTCACTGGATGGAGCATGGAGATTACACAGCACAGTATGAGTACAAGGTAATGCTTAGTCACTGGATGGGAGCATGGAGATCACACAGCACAGTATGAGTGCAAGGTAATGCTTAGTCACTGGAGGGGAGCATGGAGATCACACAGCACAGTATGAGTACAAGGTAATGCTTAGTCACTGGATGGGGCATGGAGATCACACAGCACAGTATGAGTACCAGGTAATGCTTAGTCACTGGATGCAGCATGGAGATCACGCAGCACAATATGAGTACAAGGTAATTCTTAGTCACTGGATGGAGCATGGAGATTACACAGCACAGTATGAGTACAAGGTAATGCTTAGTCACTGTATGGAGCATGGAGATTACACAGCACAGTATGAGTACAAGGTAATGCTTAGTCACTGGAGGGGAGCATGGAGATCACACAGCACAGTATGAGTACAAGGTAATGCTTAGTCACTGGATGGGAGCATGGAGATCACACAGCACAGTATGAGTACAAGGTAATGCTTAGTCACTGGAGGGGAGCATGGAGATCACACAGCACAGTATGAGTACAAGGTAATGCTTAGTCACTGGATGGAGCATGGAGATCACACAGCACAGTATGAGTACAAGGTAATGCTTAGTCACTGGATGGAGCATGGAGATTACACAGCACAGTATGAGTACAAGGTAATGCTTAGTCACTGGAGGGGAGCATGGAGATCACACAGCACAGTATGAGTACAAGGTAATGCTTAGTCACTGGATGGAGCATGGAGATCACACAGCACAGTATGAGTACAAGGTAATGCTTAGTCACTGGATGGGAGCATGGAGATCACACAGCACAGTATGAGTACAAGGTAATGCTTAGTCACTGGATGGAGCATGGAGATCACACAGCACAGTATGAGTACAAGGTAATGCTTAGTCACTGGATGCAGCATGGAGATCACACAGCACAGTATGAGTACAAGGTAATGCTTAGTCACTGGATGCAGCATGGAGATCACACAGCACAGTATGAGTACAAGGTAATGCTTAGTCAGTCACTGGAGGGGAGCATGGAGATCACACAGCACAGTATGAGTACAAGGTAATGCTTAGTCACTGGAGGGGAGCATGGAGATCACACAGCACAGTATGAGTACAAGGTAATGCTTAGTCAGTCACTGGATGGGGCATGGAGATCACACAGCACAGTATGAGTACAAGGTAATGCTTAGCCACTGGATGGGAGCATGGAGATCACACAGCACAGTATGAGTACAAGGTAATGCTTAGTCACTGGATGGGAGCATGGAGATCACACAGCACAGTATGAGTACAAGGTAATGCTTAGTCACTGGATGGGAGCATGGAGATCACACAGCACAGTATGAGTACAAGGTAATGCTTAGTCACTGGATGGGAGCATGGAGATCACACAGCACAGTATGAGTACAAGGTAATGCTTAGTCACTGGATGGAGTATGGAGATCACGCAGCACAATATGAGTACAAGGTAATGCTTAGTCACTGGATGGAGCATGGAGATTACACAGCACAGTATGAGTACAAGGTAATGCTTAGTCACTGTATGGAGCATGGAGATCACACAGCACAGTATGAGTACAAGGTAATGCTTAGTCAGTCAGGGGAGCATGGAGATTACACAGCACAGTATGAGTACAAGGTAATGCTTAGTCACTGGAGGGGAGCATGGAGATCACACAGCACAGTATGTGTACAAGGTAATGCTTAGTCACTGGATGGAGCATGGAGATTACACAGCACAGTATGAGTACAAGGTAATGCTTAGTCACTGGGGTGGAGCATGGAGATCACACAGCACAGTATGAGTACAAGGTAATGCTTAGTCACTGGATGGAGCATGGAGATCACACAGCACAGTATGAGTACAAGGTAATGCTTAGTCACTGGATGGGAGCATGGAGATCACACAGCACAGTATGAGTACAAGGTAATGCTTAGTCACTGGATGGAGCATGGAGATCACACAGCACAGTATGAGTACAAGGTAATGCTTAGTCACTGGATGGAGCATGGAGATCACACAGCACAGTATGAGTACAAGGTAATGCTTAGTAACTGGATGGAGCATGGAGATCACACAGCACAGTATGAGTACAAGGTAATGCTTAGTCACTGGATGCAGCATGGAGATCACACAGCACAGTATGAGTACAAGGTAATGCTTAGTCACTGGATGCAGCATGGAGATCACACAGCACAGTATGAGTACAAGGTAATGCTTAGTCACTGGAGGGGAGCATGGAGATCACACAGCACAGTATGAGTACAAGGTAATGCTTAGTCAGTCACTGGATGGGGCATGGAGATCACACAGCACAGTATGAGTACAAGGTAATGCTTAGTCACTGGATGGGAGCATGGAGATCACACAGCACAGTATGAGTACAAGGTAATGCTTAGTCACTGGATGGGAGCATGGAGATCACACAGCACAGTATGAGTACAAGGTAATGCTTAGTCACTGGATGGGAACATGGAGATCACACAGCACAGTATGAGTACAAGGTAATGCTTAGTCACTGGATGGGAGCATGGAGATCACACAGCACAGTATGAGTACAAGGTAATGCTTAGTCACTGGATGGAGTATGGAGATCACACAGCACAGTACGAGTACAAGGTAATGCTTAGTCACTGGAGGGGAGCATGGAGATCACACAGCACAGTATGAGTACAAGGTAATGCTTAGTCACTGGAGGGGAGCATGGAGATCACACAGCACAGTATGAGTACAAGGTAGTGCTTAGTCACTGGATGGAGCATGGAGATCACACAGCACAGTATGAGTACAAGGTAATGCTTAGTCAGTCACTGGAGGGGAGCATGGAGATCACACAGCACAGTATGAGTACAAGGTAGTGCTTAGTCACTGGATGGGAGCATGGAGATCACACAGCACAGTATGAGCACAAGGTAATGCTTAGTCACTGGAGGGGAGCATGGAGGTCACACAGCACAGTATGAGTACAAGGTAATGCTTAGTCACTGGATGGGAGCATGGAGATCACACAGCACAGTATGAGTACAAGGTAATGCTTAGTCACTGGATGGAGCATGGAGATCACACAGCACAGTATGAGTACAAGGTAATGCTTAGTCACTGGAGGGGAGCACGGAGATCACACAGCACAGTATGAGTACAAGGTAATGCTTAGTCAGTCACTGGAGGGGAGCATGGAGATCACACAGCACAGTATGAGTACAAGGTAATGCTTAGTCACTGGATGGAGCATGGAGATCACACAGCACAGTATGAGTACAAGGTAATGCTTAGTCACTGGAGGGGGGCATGGAGATCACACAGCACAGTATGAGTGCAAGGTAATGCTTAGTTACTGGATGGAGCATGGAGATCACACAGCACAGTATGAATACCAGGTAATGCTTAGTCACTGGAGGGGAGCATGGAGATCACACAGCACAGTATGAGTACAAGGTAATGCTTAGTCACTGGATGGAGCATGGAGATCACACAGCACAGTATGAGTGCAAGGTAATGCTTAGTCACTGGATGGAGCATGGAGATCACACAGCACAGTATGAGTACCAGGTAATGCTTAGTCACTGGAGGGGAGCATGGAGATCACACAGCACAGTATGAGTACAAGGTAATGCTTAGTCACTGGAGGGGTGCATGGAGATCACACAGCACAGTATGAGTACAAGGTAATGCTTAGTCACTGGAGGGGAGCATGGAGATCACGCAGCACAGTATGAGTAGAAGGTAATGCTTAGTCACTGGAGGGGAGCATGGAGATCACACAGCACAGTATGAGTACAAGGTAATGCTTAGTCACTGGAGGGGAGCATGGAGATCACACAGCACAGTATGAGTACCAGGTAATGCTTAGTCACTGGAGGGGAGCATGGAGATCACACAGCACAGTATGAGTACAAGGTAATGCTTAGTCACTGGATGGGAGCATGGAGATCACACAGCACAGTATGAGTACAAGGTAATGCTTAGTCACTGGAGGGGAGCATGGAGATCACACAGCACAGTATGAGTACAAGGTAATGCTTAGTCACTGGATGGAGCATGGAGATCACACAGCACAGTATGAGTACAAGGTAATGCTTAGTCACTGGATGGAGCATGGAGATCACACAGCACAGTATGAGTACAAGGTAATGCTTAGTCACTGGAGGGGGGCATGGAGATTAGTCAAGTTGTGTTCACTAAGATGCATAGCATGGGTGCACAGTAATAGAGGTGTATGATCAGGTAGGACACAAAAGGAGGAGGACCCTGCCCACAGGCTTACAATGTACAGGGAGAGGTGGGCACACGAGAGGTAGGGGACCAGAGTTCAGCTGTGGGTTTAGAGCAACAGTGGGGGGGGGGGGGGGCTGGGGTAGGCCCGAGTGAAAAGGTGAGTTTTGAGGGCTTTCTTGAAGATGTTGAAGGAGGGGGCTGCCCTATCAGGTAATCAGGCAGTTAGGATGAGCGTGTGTACAGGCCTTTACTTTGTATGAATGGATTGAAAGGTTCAGCTGCTCCACACTGATTAGAACAGACTGGGAGTAAGAGCCCTTTCACACTAGGGCAATTAGCGGCTGTTTACCGCTACACACCGAAGTGCTAGTGCAATTGTAACTATATGGCAGTGATCTCAATGCCGCGATTGCCGCCGATCGCGGGTGTTCCGCGATTAGCGGCAATTGCAAAAGTGTTGCATGCAGCATTTTGCCGCGTTTGAATAGCGATCGCGATTATTATGCTATTAACTACCTGCCGACTGCCTAACGCTGAAGGGGCGTGGCCGCGGCGGCAGCCCCATGACTGCCTAACGCCGATTAACATCAAGTCCTGGGGCTCTGTTTTGCAGGAGATTGCGTGCATCTCCTGCTCGAGGGGCGGAGCTTCCCTCCGCCTTCAGTCCCTGGGCGCCGCTTGGGAGACTGTAAAGAGACTGCCGTCTATTTACATGTACAGCGCTGCGATCAGCAGCAGCGCTGCAGTGGGGACAAGTAGTGTCCCCCTGGGGGACAAGAGAGTGATCGGCTCTCATAGGCAGAAGCCTATGACAGGCGATCACCGTGATTGGCCGGCTGGGGGAGGGAGGGATTTGAAAAAATAAATAAATAAGAAAAAATAAAGATATAAATATTTCTTAAAAAAAAAATAAACAACTTAAAGGCGATCAGACCCCACCAACAGAGAGGTCTGTTGGTGGGGGGAAAAGGGGGGGGGGGGGAATCACTCATGTGCTGCGTTGTGCGGCCCTGCAGCTTGGCCTTCAAGCTGCAGTGGCCATTTTAATAAAAATGCGCCTGGTCTTTAGGGGGGTTTACCACTGTGGTCCTCAAGTGGTTAAAGAGAACCAGAGATGAAGTACCCTCATGTATTTCACCTTATAAATCAGTGGGAACATGACAGTAAACACCTAATCTGCCCTTTGTTTCATTGTTCTCTGTGTAATCTGACCGTTATCACCTCTGATAAGAATCCCCGACTAAGCACTCAGGCTGCTCCGTCTAGCTTTGCTATGGAAAGATTATAGCTGAGTCTGTCTTCTCTGGTGTCTTTTCAAGCCCAAGCCTGCCCCCTTGTGGCTCTGCTATAATGACTCAGCTATAATTATTCCCTGCAAAGCCAGACTGAATGCTCAGTCCGGGATTCTTATCACAGTTGATAACAGACACTTTTAGCAGTGAGGATGAAACAGAGAGCAGGGTAGGTGGTTTCTCTAATGTTCTTACTGATGTATATGTTAACATACACAAGGGTGCTTCCTCTCTGGTTCCCTTTAAAGCTCTAATCGTGATCACAAAAAAAAAAACCCAGTAAATTTGTACAGTGATTTTACGGTGATAATTGCGGTAAAATCACCTGCGCTAAGCGCTAGGGTTTTTGCGTTTACAAGTGTGTATGGGCCCTTATGCTGGGAACATACAGTGCAATTTCCGATCCCATCGACAGGTGATTGAACAGGATGTTGTAGCGTGTGTTCATGTCCAAACTGCTCCCGATCGATAAAGCGATCGATGATATCTTTGCAAAATCGATCCCTTTCTCGATTGGAGACAGATTGAACATGTAGGAAATAATCACCCGATTCCCGTCGATTGGACGGGGGAATTGCATTGTGTGTTTCCAGCATTACAGTGCTGCTGTCAGTCACCCAGTTTGTGGAAGTGTGGAAAACAAGGAACAACTGTTCCTGCTTTGTCCACTTATGAAGGAAGAGGAAGTAACTGAGCTGATAGAACTCTGCTTACTATCAGGGAACAAGGCCACTAAGTCAGTCCTAGAATATGGTTGCTGTGTTAGTTTAGCGGGAGATTGTGACAAGTGCTAAGCAGCATACAGTCATTTGTGTCTATAGCTGTGCTGACCACATCCTCTTTTCATCGAACTCTCCTCACTTGTTGTGCTTTTATCTTGGAAAGTCCCAAACAGCCCTCAGCTCACGTCCAGCATGTGGGGGCATTGAGCACCATAACATGTATCTTATCAACACTTTATACCAGTGTTTCTGACCTGTCCTCATGACTCCCCAGCAGGGCATGTTTTGCAGGCAGCCTTCCCTATGCACAGGTGGGGTAATTAGTGTCTCAGCTACATGGAATCCACCTAGCCAAGACACTAATTACCCCACCTGTGCATAGGGGAGGCTGCCTGCAGAACATGCCCCGCTGGGAAGTCATGAGGCCAGGTTTGAGAAAGGCCCAGTGTACCCCAAAAACCTTTAGCAGATCCGCAAAACGCTGGCGGTTTTTGAAGCAGATTTCAGAGCGATTCTAGGCATGTTTAGGGCCCATTCACACCTGAGTGGGAATCGCGCGATTCCCGCTCAGGGCAAACCGCTACACATTGTAGCCATCGGCAGTGTTCTTACTTCCGCGTTTGCGGTTAGCAATAACCGCAAACACGCTGCATGCAGCGGTTTGCCGGCGATTAGCGTTCCGCGATTAGCGATCGTGATTAGCATGCAAAGCACGCTAATCGCGATCGCTCCAAAACCGTTGCAGTGTCCAGTGATTTTTCCGCGTTATTGCGGGAAAATCACTCCCGCAAAATGCCGGTGATAATCGCTGGCGTTCTGTGGTTTCAGATGTGAACGGGCCCTAGAGGTTTTCTAAACATGCCTATTGTTTTTTGGAGCGTTTTGGTGTAGCAGACTACAAATATTGTTACAGTAAAGCTGTTACTGAACAGCTTCTGTAACAAAAACGCCTGGAAAACCGCTCTGATCTAGCCTTTTCCACTTTCCTATACTTTAACATTGAGGCAAAAATGCCTCAGAAATCTAAAAAATGCTGCAGCCCGGGTTTGCATTTGGTGGGCACCATCCCATTCACCAGCCGCTCTGGTGTGCACCATCCCATCCACCAGCCGCTCTGGTGTGCACCATCCCATTCACCAGCCGCTCTGGTGTGCACCATCCCATTCACCAGCCGCTCTGGTGTGCACCATCCCATTCACCAGCCGCTCTGGTGTGCACCATCCCATTCACCAGCCGCTCTGGTGTGCACCATCCCATTCACCAGCCGCTCTGGTGTGCACCATCCCATCCACCAGCCGCTCTGGTGTGCACCATCCCATCCACCAGCCGCTCTGGTGTGCACCACCCCATTCACCAGCCGCTCTGGTGTGCACCATCCCATTCACCAGCCGCTCTGGTGTGCACCATCCCATTCACCAGCCGCTCTGGTGTGCACCATCCCATTCACCAGCCGCTCTGGTATGCACCATCCCATTCACCAGCCGCTCTGGTGTGCACCATCCCATTCACCAGCCGCTCTGGTGTGCACCATCCAATCCACCAGCCGCTCTGGTGTGCACCATCCCATTCACCAGCCGCTCTGGTATGCACCATCCCATTCACCAGCCGCTCTGGTGTGCACCATCCCATCCACCAGCCGCTCTGGTGTGCACCATCCCATCCACCAGCCGCTCTGGTGTGCACCATCCCATCCACCAGCCGCTCTGGTGTGCACCACCCCATTCACCAGCCGCTCTGGTGTGCACCATCCCATTCACCAGCCGCTCTGGTGTGCACCATCCCATTCACCAGCCGCTCTGGTGTGCACCATCCCATTCACCAGCCGCTCTGGTATGCACCATCCCATTCACCAGCCGCTCTGGTGTGCACCATCCCATTCACCAGCCGCTCTGGTGTGCACCATCCCATCCACCAGCCGCTCTGGTGTGCACCATCCCATTCACCAGCCGCTCTGGTGTGCACCATCCCATCCACCAGCCGCTCTGGTGTGCACCATCCCATTCACCAGCCGCTCTGGTGTGCACCATCCCATTCACCAGCCGCTCTGGTATGCACCATCCCATTCACCAGCCGCTCTGGTGTGCACCATCCCATTCACTTTCATTAGCCAAGTGGTTTTCCCCCTGCAAGCATTTTAAGAAACGCTCCAGAACCGCTCAGGTGTGCACCGGCCCTTACACTGCTTTACTATTGTCAGCACTACTGTATTATTATTACTACTACAGTGTTATTATTCATTTATAACCCAGTTTCCAATAGGAATAAATACAGAATGTAATGATCTGCAAATCATAATACTAATAAATAGAATCATTTAACTGTATATTACATTTAAAGGGAACCTAAACTTTATGCCAAGACATTATGCCAAGAATTATTTTATTCTAAATGTGTTTTGATGGGAAAATAGGAAAAAATGTGGGAAAAAATTATTATTTTTCAGGTTTCGGCCATTATAGTTTTTAAATAATGCATGCTACTGTAATTAAAACCCATGAAATGTATTTGCCCATTTGTCCCAGTTATAAAACCGTTTAAATTATATCCCTATCACAATGTTTGGCGCCAATATTTTATTTGGAAATAAAGGTGCATTTTTTTCAGTTTTGCATACATCCCTAATTACAAGCCCATAGTTTATAAAGTAACAGTGTTATACCCTCTTGACATAAATATTTAAAAAGTTCAGTCCCTAAGGTAACTATTTATGTTTTTTTTTTATTGTATTTTTTTTTTTCATTACATAAAAAAAAATTGGGGAGTGTGGGAGGTAATGAGTTAATTTATTGTGTAAAACTAATGTATTTGTATATGTAAAATGCTTTGGGGTGTAGTTTTACTATTTGGCCACAAGATGGCCACAGTGAGTTTGTTGTCATGCGACCTGTAAGCATCCGGAAGGACGCTTACAGGAAGCACTATGAGGCTGGGAAAATTACAATGACCGCGCTGTTTCTCATAAAAGATCATTGCGGGGGCTTAGATCAACGAACGGGAATGGACTTTCCCGTTAATTGATTTCCGGGCGAGCGGGCGGCGGCGTGCACGAGCAGCGGGAGCGCGCGGACAGCGGCGGTAGCGCGGGAGGTACAGATTTCTCCGTCCCTTGGTTTTATAAGGGTGGAAAAAGGGACGGAGAAATCCGTACCGCGGGGGGTAAAGTGGTTAAAATAGTACAAAGTCAACCTATCAAATGCTGAAAATGACAAACTGCGTTGTTGTTTTACAAAAAAAAAAAAATCTAATTTTGACTCAGTAGGAGTTTGGAAAACTTATTACATAGTTACATATTGGGTATGATTCACAACGCTTTTTCACCTGTTTTCACCTGATCTATGTTACATTTTTAAGCTCCCACAGAGCAAACATATAATATAATTAAAGGGACACCGAGCAGTGCAGAAACTATGGAAAAGATGCAAAACCATTTTGAAGCTCTCTTTCTCCTCTTTCCAACGATATATAAACCGCCGCCCTACGCCTTTTAGTTTTCGCTATTTTTCGCGATCTGCGCAACATTTGCATAAACTAAACGATTTATATTACTATTACATATTAAACTATATTATTTATTTAACTATTATATATCATATATTAAGCTGTACTATTTGGGCAGCACAATGGCGTAGTGATTAGCACTCTTGCCTTGCAGCACTGGGTCCCAAGTTTAAATCCCAGCCAGGACACTATCTGAATGGAGTTTGTATGTTCTCCCTGTGTCTGTGTGGGTTTCCTCTGGGCTCTCCAGTTTCCTCAAATTCATACAGATATGTTAATTGGCTTCTTCCTAAATTGGCCCTAGGCTATGATACTAATGCTACGTACACACATGCGACAACGATCGTTCGTTAAGAACGACGAACGAACTTTTAATTGATGAAAGAACGACCTAAGTAAAGTTAGTTTTAAAATGTGTGTAACGATCTGATCGTTAGAACGAACGTTACATCACAAAAAGCAACTATTGCGCCTGCGCATAAAAAAGAGAAGTTTCACGAAGAAATAGTGAAATGCGCATGTCAAGCCGAGTACGAACGATCGTTTCCAACGATGTACTACTTTTGCAAACGATCGTCGTTGGTTAAAATCCGCCGAGACAGAACTTTCTTTTGTAGCGATTTGGCTCGTTCGTCGTTTGCCTTAATAGTCGGTGGTTCGTTTTTTGTAACGATCGTCGTTGGTAAAGATCGGGGAACGATCGTTACAAACGACTATAGTCGCATGTGTGTACGCACCTTTACACTACATGATGCATACATAGATATATGACTAGGGTAGGGATTAGATTGTGAGCTCCTCTGAGGGACGGTTAGTGACAAGGCAATATACTCTGTACAGCGCTGCGGAAGATGTCGGCACTATATAAATAATAATACTATTTATATTACTATTATATATTAAACTATACTATTTATATTACTATTAACATACTATTTTAATCAAATGAAATCCTTAGCCTTGCATTGGCCATCGCTATATATGACACGGATGTATAATCTTTGTGGTATTTCCCCAGGCAGGTGGTAGCGGAAGCTGTGACCTAATATACTGTACTCTGTACAGGGGCAGGACAAGGGACATTGTGTGACATTACATAACACAACACATGTGACTTTCCTGCCTGTAAACACAGGGAAGACAGATTACTGTAAGCTTGAGAAGTCATCCTTGTTACGCTGCACCAGTCACAGTCCTCCTGACACTTCCCACGTGACGTTATCCAGAAACCGGCATTCACCCAGCAGAGCAGCATTCATTGCAGTATGTTTTGCATTTTTTTTTTTTTTTGTCACAAAACCAAAGTTGTACAGGACTAAGATTCAGCCCAGGTACACTTGCAAATCTTAAAGAGACTCCGTAACAAAAATTGCATCCTGTTTTTTATGATCCTACAAGTTCCAAAAGCTATTCTAATGTGTTCTGGCTTACTGCAGCACTTTGTACTATCACAGTCTCTGTAATAAATCAATGTATCTTTCCCTTGTCAGACTTGTCAGCCTGTGTCTGGAAGGCTGCCAAGTTCTTCAGTGTTGTGGTTCTGTGATGCATCTCCCCCCTCCAGGCCCCTATATGCACACTGCCTGTGTGTTATTTAGATTAGTGCAGCTTCTCTCTTCTCTCTTATCTTTTACAAGCTGGATAAATCCTCCTCTGAGCTGGCTGGGCTTTCACATACTGAAGAATTACAGAGTCAGACAAGGGCAAAGCTGTTTGCAGGAAGAAACGAGCAGCCTGAAACTTCAGTGCATGAGAGATGCAGGGGGAAAGAAACACACAAATGATCTCTTGAGATTCAAAAGGAATGCTGTATACAGCCTGCTTATGTATGAATGTATTTTCTATATGTGGACATACTGTACATCAACCTACTTCCTGTTTTGGTGGCCATTTTGTTTGTTTATAAACAAACTTTTTAAAACTGTTTTTAACCACTTTCAATGCGGCGGGGAGCGGCGAAATTGTGACAGAGGGTAATAGGAGATGTCCCCTAACACACTGGTATGTTTACTTTTGTGCGATTTTAACAATACAGATTCTCTTTAAAATGTAAAATAAATATAAACACATACAAATAAGAAGTATATTTCTTCCAGAGTAAAATGAGCCATAAATGACTTCTCTCCTATGTTGCTGTCACTTACAGTAGGTAGTAGAAATCTGACATTACCGGCAGGTTTTGGACTAGCCCATCTCCACTTGGGCGGCTCCATGCTGTGCATGCGTGAGTGTGTGAGAGAGAGCGTGATCGCGCATGCCCAGAACAGAGCAGAGGACTCCCGAAGACTTCCAAGGTCTCCTGCAGCAAAAGAGAGCAATCTCTGACCCATTGGAGTCTGCTAACGGGGGAGTCAGCACTGGAAGGTGGACCAGGAGAGGAGCGGAAAGCCTTCCCTCTCCTTAGGTGAGTTTAACCTCCTTAGCGGTGATCCCGAGTCAGACTCGGGATGGAAATCTGCAGATTAGAGCGGTAATCCCGAGCCTGAGTGAGATATATGTTGGAGCTGCTGCAGATCTCTCTGTACATATGTATGTATGTATGCTATGTATCCTCTTAGCAGGAATGCAGAGCCAGAAGGGGGGCAGGCTTGGGCTTGAAAAGACATCACAGAAGACTGACTCAGCTATAATTATTCCAGGGCAAAGCTAGACTGAATGCTCAGTCGGGGATTCTTATCAGAGATGGTAATAGGCAGGCTGAGCAGAGAAGAATGAAACAAAGAGCAGAGTAGGTGTTTACTGTCATGTTCCCATTGATATATACTGTATGGTAGAATACATGAGGGTGCTTCGTCTCTGATTCTCTAACCAATACTGAGAAATCAGTTCTACATAATGCAGATACTTCTATATAAACATACTGTATATAAATGGATGTAAATGTCATATTACTATTTTGATTGGTGCACTGCATACATTTAAAGGGAACTTAAAGTGAGAGGGATGTAAGAGCTGCTATATTTATTTAACTTTAAACAATGCAGATTGCCTGGCTATCCTGCTGATCCTCTGCCTCTAATACCTTTAGCCCAGCCCCTGAACAAGCATGCAGCAGATCAGGTACTCTGACTGAAGTGTGACTAGATTAGCTGCAAGCTTGTTTCTGGTGTGTGATTTAGAAACTACTGCAGCCAACGAGATCAGCAGGACTGCCAGGCAACTGGTATTTTTTAACAGGAAACTAAGCTTTGGAAGCCTCCATGTCCCTCTCAGTTAAGGTTCCCTTTCACATAACATTTGCATGAACTGGAAACGATTAGTGTCTCATTGATCATCCCTATCTATGACTCAGGACTGTGGTGTTTGTGGCATATCCCCAGGGCAGGTGGAAACGGAAGCTGTGGCCTAATATAGTCTGCAGAGAAGGGACACTGTGTGACCTTACATAACCGCACATGCCACACTTCCTGCCTCCACACACAGGAACACGTATTACTTACTGTACACTTGTGAAATTGTCCTCACTGGTCACACTTCATGTTCACAAGTGACGTTATCCAGAAACTGACATTTACCCAGCAAAGCAACATTTTCCAGTCAGTTTTGCTTCGATTCAGGGGTGAAACTAGAAATTAGTGGGCCCCCCCTGCAAAACTTTGGATGCCCCCTCCCCCATTTAGCACAGGAAGTAGAATGGGGCGTTGCAAAGAGGGGAGTCCGTGTTACCTGCCAGCTGCCGTCATTTCTGGAGGCGGGAGCCCGAGGTGAGGGAGGGGGGAGTCGTCGTGTGTGCCTGTTTCTCCCCCTCCTGTGCTGCGCCCCCTCCTGCCCCTAAAAAAATGGCCAGAGCTGCGGCCCCCCTCAGGCTTCTACCCCTACGTGCCCCCGTGGCCACTGCATACATTGCGGGGGCGATTGTTATGCCCCTGCTTCCAATCATTTCAATCTTTTCTTACAAAACAGAAGTTCCCACGGATGAAAAACTGATCCTGTACAAACTGACCCCTTTTCAATTCAGATCAGTTTGTTAAGTTGGACATCCGTTTTTCATCTGTGGTTTTTGTTCCATTTCGCGTCGCCACCGACACAGTATGCCCGTCAGCATCCACAATATGGAAAAGTTGCGCGGTACCCAAACTTGCATTGCGCTCGTTGGAACAAACCAAACGGGATCTGTTCTGAATAGACTAATGTGAATGGATTTTATTGCTTTGCATAGGATCCCTTCGCAACTGTGCCGAACCATTCTGTTTAGTTCCGCTAAATGGAGCATTATTGAAAACAGTGTGAACCCAGCCATACAACCCTTTTCCACCGTGCACGGCACGCGTCTTGCGAGACGCCATGCTGGCACAGCTGTGATGAGAGACACCAGGCCCGGTCCGCCCATGATGCCAAGTGAGGCGACTTCCTCAGGCGGCAGAAGTCTGGGGACAGCACCAGGCAGAAACAGGAAGTGAAGAGAGTGCCTGGCCAACCTATACTGGGGGCAACTGTACCTGGCTAACCTATACTGGGGTCAATTGTGCCTGGCTAACCTATACTGGGGACAACTGTACCTGGCTAACCTATACTGAGGGCAACTGTACCTGGCTAATCTATACAGGGGGCAACTGTACCTGGCTAACCTATACTGGAGGCAACTGTACCTGGCAAACCTATACTGGGGGCAACTGTACCTAGCTAATCTATACAGGGGGCAACTGTACCTGGCTTACCTATACTGGAGCAACTGTACCTGGCTAACTATACTGGGGGCAACTGTACCTGGCTTACCTATACTGGGGGCAACTGTACCTGGCTTACCTATACTGGAGGCAGTTGTACCGGGCTAACTATACTGGGGGCAACTGTACCTGGCTAGCCTATACTGGGGGCAACTGTACCTGACCAACCTATACTGGAGGCACCTATACCTGGCTAACCTATACTGGAGGCAGTTGTACCTGGCTAACCTATACTGGGGGCAACTGTACCTGGCTAACCTATACTGGGGGCAACTGTACCTGACCAACCTATACTGGAGGCACCTATACCTGGCTAACCTATACTGGAGGCAGTTGTACCTGGCTAACCTATGCTGGAGGCAACTGTACCTGGCTAACCTATACTGGGGCAACTGTACCTGGCTAACCTATACTCGGGGCAACTGTACCTGGCTAGCCTATACTGGGGGCAACTGTACCTGGCTAGCCTATACTGGGGGCAACTGTACCTGGCTAACCTATACTGGAGGCACCTATACCTGGCTAACCTATACTGGAGGCAGTTGTACCTGGCTAACCTATACTGGAGGCAGTTGTACCTGGCTAACCTATACTGGGGGCAACTGTACCTGGCTAACCTATACTGGAGGCACCTGTACCTGGCCAACCTATACTGGGGGCAACTGTACCTGACTAACCTATACTGGGGGCAACTGTACCTGGCTAACCTATACTGGGGGCAACTGTACCTGGCTAACCTATACTGGGGGCAACTGTACCTGGCTAGCCTATACTGGGGGCAACTGTACCTGACCAACCTATACTGGAGGCACCTATACCTGGCTAACCTATACTGGAGGCAGTTGTACCTGGCTAACCTATGCTGGAGGCAACTGTACCTGGCTAACCTATACTGGGGCAACTGTACCTGGCTAACCTATACTCGGGGCAACTGTACCTGGCTAGCCTATACTGGAGGCACCTGTACCTGGCCAACCTATACTGGGGGCAACTGTACCTGACTAACCTATACTGGGGGCAACTGTACCTGACTAACCTATACTGGGGGCAACTGTACCTGGCTAACCTATACTGGGGGCAACTGTACCTGGCTAACCTATGCTGGGGCAACTGTACCTGGCTAAACTATACTGGGGCAACTGTACCTGGCTAACCTATACTGGAGGCAGTTGTACCTGGCTAACCTATGCTGGGGCAACTGTACCTGGCTAACCTATACTCGGGGCAACTGTACCTGGCTAGCCTATACTGGAGGCACCTGTACCTGGCCAACCTATACTGGGGGCAACTGTACCTGACTAACCTATACTGGGGGCAACTGTACCTGACTAACCTATACTGGGGGCAACTGTACCTGGCTAACCTATACTGGGGGCAACTGTACCTGGCTAACCTATGCTGGGGCAACTGTACCTGGCTAAACTATACTGGGGCAACTGTACCTGGCTAACCTATACTGGAGGCAGTTGTACCTGGCTAACCTATGCTGGGGCAACTGTACCTGGCCAACCTATACTGGGGGCAACTGTACCTGACTAACCTATACTGGGGGCAACTGTACCTGGCTAACCTATACTGGGGGCAACTGTACCTGGCTAACCTATGCTGGGGCAACTGTACCTGGCTAAACTATACTGGGGCAACTGTACCTGGCTAACCTATACTGGAGGCAGTTGTACCTGGCTAACCTATGCTGGGGCAACTGTACCTGGCTAACCTATACTGGGGGCAACTGTACCTGGCTAACCTATACTGGGCGGTGGGCGCATCCTCACAAGTTTGCCTCAGGCAGCAAAAAGTCTAGTACTGGCCCTGCAAGACACATCCGAACCCTCCAGCCTTGCCATGTACAGCTATAGGGATTTGCCTTTGGTTTCCGTTTTTATTGTATGCCGTCCGATAGTTTTTCCCCCGAATGCCAGTCCAATGACAGGGTATTGATTGCAATAGGCTGCATTTTCCATCCAATTCACATGCCAGAAAACGCAGCGAATGGCCCATAGTGGAAACAGGCCCCTAGAGCTTACCATCAGTCCAAACTTTAGCATAGTGATGAGCAAGTATGACAATATTCTTTTTGCATTAATTTTTTGCAAAAATAATGTAAAATTCGACTTTCAAGTGAAAAATCATTCTGCAATAAGTCTGTGATTTGCGTTAAAATAAACGATTTTTGCACTTTTTTGTAAACGTTCACTGTAAAAATAAAAAAACTTTGCATCGTAAAGAAAAATGTGTTTCCTTTGACAATATTTCAAAAATACAAAGGCCTCAATTCACTAAGCTTTATCAAACACTTCATCAGACGTTTGATAATTTACCTCATGAGTAAAATCTAATATTGAATTCACTAAGGTGTTATAGCTTTATTGAACATTTTATCGATAAAACATTCCATAAAGCTATAACCTTAGTGAATTCAAAATTAGATTTTACCCATGAGGTAAATTATCAAACGTCTGATGAAGTGTTTGATAAAGCTCCGTGAATTGAGGCCATTTAATATATTTTTCGATGCAAAAATGACTTTGGCAAAAATTTGCAAGCAACCCTGCTTTAGAATAAGGGTAAGATTGCGATGGGGATACATTTTGGCGTCACGCAGTAAGAACTTCCTATCCTCTGATCCCACAGACAGAAGTACAAGTTTCGGGTAGCGTTGGCCAAATGGCAAAGTTGTTTTAAAGGATACCTGAAGTGAGATGTGACATGATGAGATAGACATGTGTATGCACACAAATAACTAGGCTGTGTTCCTTTTTTTTTTCCTTTCTCTGCCTGAAAGAGTTAAATATAAGGTATGTAAGTAGCTTACTCTGTCCTGACTCAGACAGGAAGTGACTACTTCTGAGAGCAAGAAAGAGATAAAAAGGGGAATTTCTTATCAGCGATAGTCACACTGTAGTCACTTCCTGTCTGAGTCAGGACTGAGTCAGCCACTTACATACCTGATATTTAACTCTTTCAGGCAGAGAAAGAAAAAAAAAGGAACACAGCATAGTTATCTGTGTGCTGGGCACTGTACATACCCATGTCTATCTCATCATGTCACATGTCACTTCGGAAATCCTTTAATGGGGGGAAAAAAGCCTTTGCTGTGTGCGCTGTATTGATTATTGTGATTGTTTATTTTATACATATAGGTTGTCCTTTGTTTTATTTGGGTAACTGATTGATTGATGAAAGTTACGTTTTAATCGATATTTATGACCTGACTTGACTCTTTCATCTTTGTGTCATAGGAAGAAGTACCAGCACAGGATCTAACCCTAGACAATTGTATCCAAAACCAGGAAGTCTGGCACAGATTTCAATACGAAAGAGGAAATGCTTAACGTAGCAGCCGATTACATAATAGCGGGTTCTGTTATGGCTGCTTCTGTGATGTCACCAAGGCTGGATTTACACTTTTTGTGCTCCAACACAGACTAGGAAGACTGGTGCACCACAGCTGCTCTTTACAGCATACCATTCTGAGTAACAACAATAACAATAATATTTATATAGCGCTTTTCTCCCTGGGGACTTAAAGCGCTGTACACTGCTCACCCGCTTGCTGGTGTGCCTGCCTATTGCAGTGATAGCACACGGCAGCGGGTTGCTATTTACAGAACAGACAGCTACCCCAAGGTGTATTGCCACCCTGAGGAGATGGACAACTTGCCACAACAAGCCTGGTCCCCGGCTAGTGGGACGCATGCCTCCTTTGCTGGCTTTTCCTATACTGGACTGCCAGCCATCAGATCAGATGAGATTATTCCTGCACCAGCCTCCCTTCACACACCAGAGTCCCTGAGTGCACTCTCCATTTGTGTCCTACGGAATAAAGGGAACCGCCTGCGGGTGGACGAAAAGGGCGCTGCCATAGACTTTAACCACCCTGGCGTTCTATTTAAATTGCCAGGGTGGCGGCGGCAGTGGGTTTTTTTTTCGTAATTTTTTCTTCATGCTGCCAACTGAAAGTTGGCAGCATAAAAGCCGACTAGAGGGCGCACATGGTGCGCCCTTCTGATCGCCTCCGGCGATCACAAGCAACAAGAAATCTCGCGGAGAGCGGGATTTCTTGTTGGGCTTACCCCGTCACCATGGCGAAGATCGGATGACGTCATGGACGTCAGCCGCCGTCCTGATGTCAGACGCCTCCAATCTAGCCCTTTGCGCTTGCTGAAAGTGATTGGGCCAGGCAGCGCAGGGCTCGGACGGGGGGGACCTCTTCCGCCGCTAGACCCAGCGGATCACCGCTGAGCGGCGGCGATCGAACACCACACGCAGCTAGCAAAGTGCTAGCTGCGTGTGGCGCACTTTATTTCATGCAAATCGGCCCAGCAGGGCAAGAGATATCAGCCTCGGCGGCAATGGACGAGCTGAGCTCGTCCATACCGCCAGGAAGGTAATGCAATTATCATTTATACGGTAAAAAAAGCAGAAAAAAGGGTGACGTGATAAATTTCGTTAACAACATTAGAACATTATAGTTTTTGAAGTATGTTATCGTTTTAGAAGCTTGCAGTGTTATAGTTTTTGTCATATTATTTTGTTTATATTTACAGATTTTATGTTTTCAAAGATATTATCGTTACTATTTGTAAAAGATTGTTCCTGCAGAGGGAGTGGTTAGTGTTAGGCACCGCCTGGGCAGCGATTAGTTTTAGGCAACACCAGGGGGGTGGTTAGGCACCACCGCGGTGGGGGGGTGGTTAGGCACCACCGGGGAGGGGGGTTAGGGTTAGGCACCACCGGGGTGGGGGGGAGGTTAGGGTTAGTCACCACCAGGGGAGTGGTTAGTTTTAGGCACCACCAGGGGAGGGTTCTGTGTGAGGGTTGGGTTAAGCTGTATTGTTGAATTACATAGCGATATTTACCGTTAATATCTTTTCGTTACTATTTCTCGTCTGGTTTTACAACGGTATTTATCGTTAAAGTTTGACAACGATGTTTATCGTTATCAGATTTTGTTAATAACCGGCGCCATTTCGTTATCACCTCGGGCCCTTTTTTCATGCACACCCTCCTACAGATCCCTCTTCCATGTACAGCAGAACCTTTCTTTCATAAACAGCTCGCTTGGGCATCAGTTTCCCTTTTCCATGTGTTGCTCCCTGTTTTCACCCTCCTTCCTTTCATATGTAGCGTAGCGAGTAGCGACCCCTTCATGTCCAGGTGCCCCTTGGCCTGCAGCCGCCCAAGGCTTGGTCCTTGTGGCTTTACCATAAATCCAGCTCTGGATGTCACATCCTAATACGTATGAGCCATCTCAGTGCTCATACATTGCTTCAATGTGTTTATGGCTTTCTGACAACCACCAATTTTGGGTCACCAAAATTCAGTAGGAGGCGGGTGTGTTGTGTTGGATCCATTCCCCTCCGAAAATACACAGGAGGTGATCAGGCGGAGGTATGAAAGCCCATTTCTACATTAGCAGTTCTGGATTCGGGAGTCTGTTGGACGGATTTTGCTTTAATCTTCTTTCATTGGTTTACAGAATCCTCCATCTCCCACCACCTCCTCTTCCCATCCATAAATGTGACAGATTTCCAGCCTTCCCGCTACTAATGTTACCCGATTTCCACGGAAAGAGGGAATTGGACTCCGGCCTCGTATTCCAGGAAAGCTGACTTCATTCATCATCGTTAGCGGCCTTCAAATGTTACAAAGACCAAAACGCGAGCTTTACTTCTGGAAGCTGCAGAGATGATGTAAGAGGAAGCCAGAGACGGTCCAGGAATACCGAGTCCCCCCAGATCCCCCGGGACACCCCTTAGACTCTCTACGATGTTTCCAGTAACGGCTGCTCCATGGAGATGTTTGGCGCTCGATCTCTGACACCAGACGAGCTTCATTCTTACTTTGTGAAGCGGCCTGGCAGCCAATCAAAAGTTGGGACTTTTCACACAAAACCCCGAGAAGAGAAATCATTGAATTGTAGAACAGTTGAGAAAGGAGATCTGTATTTATTAAAAATAAACTTTATTGAATGTAACCTAATAATTTACAGATTACCCAGCAAGCTCATGTGAACCATGTGTTATATTTGAGAACTGAGGCGCCAAGTGCTACCTAGACATACTGCTGTTGTGTGCTCCTTCCTGTATTTGCCTGATGAAGCGGGCTTGACCTGCGAAACGCGTTGCGATCTACCTTTGGAGTATACCAATAAATATTCCCCATTTTTTAATACACAGTTGTTGTGTCTGCTTGCGGGAGGTAAGTCCACCACTGCCTCCTAAGCAATTTTTAAAACTTTTAAATACTGTTTTTATTCTTCTGGCGCCTCTGTTCTCAAATATAACCCGTCTTATATCCACCCTTGGTGGAGGGGGATACCCCTTCTTGTTTTCTAGTCTAGAGAGAGCGACTTCTTAATCCTGAGTGAGGACAGGCTAATCTCCTCACCTGCTTATACAGTGGTTGCCTGGAGGTAACGCTGGTTTGTGAGTATCTAATTTATACTTGTTCCATTATCCATTTGCCTTAACATACTACACCATATTAGGCAATCGGTTCTTCTTCTTTTTTCATGGTGAACCCTAGGAGTGCGGAAGGGGCTGAAAGCTGATGGCTAAACACACCGCCAGAACCGCTGGAATGCAATGACCTGACTTAACCTAAAGATTTGATACTTACCCGGGGCTTCATTCATGCGCAGAAGACCCAGACTGACACGACTGACCCAGTTACCGAGGCTGATTGACTGAACGGCAGACCGCGGTAGGCTGGCGAGGGACTCAGACATGCCTATGGGGCTGGAGGAAGCCCTGGGTAAGTATTGATTCTTTAGGTTAAATCGTCTCTGGTTTACTTTAATATTACAGAGCCAAACCAATCCAACATGCAACATTTTGGATTATTGTGGTTCTATAATGTTAACAAGCTGACACAAAATTGCATTGCAGCGTTTCTGGGCTACCCTGTAGTTACGCCCCGGGTCCCAGCACTGGATGCCCTCTGCTGCGGGGGATGTGCTGCACCGGTCCCACATCACTCGCTCGCTTTCAGCAGATTAGTGATGTGATCACCGGCCACACGTGAAGTCCTGCTTCCTCTGTGACTACAGCGGTGTCTCATGTCACCCGGCAGCTGATCCTCTCTGTGTTACACCGATCGTTACAATATCATACAATATTACACTGTTATACAAGCTGTACACTGACTGCTTTACATTGTATCACAGTGTCACATCTGCTGTGCTGTCCCATGAGAAGATATCATACAATATTACACTGTTATACAAGCTGTACACTGACTGCTTTACATTGTATCGCAGTGTCACACATCTGCAGTGCTGTCCCATGAGAAGATATCATACAATATTACACTGTTATACAAGCTGTACGCTGACTGCTTTACATTGTATCACAGCGTCACATCTACAGTGCTGTCCCATGAGAAGATATCATACAATATTTACACTGCTACACAAGCTGTACACTGACTGCTTTGCATTGTATCACAGTGCCACATCTGCAGTGCTGTCCCATGAGAAGATATCATACAATATTACACTGTTATACAAGCTGTACACTGACTGCTTTACATTGTATCACAGTGTCACATCTGCAGTGCTGTCCCATGAGAAGATATCATACAATATTACACTGTTATACAAGCTGTACACTGACTGCTTTACATTGTGTCACAGCGTCACATCTGCAGTGCTGTCCCATGAGAAGATATCATACAATATTACACTGTTATACAAGCTGTACGCTGACTGCTTTACATTGTATCACAGTGTCACATCTGCAGTGCTGTCCCATGAGAAGATATCATACAATATTACACTGTTATACAAGCTGCACGCTGACTGCTGTACATTGTATCACAGCGTCACATCTGCAGTGTTGTCCCATGAGAAGATATCATACAATATTACACTGTTATACAAGCTGTACGCTGACTGCTTTACATTGTGTCACAGCGTCACATCTGCAGTGCTGTCCCATGAGAAGATATCATACAATATTACACTGTTATACAAGCTGTACACTGACTGCTTTACATTGTATCACAGTGTCACATCTGCAGTGCTGTCCCATGAGAAGATATCATACAATATTACACTGTTATACAAGCTGTACGCTGACTGCTTTACATTGTGTCACAGTGTCACATCTGCAGTGCTGTCCCATGAGAAGATATCATACAATATTTACACGGTTATACAAGCTGTATATGGACTGCTTTACATTGTGTCACAGTGTCACATCTGCAGTGCTGTCCCATGAGAAGATATCATACAATATTACACTGTTATACAAGCTGTACACTGACTGCTTTACAGTGTACCACAGTGTCACATCTGCAGTGCTGTACCATGAGAAGATATCATACAATATTACACTGTTATACAAGCTGTGCACTGACTGCTTTACATTGTATCACAGTGTCACATGTGCAGTGTTGTCCCATGAGAAGATATCATACAATAGTTACACTGTTATACAAGCTGTACATTGACAGCTTTACATTGTATCACAGCGTCACATCTGCA
The DNA here is from genome assembly GCF_040937935.1 of Hyperolius riggenbachi. Lineage (NCBI taxonomy): Eukaryota > Metazoa > Chordata > Amphibia > Anura > Hyperoliidae > Hyperolius > Hyperolius riggenbachi. The sequence goes on along the minus strand of NC_090653.1, from coordinate 300,125,226 downwards.
GTGTTGTTCCACGAGAAGATATCATACAATATTTACACTGTTATACAAGCTGTATATGGACTGCTTTACATTGTGTCACAGTGTCACATCTGCAGTGCTGTCACATGAGAAGATATCATACAATATTACACTGTTATACAAGCTGTACACTGACTGCTTTACATTGTATCACAGTGTCACATCTGCAGTGCTGTCCCATGAGAAGATATCATACAATATTACACTGTTATACAAGCTGCACACTGACTGCTTTACATTGTGTCACAGTGTCACATCTGCAGTGCTGTACCATGAGAAGATATCATACAATATTACACTGTTATACAAGCTGTACACTGACTGCTTTACATTGTATCACAGCATCACATCTGCAGTGTTGTTCCACGAGAAGATATCATACAATATTTACACTGTTATACAAGCTGTATATGGGCTGCTTTACATTGTGTCACAGTGTCACATCTGCAGTGCTGTCACATGAGAAGATGTCATACAATATTACACTGTTATTCAAGCTCTACACTGACTGCTTTACATTGTATCACAGCGTCACATCTGCAGTGCTGCCCCATGAGAAGATATCATACAATATTACACTGTTATAGAAGCTGTACACTGGCTGCTTTACATTGTGTCACAGTGTCACATCTGCAGTGCTGTCCCATGAGAAGATATCATACTATATTTACACTGTTATACAAGCTGTACACTGACTGCTTTACATTGTATCACAGTGTCACATCTGCAGTGTTGTCCCATGAGAAGATATCATACAATATTTACACTGTTATACAAGCTGTACACTGACTGCTTTACATTGTATCACAGTGTCACATCTGCAGTGTTGTCCCATGTGAAGATATCATACAATATTACACTGTTATACAAGCTGTATGCTGACTGCTTTACATTGTATCACAGTGTCACATCTGCAGTGTTGTCCCATGAGAAGATATCATACAATATTACACTGTTATACAAGCTGTACGCTGACTGCTTTACATTGTATCACAGCGTCACATCTACAGTGCTGTCCCATGAGAAGATATCATACAATATTTACACTGCTACACAAGCTGTACACTGACTGCTTTGCATTGTATCACAGTGCCACATCTGCAGTGCTGTCCCATGAGAAGATATCATACAATATTACACTGTTATACAAGCTGTACACTGACTGCTTTACATTGTATCACAGTGTCACATCTGCAGTGCTGTCCCATGAGAAGATATCATACAATATTACACTGTTATACAAGCTGTACACTGACTGCTTTACATTGTGTCACAGCGTCACATCTGCAGTGCTGTCCCATGAGAAGATATCATACAATATTACACTGTTATACAAGCTGTACGCTGACTGCTTTACATTGTATCACAGTGTCACATCTGCAGTGCTGTCCCATGAGAAGATATCATACAATATTACACTGTTATACAAGCTGCACGCTGACTGCTGTACATTGTATCACAGCGTCACATCTGCAGTGTTGTCCCATGAGAAGATATCATACAATATTACACTGTTATACAAGCTGTACGCTGACTGCTTTACATTGTGTCACAGCGTCACATCTGCAGTGCTGTCCCATGAGAAGATATCATACAATATTACACTGTTATACAAGCTGTACACTGACTGCTTTACATTGTATCACAGTGTCACATCTGCAGTGCTGTCCCATGAGAAGATATCATACAATATTACACTGTTATACAAGCTGTACGCTGACTGCTTTACATTGTGTCACAGTGTCACATCTGCAGTGCTGTCCCATGAGAAGATATCATACAATATTTACACGGTTATACAAGCTGTATATGGACTGCTTTACATTGTGTCACAGTGTCACATCTGCAGTGCTGTCCCATGAGAAGATATCATACAATATTACACTGTTATACAAGCTGTACACTGACTGCTTTACAGTGTACCACAGTGTCACATCTGCAGTGCTGTACCATGAGAAGATATCATACAATATTACACTGTTATACAAGCTGTGCACTGACTGCTTTACATTGTATCACAGTGTCACATGTGCAGTGTTGTCCCATGAGAAGATATCATACAATAGTTACACTGTTATACAAGCTGTACACTGACTGCTTTACATTGTATCACAGCGTCACATCTGCAGTGTTGTTCCACGAGAAGATATCATACAATATTTACACTGTTATACAAGCTGTATATGGACTGCTTTACATTGTGTCACAGTGTCACATCTGCAGTGCTGTCACATGAGAAGATATCATACAATATTACACTGTTATACAAGCTGTACACTGACTGCTTTACATTGTATCACAGTGTCACATCTGCAGTGCTGTCCCATGAGAAGATATCATACAATATTACACTGTTATACAAGCTGCACACTGACTGCTTTACATTGTGTCACAGTGTCACATCTGCAGTGCTGTACCATGAGAAGATATCATACAATATTACACTGTTATACAAGCTGTACACTGACTGCTTTACATTGTATCACAGCATCACATCTGCAGTGTTGTTCCACGAGAAGATATCATACAATATTTACACTGTTATACAAGCTGTATATGGGCTGCTTTACATTGTGTCACAGTGTCACATCTGCAGTGCTGTCACATGAGAAGATGTCATACAATATTACACTGTTATTCAAGCTCTACACTGACTGCTTTACATTGTATCACAGCGTCACATCTGCAGTGCTGCCCCATGAGAAGATATCATACAATATTACACTGTTATAGAAGCTGTACACTGGCTGCTTTACATTGTGTCACAGTGTCACATCTGCAGTGCTGTCCCATGAGAAGATATCATACTATATTTACACTGTTATACAAGCTGTACACTGACTGCTTTACATTGTATCACAGTGTCACATCTGCAGTGTTGTCCCATGAGAAGATATCATACAATATTTACACTGTTATACAAGCTGTACACTGACTGCTTTACATTGTATCACAGTGTCACATCTGCAGTGTTGTCCCATGTGAAGATATCATACAATATTACACTGTTATACAAGCTGTATGCTGACTGCTTTACATTGTATCACAGTGTCACATCTGCAGTGTTGTCCCATGAGAAGATATCATACAATATTACACTGTTATACAAGCTGTACACTGACTGCTTTACATTGTATCACAGTGTCACATCTGCAGTGCTGTCCCATGAGAAGATATCATACAATATTACACTGTTATACAAGCTGTACGCTGACTGCTTTACATTGTATCACAGTGTCACATCTGCAGTGTTGTCCCATGAGAAGATATCATACAATATTACACTGTTATACAAGCTGTACACTGACTGCTTTACATTGTATCACAGCGTCACATCTGAGGTGTTGTCCCATGAGAAGATATCATACAATATTTACACTGTTATACAAGCTGTACACTGACTGCTTTACATTGTATCACTGCGTCACATCTGCAGTGCTCTCCCATGAGAAGATATCATACAATATTACACTGTTATACAAGCTGTACACTGACTGCTTTACATTGTATCACAGCGTCACATCTGCAGTGCTGCCCCATGAGAAGATATCATACAATATTTACACTGTTATACAAGCTGTACACTGACTGCTTTACATTGTGTCACAGCGTCACATCTGCAGTGCTGTCCCATGAGAAGATATCATACAATATTACACTGTTATACAAGCTGTACACTGACTGCTTTACATTGTATCGCAGTGTCACACATCTGCAGTGCTGTCCCATGAGAAGATATCATACAATATTACACTGTTATACAAGCTGTACGCTGACTGCTTTACATTGTATCACAGCGTCACATCTGCAGTGCTGTCCCATGAGAAGATATCATACAATATTTACACTGTTATACAAGCTGTACACTGACTGCTTTACATTGTATCACAGCATCACATCTGCAGTGTTGTTCCACGAGAAGATATCATACAATATTTACACTGTTATACAAGCTGTATATGGACTGCTTTACATTGTGTCACAGTGTCACATCTGCAGTGCTGTCACATGAGAAGATATCATACAATTATTACACTGTTATACAAGCTGTACACTGACTGCTTTACATTGTATCACAGTGTCACATCTGCAGTGCTGTCCCATGAGAAGATATCATACAATATTACACTGTTATACAAGCTGCACACTGACTGCTTTACATTGTGTCACAGTGTCACATCTGCAGTGCTGTACCATGAGAAGATATCATACAATATTACACTGTTATACAAGCTGTACACTGACTGCTTTACATTGTATCACAGCATCACATCTGCAGTGTTGTTCCACGAGAAGATATCATACAATATTTACACTGTTATACAAGCTGTATATGGGCTGCTTAACATTGTGTCACAGTGTCACATCTGCAGTGCTGTCACATGAGAAGATGTCATACAATATTACACTTTTTTTCAAGCTCTACACTGACTGCTTTACATTGTATCACAGCGTCACATCTGCAGTGCTGTCCCATGAGAAGATATCATACTATATTACACTGTTATACAAGCTGTACACTGGCTGCTTTACATTGTGTCACAGTGTCACATCTGCAGTGCTGTCCCATGAGAAGATATCATACTATATTACACTGTTATACAAGCTGTATATGGACTGCTTTACATTGTATCACAGCGTCACATCTGCAGTGCTGTCCCATGAGAAGATATCATACAATATTTACACTGTTATACAAGCTGTACACTGACTGCTTTACATTGTATCACAGTGACACATCTGCAGTGTTGTCCCATGAGAAGATATCATACAATATTACACTGTTATACAAGCTGTATGCTGACTGCTTTACATTGTATCACAGTGTCACATCTGCAGTGTTGTCCCATGAGAAGATATCATACAATATTACACTGTTATACAAGCTGTATGCTGACTGCTTTACATTGTATCACAGTGTCACATCTGCAGTGTTGTCCCATGAGAAGATATCATACAATATTACACTGTTATACAAGCTGTACGCTGACTGCTTTACATTGTATCACAGTGTCACATCTGCAGTGCTGTCCCATGAGAAGATATCATACAATATTACACTGTTATACAAGCTGTACGCTGACTGCTTTACATTGTATCACAGTGTCACATCTGCAGTGTTGTCCCATGAGAAGATATCATACAATATTACACTGTTATACAAGCTGTACACTGACTGCTTTACATTGTATCACAGCGTCACATCTGCAGTGTTGTCCCATGAGAAGATATCATACAATATTTACACTGTTATACAAGCTGTACACTGACTGCTTTACATTGTATCACTGCGTCACATCTGCAGTGCTCTCCCATGAGAAGATATCATACAATATTACACTGTTATACAAGCTGTACACTGACTGCTTTACATTGTATCACAGCGTCACATCTGCAGTGCTGCCCCATGAGAAGATATCATACAATATTTACACTGTTATACAAGCTGTACACTGACTGCTTTACATTGTGTCACAGCGTCACATCTGCAGTGCTGTCCCATGAGAAGATATCATACAAGATTTACACTGTTATACAAGCTGCACACTGACTGCTTTACAGTGTATCACAGCGTCACATCTGCAGTGTTGTCTCATGAGAAGATATCATACAATATTACACTGTTATACAAGCTGTACACTGACTGCTTTACATTGTATCACAGCGTCACATCCGCAGTGCTGTCCCATGAGAAGATATCATACAATATTACACTGTTATACAAGCTGTACACTGACTGCTTTACATTGTATCACAGTGCCACATCTGCAGTGCTGTCCCATGAGAAGATATCATGCAATATATACACTGTTATACAAGCTGTACACTGACTGCTTTACATTGTATCACAGTGTCACATCTGCAGTGTTGTCCCATGAGAAGATATCATACAATATTACACTGTTATACATGCTGTACACTGACTGCTTTACATTGTGTCACAGCGTCACATCTGCAGTGCTGTCCCATCAGAAGATATCATACAATATTACACTGTTATACAAGCTGTACACTGACTGCTTTACATTGTATCACAGCATCACATCTGCAGTGCTGTCCCATGAGAAGATATCATACAATATTTACACTGTTATACAAGCTGTACACTGACTGCTTTACATTGTATTACAGCGTCACATCTGCAGTGCTGTCCCATGAGAAGATATCATACAATATTTACACTGTTATACAAGCTGTACACTGACTGCTTTACATTGTATCACAGCGTCACATCTGCAGTGTTGTCCCATGAGAAGATATCATACAATATTTACACTGTTATACAAGCTGTACACTGACTGCTTTACATTATATCACAGTGTCACATCTGCAGTGTTGTCCCATGAGAAGATATCATACAATATTACACTGTTATAGAAGCTGTACACTGACTGCTTTACATTGTCTCACAGTGTCACATCTGCAGTGCTGTCCCATGAGAAGATATCATACAATATTACACTGTCATACAAGCTGTACACTGACTGCTTTACATTGTCTCACAGTGTCACATCTGCAGTGTTGTCCCATGAGAAGATATCATACAATATTACACTGTTATACAAGCTGTACACTGACTGCTTTACATTGTATCACAGTACCACATCTGCAGTGTTGTCCCATGAGAAGATATCATACAATATTTACACTATTATACAAGCTGTACACTGACTGCTTTACATTGTATCACAGCGTCACATCTGCAGTGCTGTCCCATGAGAAGATATCATACAATATTACACTGTTATACAAGCTGTACACTGACTGCTTTATATTGTGTCACAGCGTCACATCTGCAGTGCTGTCCCATGAGAAGATATCATACAATATTACACTGTTATACAAGCTGTACACTGACTGCTTTACATTGTATCACAGTGTCACATCTGCAGTGTTGTCCCATGAGAAGATATCATACAATATTACACTGTTATACAAGCTTTACACTGACTGCTTTACATTGTATCACAGTGTCACATCTGCAGTGCTGTCCCATGAGAAGATATCATACAATATTACACTGTTATACAAGCTGTACACTGACTGCTTTATATTGTGTCACAGCGTCACATCTGCAGTGCTGTCCCATGAGAAGATATCATACAATATTTACACTGTTATACAAGCTGTGCACTGACTGCTTTACATTGTGTCACAGCGTCACACCTGCAGTGCTGTCCCATGAGAAGATATCATACAATATTTACACTGTTATACAAGCTGTACACTGACTGCTTTACATTGTGTCACAGCGTTACATCTGCAGTGTTGTCCCATGAGATGATATCATACAATATTTACACTGTTATACAAGCTGTACACTGACTGCTTTACATTGTATCACAGTGTCACATCTGCAGTGCTGTCCCATGAGAAGATATCATACAATATTACACTGTTATACAAGCTGTACACTGACTGCTTTACATTGTATCACAGTGTCACATCTGCAGTGCTGTCCCATGAGAAGATATCATACAATATTACACTGTTATACAAGCTGTACACTGACTGCTTTACATTGTATCACAGTGTCACATCTGCAGTGCTGTCCCATGAGAAGATATCATACAATATTACACTGCTATACAAGCTGTACACTGACTGCTTTACATTGTATCACAGCGCTACATCTGCAGTGCTGTCCCATGAGAAGATATCATACAAGATTTACACTGTTATACAAGCTGCACACTGACTGCTTTACAGTGTATCACAGCGTCACATCTGCAGTGTTGTCTCATGAGAAGATATCATACAATATTACACTGTTATACAAGCTGTACACTGACTGCTTTACATTGTATCACAGCGTCACATCCGCAGTGCTGTCCCATGAGAAGATATCATACAATATTACACTGTTATACAAGCTGTACACTGACTGCTTTACATTGTATCACAGTGCCACATCTGCAGTGCTGTCCCATGAGAAGATATCATACAATATTTACACTGTTATACAAGCTGTACACTGACTGCTTTACATTGTATCACAGTGTCACATCTGCAGTGTTGTCCCATGAGAAGATATCATACAATATTACACTGTTATACATGCTGTACACTGACTGCTTTACATTGTGTCACAGCGTCACATCTGCAGTGCTGTCCCATGAGAAGATATCATACAATATTACACTGTTATACAAGCTGTACACTGACTGCTTTACATTGTATCACAGCATCACATCTGCAGTGCTGTCCCATGAGAAGATATCATACAATATTTACACTGTTATACAAGCTGTACACTGACTGCTTTACATTGTATTACAGCGTCACATCTGCAGTGCTGTCCCATGAGAAGATATCATACAATATTTACACTGTTATACAAGCTGTACACTGACTGCTTTACATTGTATCACAGCGTCACATCTGCAGTGTTGTCCCATGAGAAGATATCATACAATATTTACACTGTTATACAAGCTGTACACTGACTGCTTTACATTATATCACAGTGTCACATCTGCAGTGTTGTCCCATGAGAAGATATCATACAATATTACACTGTTATACAAGCTGTACATTGACTGCTTTACATTGTCTCACAGTGTCACATCTGCAGTGCTGTCCCATGAGAAGATATCATACAATATTACACTGTCATACAAGCTGTACACTGACTGCTTTACATTGTCTCACAGTGTCACATCTGCAGTGTTGTCCCATGAGAAGATATCATACAATATTACACTGTTATACAAGCTGTACACTGACTGCTTTACATTGTATCACAGTACCACATCTGCAGTGTTGTCCCATGAGAAGGTATCATACAATATTTACACTATTATACAAGCTGTACACTGACTGCTTTACATTGTATCACAGCGTCACATCTGCAGTGCTGTCCCATGAGAAGATATCATACAATATTACACTGTTATACAAGCTGTACACTGACTGCTTTACATTGTATCACAGTGTCACATCTGCAGTGCTGTCCCATGAGAAGATATCATACAATATTACACTGTTATACAAGCTGTACACTGACTGCTTTACATTGTATCACAGTGTCACATCTGCAGTGCTGTCCCATGAGAAGATATCATACAATATTACACTGTTATACAAGCTGTACACTGACTGCTTTACATTGTATCACAGTGTCACATCTGCAGTGCTGTCCCATGAGAAGATATCATACAATATTACACTGCTATACAAGCTGTACACTGACTGCTTTACATTGTATCACAGCGCTACATCTGCAGTGCTGTCCCATGAGAAGATATCATACAAGATTTACACTGTTATACAAGCTGCACACTGACTGCTTTACAGTGTATCACAGCGTCACATCTGCAGTGTTGTCTCATGAGAAGATATCATACAATATTACACTGTTATACAAGCTGTACACTGACTGCTTTACATTGTATCACAGCGTCACATCCGCAGTGCTGTCCCATGAGAAGATATCATACAATATTACACTGTTATACAAGCTGTACACTGACTGCTTTACATTGTATCACAGTGCCACATCTGCAGTGCTGTCCCATGAGAAGATATCATACAATATTTACACTGTTATACAAGCTGTACACTGACTGCTTTACAGTGTATCACAGTGTCACATCTGCAGTGTTGTCCCATGAGAAGATATCATACAATATTACACTGTTATACATGCTGTACACTGACTGCTTTACATTGTGTCACAGCGTCACATCTGCAGTGCTGTCCCATGAGAAGATATCATACAATATTACACTGTTATACAAGCTGTACACTGACTGCTTTACATTGTATCACAGCATCACATCTGCAGTGCTGTCCCATGAGAAGATATCATACAATATTTACACTGTTATACAAGCTGTACACTGACTGCTTTACATTGTATTACAGCGTCACATCTGCAGTGCTGTCCCATGAGAAGATATCATACAATATTTACACTGTTATACAAGCTGTACACTGACTGCTTTACATTGTATCACAGCGTCACATCTGCAGTGTTGTCCCATGAGAAGATATCATACAATATTTACACTGTTATACAAGCTGTACACTGACTGCTTTACATTATATCACAGTGTCACATCTGCAGTGTTGTCCCATGAGAAGATATCATACAATATTACACTGTTATACAAGCTGTACATTGACTGCTTTACATTGTCTCACAGTGTCACATCTGCAGTGCTGTCCCATGAGAAGATATCATACAATATTACACTGTCATACAAGCTGTACACTGACTGCTTTACATTGTCTCACAGTGTCACATCTGCAGTGTTGTCCCATGAGAAGATATCATACAATATTACACTGTTATACAAGCTGTACACTGACTGCTTTACATTGTATCACAGTACCACATCTGCAGTGTTGTCCCATGAGAAGGTATCATACAATATTTACACTATTATACAAGCTGTACACTGACTGCTTTACATTGTATCACAGCGTCACATCTGCAGTGCTGTCCCATGAGAAGATATCATACAATATTACACTGTTATACAAGCTGTACACTGACTGCTTTATATTGTGTCACAGCGTCACATCTGCAGTGCTGTCCCATGAGAAGATATCATACAATATTACACTGTTATACAAGCTGTACACTGACTGCTTTACATTGTATCACAGTGTCACATCCGCAGTGTTGTCCCATGAGAAGATATCATACAATATTACACTGTTATACAAGCTTTACACTGACTGCTTTACATTGTATTGGTGTCACATCTGCAGTGCTGTCCCATGAGATGATATCATACAATATTTACACTGTTATACAAGCTGTATGCTGACTGCTTTACATTGTATCACAGTGTCACATCTGCAGTGCTGTCCCATGAGGAGATATCATACAATATTACACTGTTATACAAGCTGTACACTGACTGCTTTACATTGTATCACAGGGTCACATCTGCAGTGATGTCCCATGAGAAGATATTATACAATATTACACTGTTATACAAGCTGTACACTGACTGCTTTACATTGTATCACAGCGTCACATCTGCAGTGTTGTCCCATGAGAAGATATCATACAATATTACACTGTTATACAAGCTGTACACTGACTGCTTTACATTGTATCACAGTGTCACATCTGCAGTGCTGTCCCATGAGAAGATATCATACAATATTACACTGTTATACAAGCTGTACACTGACTGCTTTATATTGTGTCACAGCGTCACACCTGCAGTGCTGTCCCATGAGAAGATATCATACAATATTTACACTGTTATACAAGCTGTACACTGACTGCTTTACATTGTGTCACAGCGTCACATCTGCAGTGTTGTCCCATGAGAAGATATCATACAATATTACACTGTTATACAAGCTGTACACTGACTGTTTTACATTGTATCACAGTGTTACATCTGCAGTGTTGTCCCATGAGAAGATATCATACAATATTACACTGCTATACAAGCTGTACACTGACTGCTTTACATTGTATCACAGTGCCACATCTGCAGTGCTGTCCCATGAGAAGATATCATACAGTATTACACTGTTATACAAGCTGTACGCTGACTGCTTTACATTGTATCACAGTGTTACATCTGCAGTGTTGTCCCATGAGAAGATATCATACAATATTACACTGCTATACAAGCTGTACACTGACTCCTTTACATTGTATCACAGTGTCACATCTGCAGTGCTGTCCCATGAGAAGATATCATACAATATTACACTGTTATACAAGCTGTACACTGACTGCTTTACATTGTATCACAGTGTCACATCTGCAGTGCTGTCCCATGAGAAGATATCATACAATATTACACTGTTATACAAGCTGTACGCTGACTGCTTTACATTGTATCACAGTGTCACATCTGCAGTGTTGTCCCATGAGATGATATCATACAATATTACACTGTTATACAAGCTGTACACTGACTGCTTTACATTGTGTCACAGCGTTACATCTGCAGTGTTGTCCCATGAGATGATATCATACAGTATTACACTGTTATACAAGCTGTACACTGACTGCTTTACATTGTATCACAGTGTCACATCTGCAGTGCTGTCCCATGAGAAGATATCATACAATATTACACTGTTATACAAGCTGTACACTGACTGCTTTACATTGTGTCACAGCGTTACATCTGCAGTGTTGTCCCATGAGATGATATCATACAGTATTACACTGGTATACAAGCTGTACACTGACTGCATTACATTGTACCACAGCGTCACATCTGCAGTGCTGTCCCATGAGAAGATATCATACAATATTACACTGTTATACAAGCTGTACACTGACTGCTTTACATTGTATCACAGTGTCACATCTGCAGTGCTGTCCCATGAGAAGATATCATACAATATTTACACTGTTATACAAGCTGTACACTGACTGCTTTACATTGTGTCACAGCGTCACATCTGCAGTGCTGTCCCATGAGAAGATATCATACAATATTACACTGTTATACAAGCTGTACACTGACTGCTTTACATTGTATCACAGTGTCACATCTGCAGTGCTGTCCCATGAGAAGATATCATACAATATTACACTGCTATACAAGCTGTACACTGACTGCTTTACATTGTATCACAGCGTCACATCTGCTGCAGTGTTGTCCCATGAGAAGCTATCATACAATATTACACTGTTATACAAGCTGTACACTGACTGCTTTACATTGTATCACAGCGCTACATCTGCAGTGCTGTCCCATGAAAAGTTATAGTAAAGGTTTACAAAACATTTGAGAGGGGTTTACTGACTTTTGTGAGATACTGAACTAAGGGCTGTTTTACATCTGAGATGGAGTTGGTGAAAAATCAACAGATACGTTTTGATCTATGCGTGTTTGTGCGTTTTTCATGACTTACGTTGTTACTTTTAATGCGTTTTCAATCCGTTACAGCACAGGAAAACGCGGGTGATGTTATCATTTTTTGATTTTCGACTGAAAGGGTGTGCATTGAAACGTTTTAAAAATGCATGCTCTTTTTGTCGGACAATTAAAAGCTCCAGGGGGCGTTGAAACGCAACGCACAAAAACGCAGCGTTAGACATGAAAGGTAAAATGAAAGTCTATGGACTTTATTTTATCTTGGATAACGCACACAATGGCTGTTGCATAAAAACGGCCAAAAACAACCCTGATGTGACATTAAACTTTCAGAATGTCTAGATTCTCTGGTTCTTTTTACCACGAGATTATCTTTACTATAAACAGTGGCGTGAAAGGGAATTGGTGACTTAAATGAAACAGAAAGTGTGACGTCTGTTTTTTACAGCAGGAGATATTTCGGTGACTTTCCGAAGTAATCATTATCCAAAGCTTGTGTAAGAAGATCTCTGGCATACGTGTGTATGCATGTTCAGTGTGTTCTGTGCTCTGTACAGTGTATGTGATCTATAGGATCAGCAGTGTATGTGATCTGTAGGATCAGCAGTGTATGTGATCTGTTGTAGGCTCAGCAGTGTATGTGATCTGTAGGCTCTGCAGTGATCTGTAGGCTCGGCAGTGTATGTGATCTGTAGGCTCTGCAGTGATCTGTAGGCTCTGCAGTGATCTGTAGGCTCAGCAGTGTATGTGATCTGTAGGCTCGGCAGTGATCTGTAGGCTCTGCAGTGATCTGTAGGCTCAGCAGTGTATGTGATCTGTAGGCTCGGCAGTGTATGTGATCTGTAGGCTCTGCAGTGATCTGTAGGCTCTGCAGTGATCTGTAGGCTCAGCAGTGTATGTGATCTGTAGGCTCTGCAGTGATCTGTAGGCTCTGCAGTGATCTGTATGCTCAGCAGTGTATGTTATCTGTAGGCTTAGCAGTGTATGTGATCTGTAGGCTCAGCAGTGTGATCTGTAGGCTCAGCAGTGTGATCTGTAGGCTCAGCAGTGTATGTGATCTGTAGGCTCAGCAGTGTATGTGATCTGTAGGCTCAGCAGTGTATGTGATCTGTAGGCTCAGCAGTGTATGTGATCTGTAGGCTCAGCAGTGTATGTGATCTGTAGGCTCAGCAGTGTGATCTGTAGGCTCAGCAGTGTGATCTGTAGGCTTAGCAGTGTATGTGATCTGTAGGCTCAGCAGTGTGATCTGTAGGCTCAGCAGTGTGATCTGTAGGCTCAGCAGTGTATGTGATCTGTAGGCTCAGCAGTGTATGTGATCTGTAGGCTCAGCAGTGTATGTGATCTGTAGGCTCTGCAGTGATCTATAGGCTCAGCAGTGTATGTGATCTGTAGGCTCTGCTCTATATGCGCTCGCCTCTGTAAGTTCTGCAGTAACACAGAAAAGTTTGCTCTGCCTCTACTTCCTGTTGAAGCACAGTGAGCACAGAGAGCCAGGCATTGGGGAAATCACCGCTGTCAGCCTGTAAGTGAAGTAATCAGGGGAAATTCTGTCTGGGTTTCCCTGCAGATGGGGAGGAGAAAAGATAGGTATTAAGCCTTCTCTTGGGTGTCATTCTTGCCTCACACACTGCCTGAGAAGGAGCGCTTCCACACCAGTCTGCGGCATTCTGACCCTCCATGGACAAGCTGAAGAGTGGCCCTTGCTCGACGCCGGACGAGAATGAGTTTGTGTCTGGTTACCCCACCAGCATTTGCAAAGAAGTACCGGGGAACAAATATCTCTGCTGCAACTGCAACAACGTCCTGAAGAAGGCGCAACAGACGTTGTGCGGACACCGATACTGCTCCCCTTGCTTGGCCTGGATCATCAGGTCAGTCCTGGGTACTTTGGTCACTCTTCTTTAGGCCGCTCTTGTCCTTTTCCCTTGAGCAAGATGTGGTCTCTCTACCTCTGGTCCTCCTCTTCTGGGGTAGTTGTGGTCTCTCTCCCTTGGGCCAGCTTTGATCCCGCTCCCTCAGGTCTGTTTTGGTCTTTCTCTTTTGGTCAGCTATGGTCTCTCTTCCTTGGGTCAGCTGTGGATCCTCTACCTCAGGTCAGCTCTGGTCCTTATCCCTTGGGGCAGCTGTGGTTTCTCTTCCTTGGGCCAGCTGATATCCCTCCCCTTAGGTCAGCTCTGCTTCCTCTCCTTTGGTCAGCTGTGGTCTCTCTTCCTTGGGTCAGCTATGGATTCTCTCCCTCACCCTCAGGTCAGTTCTGCTCCTTCTCTCTTGAGGCAGCTGTGGTCTCTCTCCCTGGACCATCTATGGATCATCTCCCTTAATCCATCTCTGGCCCCACTGCCTGGGCCATCCGTAGTCCTTCTCCCTCAGGCCAGCTCAGATCCTTCTCCTTTGGGCAACTGTGGTCTCTCTCCCTTGGGCCAATTGTGGTCCTTCTCTGTCAGGTCAGCTGTGGTCCATCTCTCTTGGGGCAGTTGTGGTCCTTCTCCCTTAGGCTAGCGATGGATCCTCTCCCTCAATTCAGCTCTGGTCCTTCTCCTTTGGGCAACTGTGTTCTCTCTCCCTTAGGTCAGGTCTGGTCCCTCAGCCTCAAGTCAGCTCTGGTCCTTCTCTCTTGGGCCAGCTCTGGTCCCTCTCCCTCAAGTGAGCTCTGGTCCTTCTCCCTTGTGCCAGGTCTGGTCCCTCTCGGTCCCTCAGCCTCAAGTCAGCTCGGGTCCTTCTCTCTTGTGCCAGGTCTGGTACCTCTCGGTCCCTCAGCCTCAAGTCAGCTCTGGTCCTTCTCTCTTGAGGAAGATCTCGTACCTCTCCTGCAGGCCCAGTTGGCTACTCACAGTTAGGCTCCAACATACACAAAACCACAGGGAAGACATTTAGAGAAAAGGTTAAAAATTTACCAGAGCCACCTTCCATTATCTAATCAGAGTTTAGCTTTTCTCTTCTTGAAAAATGCAAAGAATAACTCTGATTGGTTGCTTAAGACAAATGACAAACTTCAGTTCTCGTTTTCTTCTCGTCAGTCATTGAAATCAGCCCTTTTCATTGTCCATTTTTAATTGTATTACCATTCTCTGCAGACGGTGAGCATATTGTGGGAACACTTATGCACTACGCAGCAGTTCCAGGGGTATAATGATAGCCCCTGCAGCTTCCACCATTGCGGGAGTGCCCAGGGCTAAGGGCGCTCGCTCCTCCTGTGATTTGCAGAGTAGCTGCAGCAAAGCTTAATATCTTACCTATTTCCAGTGACGAGACAGGTCCTCCTCTCTGCATCTCCTGCTCCTGGCACAAACACCCTTCTTGATGGCTAACCCTCCTCTCCGCCCAAACCTCCTACCTGATGCCTAACCTTAACCACCCCTCCCCCACGCCGCCAATTGCCACCAAAAAAAAATTGTAATTTTTTTCAGGTATCACCATGGACGTTCACTGAAATTGTGGCATTGAGTGGCAATTTGAACCCAGCACAAAGACAATTTTTGCGCTTTTCCCTGGACATAATGGTCATGGCTACACATCAGAATGTGGTAGTTGTCATGGGTGGAGTACAATGTACAGATGCTGGTCCCTTCCCCCCTATAGAAAGCGATACGTGCCCCCCTTTCCCGCATTTAGATAGCCAGATGTGCCCCCCTTTAGATAGCCAGACACTCCCTGCTTTTTCTGCTGCTGTTAACACTTCTATACTTCTCTGCAGAAGGATGGAGAGAAGCAGGGGCACTTTGGGCAGCCAGCGAACCCCTTCTCACGCAGGTGGGGGTGCAGCAGCCATGCTGAGCGCCCTCACAGTGCTACGCCCAGGGACATATGTCCCCCTTGCCCCCCCCCCCCCCCCCCATAGCTACGCCTCTGCAAGGAACCCCTGCAGACTGCTCAAGGAACCCTGGTTGAGAAAGCCTGATCTAACTGAATTGGGCCAAGCACTGCTACACAGAGCAACGCAGGTGCCACGAAATTCTGCAGAAGGCATGGCTGTGTGCGATGCTGAGCCACGCCAATGTCTGTGTGGGCAATTACAGCTTTAGAAAAACTCTGATAAAGTGGGCGGATTCAAGTCAGAAGTTAAAAATACAAACAGGCCCGGTTGTGTCATTCCACTACTACTGCGTTCAGCTTGTTCCACGTGGTTTTGCTGTAACGTTCCACATGAAATCTGGCAGAGAAGGGACTGATACATCATCATCATCATCTCACCCCCCACCCCACAGTACAAAAAGGGAGTTTTGGGACTGCTGCGCAGTTTGGTGATTAAGTGGCCAAGTTCAAAATTCCCCTTTATAAATGAAGAAATAAACATAATTGTTCCGTATGAAAGTGACAAAGCAAGGGATCGGCAGCACTGGAGATTCGGAATACCCCCAACCCTGCTTTCATTTATTTCCTCTCTGATCATTTTTAAACTGTAGCTGTATTGACATGATGAGAAAGCCATGGGTATAGATATAGTGCCAGCAGAGCCGGATCATCTACAAGGCAACTTAGGGAGATGCCTAGGGCCTGGTTGGAGTCCAGGGGTCGGTCTGCCACCTTTTCTGACCTTCTCCATCTTACATTGCCAAACAAGCCCCATGGCCAGCAGAAGGAGACAAATTTTGTATCTTGCCTAGCACCCCATTTCCTGTTAATTCTTCTTTGAGTACCAGTCCTACTTAGAACCTGCCTATGATCACTTTTTTTTTTTGATTGCAAGGGTAAATACATTTGTGTAACGTGTGGGTCTTTTCACACTGGGGCGGTGTGTCAAATTGACCACAACCTATTGAAAGGCTATTGGGAGGTTCACACTTCCCATGTAGCGGTACGCTGCGCCGGAAGTGCCCAATCTAATGCTCGCGCATACCTACGTTACCAGGCGGCTCCTGCGGTGACCCGGAAGTCATGTTAGTCTATGGCGATGCAAGCGCGTGTCACTTCCTGCCTGGCGGAATGCCAGACAGGGAATACCGAGTACTACCCTGTTTTGGGTGGTGCGATACGGCGAACGTGACCCACCGGATACGCCAATATGCAGTGTGAAACCAGCCTTCAGGCCTTGTTCACACTGCAGGCGTTTTTGTAAAATTTTAAGCGCAGGCGATCTTCAAAATCGCCCTGAAAGCGTTTGTGCAATGATTCTCTATGAGAGCGTTCAAATCAGAGCGGTTCGTTTGCGATCCGCTTTGAAAAGCGCTGCTTGGGCCATTTTTGAGGGGATTTGCCTCAATGGAAGGTATAGGAAAACCGCAAAACGCTCACAAAATCGCCTTGGCAAGCGATTGCGTGAGCGTTTTTTAAAAAAGAATACATTGTATTTATTGTTTACGGATTTTTGGGGGGATAAAAAGACGGAAGTGCTCTGCAAAAGGGCTTACAAAACACCCACAAAAACGAGCGGACGTGCAGAAAATCGCCGGAAAACGCTTAAAAAAAAGAGGAAAGAAAAACCCACCGCAGACACGTGAGCCGAATGCAATGTGAACGTGGCGTAAGTGTACATGAGATTAACTTTTACTTATCTGAGGCCTCCTCCAGCCCCCAGTACACCATCCACTCCCTCGCCGCCCTCTCGGCCCCCTCGGTTATGCTGCCATCTGCCCCGTCCGCAACTCAACTCAGTTGCGAACTACTGCGCATGCGCGTTCCTGGCCACGTGCACCCCCTGATCACATTCCCATCACCAGGAGTGTTCTGCACACATGCAGTTCATTAGGGCGGTCACTGCACTTGTGCAGAGGCAGAGCGCGGTCTAGGAAAAGCGCATGCGCAGTGGATTGCACCCAGCTGTGTCACGGACCTCACAGGAGCACAGCGGATCAGACCGAAGGGACATCGAGGGAGCTGGCAGACCACAGGGGGCTGGACAAAGCCCCAGGTAAGTGAAAATCCTTTTCTCCTATTGATCTCACGTTACTTTAAGGTGCACAATTACCCAATCCCTTTGGTTATGGGGTCGGGGTCTATGCAGATGTGCCGGTGGCCTGCAGGCTAGCAATGCATTCTGTTAGTATGGAGGAGGAAGGATGACAAGCACTACATGATGGATTAGGAGGGGTTGGGAGAACAATGCTCTTGGGATGAGATCGGTCAAGATCTCTCCGGGACGCTGACCACACGCTAGATTCACAGGCGGTCTCCACTGGCTGCCTAGGCCAAGAGCCATCTAGCATGTATATGAACTCCTAATAGGCCAGAACACTTGTATCTCGCTGAATAAATACTGCCGATAGCAGGCTAGCACTGAAAGTTCAAAAGCTCATTATTCTCTGTGTGGGAGCTGCAGGAATCAGATTTGACATCATACTGACATGGCTGATGTTTACACTTCACACTAGAACTGAAAATAAGGATATGACACACCAGGAAAGTTTGATTTACCATTAACACTTTTGTTTGTTTATTTATCTGATTGTTTATCTCATCCTTTGATTTTCATGTCAGCTTTGCTTTGTTTTGCCAGACACCCGTTACACATTGTGACAGCCGTCATCAGCACATCTCATGACTGATCTCTGTTGTCTTTGTCCAAACAGTAACCGGAAAAGTCCCGTCTGCCCCAAATGTAAAGTGGAAGACCCCAATTCCCTGACTGAGGACAGCTACCTATCAGAGGAGAAGGTGAGTACTGGCCCAAGCATACAGGAGTTGGCAATTGTATATGATGGATTTATTTATGCAAAAATAGTATATGATGGAGATGTAGAAAATATCGGTAATAGAGGAAATTTCGTTATAAATAACATAATTAAGAACATTGTTCATTTTTTTAATAACATTAATTTATAGATTATTTAGTAAGTGTTCGCTCAAATATTTCCCCACCCTGATTCACATTCTGAAATGCACCACTGGTGGTGACATTGTTAGTTCTGCCAGGTGATCTGTGTGGAATGTTCATTACTGAGTAGGGATGCTCATTCAAATTCCGATCGGAACGCGGAAATCAGTAATACAAGTGCGGTAGGCGGATTTATCGCAGAAATTTCCGCCGACTTTAAAGAGAACCAGAGATGAAGCACCCTCTTGTATTTTACCTTATAAATCAGTGGGGACATGACAGTAAACACCTAATCTGCCCTTTGTTTCATTGTTCTCTGTGTAATCTGACTGTTATCACCTCTGATAAGAAGCCCCGACTGAGAAGTCAGGCTGCTCCGTCTAGCTTTGCTACAGAAAGATTATAGCTAAGTCTGTCTTCTGTGGTGTTATTTCAAGCCCAAGCCTGCCCCCTTGTGGCTCTGCTATAATGACTCAGCAATAATCATTCCCAGCAAAGCCAGATTTAATTGCTCAGTCTGGGATTCTTGTGACTGCTGATAACAGACACTTTTAGCAGTGAGGGTGAAACAGAGAGCATGGTAAGTGTTTTCTCTAATGTTCTTACTGATATACATGGTAAAATACACAAGGGTGCTTCGTCTCTGGTTCCCTTTAACATCAATTTTCTCAAAAATTATAAGGTCTTTTTGAAAACTTTTTTTGCATCTTGTTCACAAGATTCAGTTTAAAGAGAACCAGAGATGAAGCACCCTCTTGTATTTTACCTTATAAATCAGTGGGAACATGACAGTAAACACCTAATCTGCCCTTTGTTTCATTGTTCTCTGTGTAATCTGACCGTTATCACCTCTGATAAGAGTCTGCGACTGAGAAGTCAGGCTGCTCCGTCTAGCTTTGCTACAGAAAGATTATAGCTAAGTCTGTCTTCTGTGGTGTTATTTCAAGCCCAAGCCTGCCCCCTTGTGGCTTTGCTATAATGACTCAGCAATAATCATTCCCAGCAAAGCCAGATTTAATTGCTCAGTCTGGGATTCTTGTGACTGCTGATAACGGACACTTTTAGCAGTGAGGGTGAAACAGAGAGCATGGTAAGTGTTTTCTGTAATGTTCTTACTGATATACATGGTAAAATACACAAGGGTGCTTCCTCTCTGGTTCCCTTTAATAAACCCTGAACATTTGGTGTTGTAAAGGACTTAAGGGGGCTTTGCTATTAACCACTAAAGTCGGCTGATTTTTACTGTAATGTAAAATGCAGAAAATCTGCATTTTCTGATATGCGGTAATTCAGAAGACTCAGAATGAATAAACCAATCAGAGAATGGGGATTTAGGCTGAAATTTCCCCATTCTCTGATTGGTTTATTCATTCTGCGTCTTCTGATTGGCTTAAAATTACAGCATATCGGATAATGCAGATTTTCTGCATTTTACATTACAGTAAAAATCCGCCGACTTTAGCGGTTGATAGCAAAGCCCCCGTAAGTCCTAGAAACACCAAATGTTCAGGGGTTGGGTTATTATACTGAATCTTGTTAACAAGATGAAAAAAAAGTTTTCAAAAAGACCTTATAGTTTTTGAGAAAATCGATGTCGGGGGAAATTTCCGCGATTTCCGGTGGAAATCCGCATCAGAATGCGGAAATTGGTAGTGGGAAGCGGAATCGGTAGCCGTAGCGGTAATTAGCCATGGAGGAATGCGGATTTTCTGCGGAATCGGAAATTGGCATCTCCGACCATCCCTATATACTGAGAGTTCTGTGCACAGAGGGAGATGTTGTTTGCTTGGCAGCTGGAAAAAGCGGTTATTTCCCACAATGCAACAAGGTTTACAGACAGGAAACTGTCAGGACCATGGTCATGACATCACACTGTGGGAGGGGTTTTACCACAATATCCGCCATACCCCCCTCCCCACCCGATGATTTATTTGAGAAAAGGTAAAGATTTCTTGTGGGAAAGGGGATATCAGCTACTGATTGGGATGAAGTTCAATCATTGGTTAAAGGACACCGGAAGTGACATGTGACATGATGAGATAGACATGTGCATGTACAATGCCAAGCACACTAATAACTAGGCTGTGTTCCTTTTTTTCTTCCTCTGCCTGAAAGAGTTAAATATCAGGTATGTAAGTGGCTGACTGAGTCCTGACTCAGACAGGAAGTGACTACAGTGTGACCCTCACTGATGAGAAATTTCAACTATAACACACTTTCCTAGCAGAAAATGGCTTCTGAGAGCAGGAAAGAGATACAAAGGGTCAGTATTTTATAGATTTTAGCTCTGGCATACTTCAATGAATGTGTCATTGAGCAAAAACGATAAAACTTAAAAAGGTAGATTTAAACATAAAAGTGTGGAATACCTTAAAACAGGGGTTCTCAAACTGGGTTCCTTCGGCACCCTGGTGCGCCACGGGCACCTTTCAGGGGTGCCTCGGCATGCATCCCGATCCTTTATGCAATACCATCAGGTAATGCAACCGCACATTGATATACAATGCGGCTGCATTACCTGCTAGTTAACCTTTAGTCCCCGCAACCAGGGTTGTAGTTGAACATGAGGAATTGCGTTGCCTAATTAGCATCACTAGCGACTTGGAGTGGGTTGTCGCCTGATAAGGGTCATAATGGCATTTCGGTGGTAGTTTTTGCCGAGGGGTGCCTTGAAAAAATGTCAAAGCCATCAAGGGTGCCTTCACCCAAAAAAGTTTGGTAACCACTGCCTTAAAAAGTCATTTTTAGGAGAAGGAAGACAGATACAATCGTTTATTTCATTAGTTTATTTTCGCCTCGGGTGTCCTCCCTGGCGGTTAATTTTTTTTGCCAATTTGGCAAAAATCCTTTATTTTTTTATTTTTTTTTTTGTTTCATGTAAAGCTACCAGAGTGGTAGCTACATGAAACACCACTAGAGAGCGCATGTGTCCCTCTAGTGCGATCGTCGCCGGCAACAATAGCAAACAGGGGAACGCGTATATAACGCGCTCCCCTGTTTGGCTTCTCCTGTCGCCATGGCGATGATCGGGATGACGTCATGGACGTCAGCCGACGTCCTGACGTCAGACACCTCCGATCCAGCCCATAGCGCTGCCCGGAACTCATTGGTCCGGGCAGCGCAGGGCTCTGGCGGGGGGGGGGGGGCCTCTTTCGCCGCTGTGTGCGGCCGATCGCCGCAGAGCGGCGGCGATCAAGCTGTGCGCGCGGCTAGCAAAGTGCTGGCTGCGTGCACAGCAATTTACAGTATAAAAATCGCCTCACCAGTGGCTGAGATCTCCCCCTGCGCGGCATAGCCCGAGTTCAGCTCGGGCTTACCGCCAGGGAGGTTAAAGTTCCTCTTTAAAGTGGACCGCCAGTGTATATTATACACTCAACCTGTCCTCGTTACCTGGTGTGTCTTTATCCTCCGAATCCCCGTAGGCCCAGGACGTAGCCCAACCCCTGCTAAAAAAAAAACACATTCTCGAGTAGAGAAAACACGATGGTGTTATTTTTAGCAGGGGGCGGGGCTACATGAGGAATTCTCACTTGAACTCCCCACCAAATGTTAAAACCTAACCCCCCCCTCCCCCTCTCCAGTAGGGCCGGTTTGTACTTTGTGCCACCCAAGGCCACTACCGCCAGCTGCCCCCTGACAAACAGCAAAACCCCCTGCTGACTGACTACAAACTATCAATCTGTCATTTGTTTCATCAATCTGTTTTGTGCATCAATTCCATCTGAAATGATCAGAATCGTTATCCTTTTTAATCCATTTATGGGCCAAATCGATGATTTCCGATGGTTTCCTGCCAATCACAATTCATGGATCGGACAGTTGACCGTTTGGTCAAATTGCATCGTTAATGGGCACCTTAAGATCTTGGTCACAGGAAGTTGCCCTCGTTTGCTTCTCCTTCATCCCAGACACTTGCCCTGACTGCTGCAGTTCACGTTTGGCACCTTGACTGCATAAGGGTGCCAGCCTGCTGCCCACCCCTTGCATGCTGGTGCTCTAGGCCATGGCCTTTGCGGCCTTGCCTCAAATCCGGCCACGCCCTCTGGTGTCCCGTCTGTAGCTGATCAGCGACGCTAATACAAACCTATACAGTATCCAATCCCCCACTTATGTATCTAATCTGTTACTACTCCCGCATCGGTCGCCCAACTCACCGCCTGGGAACCCGATTACCGATACTCGGCATTGGCGAGCCATTCGCCCAGAATTCCCTGACATCATTTGTTATGTCCTTGATATTCATTCCCTCCAACGTGCACCTGAAATGGAAATCTGTCTGTGGCCGGCCGGACTTACCCTTCAATAAAACCACCAGCAGCTTTCTGTTACTTTCATTATGTTTGGAGCTGAGGGGGGGGGGATGACTCTGACAAGTGTCTGAAGTAGGACAGAAATTCCCCGACTTACTAATCATCTCTCCATCTGTGAATTCTATTTCAGGCCTTCAGCGATGCGGCGATCAACAAGGAGATCTCTGAACTGAGGGTGCACTGCCTGACGGCCGGGTGCAGCTGGAGCGGAGTGCTGCGTGACTATGATGTGAGTCTGCTATGTGCACATTACTGTTCCCTGACAGAGAATAAGCATGTTTATTACCTGAGTGTCTGCGGCATATGTATGGAGACTGCACAGTATCACTTCCAACTACTGTATATCTGCTCTTATTCTGTATGTATGTGGGCTGCACAGTATTACTTCCAACTACTGTATATCTGCTCTTATTCTGTATGTATGGAGACTGCACAGTATCACTTCCAACTACTGTATATCTGCTCTTATTCTGTATGTATGTGGGCTGCACAGTATTACTTCCAACTACTGTATATCTGCTCTTATTCTGTATGTATGGAGACTGCACAGTATCACTTCCAACTACTGTATATCTGCTCTTATTCTGTATGTATGTGGGCTGCACAGTATTACTTCCAACTACTGTATATCTGCTCTTATTCTGTATGTATGGGGGCTGCACAGTATCACTTCCAACTACTGTATATCTGCTCTTATTCTGTATGTATGGGGGCTGCACAGTATCACTTCCAACTACTGTATATCTGCTCTTATTCTGTATGTATGTGGGCTGCACAGTATGACTTCCAACTACTGTATATCTGCTCTTATTCTGTATGTATGGGGGCTGCACAGTATTACTTCCAACTACTGTATATCTGCTCTTATTCTGTATGTATGGGGGCTGCACAGTACTACTTCCAACTACTGTATATCTGCTCTTATTCTGTATGTATGGGGACTGCACAGTATGACTTCCAACTACTGTATATGTATATCTGCTCTTATTCTGTATGTGTGGAGGCTGCACAGTATAACTTCTCTTGTCCTGTATGGCGGGTGTAATTATCAGTATCTGCTCTTATTCTATGTGTATGGGGGCTGCACAGTATGGCTTCTCTTGTCCTGTATGCCGGGTGTAATTCTCAGTATCTGCTCTTATTCTGTATGTATGGGGGCTGCACAGTATGGCTTCTCTTGTCCTGTATGCCGGGTGTAATTCTCAGTATCTGCTCTTATTCTGTATGTATGGAGGATGCACAGTATGACTTCTCTTGTCCTGTATGCCGGGTGTAATTCTCAGTATCTGCTCTTATAATGTATGTATGGAGGCGGCACAGTATGACTTCTCTTGTCCTGTATGCCGGGTGTAACTCTCAGTATCTGCTCTTATTCTGTATGTATGGAGGCTGCATAGTATGACTTCTCTTGTCCTGTATGCCGGGTGTAATTCTCAGTATCTGCTCTTATTCTGTATGTATGGAGGCTGCACAGTATGGCTTCTCTTGTCCTGTATGCCGGGTGTAATTCTCAGTATCTGTTCTTATTCTGTATGTATGGAGGCTGCACAGTATGGCTTCTCTGGTCCTGTATGCCGGGTGTAATTCTCAGTATCTCCTCTTATTCTGTATGTATGGAAGCAGCACAGTATGGCTTCTCTTGTCCTGTATGCCGGGTGTAATTCTCAGTATCTGCTCTTATTCTGTATGTATGGGGGCTGCACAGTATGACTTCCAACTACTGTATATCTGCTCTTATTCTGTATGTATGGAGGCTGCACAGTATGACTTCTCTTGTCCTGTATGCCGGGTGTAATTCTCAGTATCTGCTCTTATTCTGTATGTATGGGGGCTGCACAGTATGACTTCTCTTGTCCTGTATGCTGGGTGTAATTCTCAGTATCTGCTCTTATTCTGTATGTATGGAGGCGGCACAGTATGACTTCTCTTGTCCTGTATGCTGGGTGTAATTCTCAGTATCTGCTCTTATTCTGTATGTATGGAGGCTGCACAGTATGACTTCCAACTACTGTATATCTGCTCTTATCCTGTATGTATGGAGGCTGCACAGTATCACTTCCAACTACTGTATATCTGCTCTTATTCTGTATGTATGGAGGCTGCACAGTATCACTTCCAACTACTGTATATCTGCTCTTATTCTGTATGTATAGATGCTGCACAGTATGACTTCTCTTGTGCTGTATGCCGGGTGTAATTCTCAGTATCTGCTCTTATTCTGTATGTATGGGGGCTGCACAGTATAGCTTCTCTTGTCCTGTATGCCGGGTGTAATTCTCAGTATCTGCTCTTATTCTGTATGTATGGAGGCTGCACAGTATGACTTCTCTTGTCCTGTATGCTGGGTGTAATTCTCAGTATCTGCTCTTATTCTGTATGTATGGGGACTGCACAGTATGACTTCTCTTGTCCTGTATGCTGGGTGTAATTCTCAGTATCTGCTCTTATTCTGTATGTATGGGGGCTGCACAGTATGGCTTCTCTTGTCCTGTATGCCGGGTGTAATTCTCAGTATCTGCTCTTATTCTGTATGTATGGAGGCTGCACAGTATGGCTTCTCTTGCCCTGTATGCCGGGTGTAATTCTCAGTATCTGCTCTTATTCTGTATGTATGGAGGCTGCACAGTATGGCTTCTCTTGCCCTGTATGCCGGGTGTAATTCTCAGTATCTGCTCTTATTCTGTATGTATGGAGGCTGCACAGTATGACTTCTCTTGTCTTGTATGCCGGGTGTAATTCTCAGTATCTGCCCTTATTCTGTATGTATGGAGGCTGCACAGTAGGACTTCTCTTGTCCTGTATGCTGGGTGTAATTCTCAGTATTTGCTCTTATTCTGTATGTATGGAGGCTGCACAGTATGGCTTCTCTTGTCCTGTATGCCGGGTGTAATTCTCAGTATCTGCTCTTATTCTGTATGTATGGGGGCTGCACAGTATGCCTTCTCTTGTCCTGTATGCCAGGTGTAATTCTCAGTATCTGCTCTTATTCTGTATGTATGGAGACTGCACAGTATGACTTCTCTTGTCCTGTATGCCGGGTGTAATTCTCAGTATCTGCTCTTATTCTGTATGTATGGAGGCTGCACAGTATGACTTCTCTTGTCCTGTATGCTGGGTGTAATTCTCAGTATATGCTCTTATTCTGTATGTATGGAGGCTGCACAGTATGGCTTCTCTTGTCCTGTATGCCGGGTGTAATGCTCAGCATCTGCTCTTATTCTGTATGTATGGAGGCTGCACAGTATGGCTTCTCTTGTCCTGTATGCCGGGTGTAATGCTCAGCATCTGTACATGTAATACACACATAGGTCACACAGTTTCAGGGGCTGGAGTATCAGGCTGGAATTCCCAGGTATAGGACGGACTCTGGACCCTGCGGGGTGAGGAAATGTTATTAATAACTGGGGGGATAATTGGGGAATTCACAGCGACCCAACCAGTTTCCCCGGAGAAGTTCCAGCGGCCGAGTCACCCAGATCCCCCGGGGGATCTCTCGTCACACATTCCGCTCCATCTGCATTCTATAATCTCATCACATGTCTGCAGGAAAAGGGTAAACTGAGTGAATAAAGCTGCCCACGGCCTACAGCTGCCTGAGTGCTGCTAAAGTGGACCTGAACTCTCACACAGAACAGACGGGAAACAGAGAGAAATCCACCCTGTATGTATTTAGAGAGTTTAGCCTGTCTAATCCCCCCTCATCTGTGACTAATCACAAGTGTAATTTGATCTCTCCCCTGTGTCACTCGACTGCCGTGGCAGATAAGCTCATTTGAAAGCACAGGATGTTTACCATAGAGGTGCCAGGCTATGTACCGGACCGTATTGGTGATATGCTCCTATTTATTGCCTGAGGAAGTGGGATATACCCGCGAAAACGCGTTGCACCTTGTTCGGAGTATGTAAATAAGCTGATTTTTGCTTAAAACAGCAATTTTTGTGTCTGTTTTGGAGGGGTAAGTCCACCGCTACCTACTTCATTTTAACCATTTTAAAGAAATATTGTTTTTACCCTGTTGGCGCCTCTGTACTACTTTTACAATAGGTCTGCTTACATGAAGGCAGGAAGTAGACACACTGCAGATTTATTGCAGGATTCCTATCAGCTGTAGCAAAGAAATGTTTTTCTTTAAAGGGACTCCAAGCAGTGCAGAAACTATGGAAAGATGGATATCATTTTAAAGCTCTCTTTCTCCTCTTTCCAATGATATATAAACCGCCACCCTACGCCTTTTAGTTTTCGCTATTTTCTCGATTGAAATTGCCGCGGCCGCGATTTCAATTGCGAAAATAGAGAAAACTAAAAGGCATAGGGCGACGATTTAGGTGTCGCCAGAAAGAGGAGAAAGAGAGCTTTAAAATGATATCCATCTTTCCATAGTTACATTGTATTACACAGGACGACTTTTTCTGCTGAATGGAGCTGCTGACACTGGGGAAAGTGTCGTCCTGTGTAATACAAGTACCTATGGAAAGATGGATATCATTTTAAAGCTCTCTTTCTCCTCTTTCTGACGACACCTAAATCGTCGCCCTATGCCTTTTAGTTTTCTCCTTTTTCGCAATTGAAATCGCAGCCGCGGCAATTTCAATCGCGAAAATAGCGAAAACTAAAAGGCGTAGGGCGGCGGTTTTTATATCATTCGAAAGAGGAGAAAGAGAGCTTTAAAATGATATGCATCTTCCCATAGTTTCTGCACTGCTCGGAGTCCCTTTAACTCTTTCAGGCAGAGAAAGATAAAAGGAACACAGCATAGTTATTTGTGTGCTTGGCACTGTACATG
This sequence comes from Hyperolius riggenbachi, assembly GCF_040937935.1. Taxonomy (NCBI): domain Eukaryota; kingdom Metazoa; phylum Chordata; class Amphibia; order Anura; family Hyperoliidae; genus Hyperolius; species Hyperolius riggenbachi. The sequence continues at coordinate 300,096,554 of NC_090653.1, read as the reverse complement.
TCTATCTCATCATGTCACATGTCACCTCAGGTATACTTTAATGTCGCCAACAGCAGACAGTAAAGAAACAAAAAAACATCATTAAGGTAGAAATTCAGATTCTTACAAATGCTTATTTTGACGTCTGTTAAAGTCCTGATGATGGTGATGATGAAATGCTGATGACGTCATCTGACACTTTCCCTCGTCACAGGATCATCAGGCCGTTTGTGACTTTGCCGCCATCTTGTGTCACACGGGCTGCGGGCGGAGCGTCCAGCGGAGGTTCCTCGCTGACCACCTGGAAAGCGAATGCGCCAATAACACGACCGCCTGCGCAAAATGTTCCAAGCGGATCCCCAGTAACAACTTCTCGGTAAGAATAACTGAATTATATTCATCCAGTCCAGCCACAGCCTATAATATAACACAACAGCCAGCTGGGCCTCCTGTCCCTGGTGTTGCCTCCAAATCAGGATGGAAGCTATCTAGTTATTCTTATTCCATTCCAAGGACAGAACAGAGATAGATTAGGATGTAATGTGGCCCTAGGCAATGTTGTAGATTGGGCGCCCCCTTGTGGTAAGCTGAAGTGGAAGGAGGACGGAGAAGGTGGCAGGTGGGCCCCTTGCCATTCTCCAGGCCCCAGGCACCTGCCTAGGTTGCCTGGTGGATTGTCCTGCTCCAGCTCTATCCTATCCAGGGTAATAGAGGAAGTGACAGAGTCATCTCTGAGCTGGGAAATCACCACACACACACTCCGTGCTCCTCTGAGGCAGAAGAGGAAATTCCGAAGAGGGGAAAAATAGCTAAAAATCACCCAACATTTATTATTACCACTAAGACTAAAGGGTAATTTCACACCAAACTCGCTGAGCATCCGCAAACCATAGGACCGCAACGGTGATTAAAACTAACATTGCGCTTTGCCAGCGCACGGCGCCACATTCAGTGCAGCACACAGTCCATAGATTTATGCTTGTACCGCAACCGTTACCATACATGTCCTCCAGTAACACACAGTCCATAGATTTATGCTTGTACAGCAACCGTTACCATACACGTCCTCCAGTAACACACAGTCCATAGATTTATGCTTGTACAGCAACCGTTACCATACACGTCCTCCAGTAACACACAGTCCATAGATTTATGTTTGTACCACAACCGTTACCATACACGTCCTCCAGTAACACACAGTCCATAGATTTATGTTTGTACCACAACCGTTACCATACACGTCCTCCAGTAACACACAGTACATAGATTTATGCTTGTACAGCAACTGTTACCATGCACATCCTCCAGTAACACACAGTCCATAGATTTATGTTTGTACCACAACCGTTACCATACATGTCCTCCAGTAACACACAGTCCATAGATTTATGTTTGTACCACAACCGTTACCATACACGTCCTCCAGTAACACACAGTACATAGATTTATGCTTGTACAGCAACTGTTACCATGCACATCCTCCAGTAACACACAGTCCATAGATTTATGCTTGTACAGCAACCGTTACCATACACGTCCTCCAGTAACACACAGTCCATAGATTTATGCTTGTACAGCAACCGTTACCATACACGTCCTCCAGTCACACACAGTCCATAGATTTATGCTTGTACAGCAACCGTTACCATACACGTCCTCCAGTAACACACAGTCCATAGATTTATGCTTGTACAGCAACCGTTACCATACACGTCCTCCAGTAACACACAGTCCATAGATTTGTTTGTACCACAACCGTTACCATACATGTCCTCCAGTAACACACAGTCCATAGATTTATGCTTGTACCGCAACCGTTACCATACACGTCCTCCAGTAACACACAGTCCATAGATTTATGCTTGTACAGCAACCGTTACCATACACATCCTCCAGTAACACACAGTCCATAGATTTATGCTTGTACAGCAACCGTTACCATACACGTCCTCCAGTAACACACAGTCCATAGATTTATGCTTGTACAGCAACCGTTACCATACACGTCCTCCAGTAACACACAGTCCATAGATGTATGCTTGTACCACAACCGTTACCATACACGTCCTCCAGTAACACACAGTCCATAGATTTATGCTTGTACCACAACCGTTACCATACACGTCCTCCAGTAACACACAGTCCATAGATTTATGCATGTATAACAACCGTTACCATACACGTCCTCCAGTAACACACAAGGCTGAGGGGCGTTATTCCAACGGAAATCGTCGTACCTCAAACACCCCTGTGTGGCAGAGTATTGGAATATAATTGCATTGCGCTGTAATACAATTATGTTGTCCATTGTGCCACAACACTATGGATGTACTGTCAGGGACTCTAAGAGCTGGTTCCCACTGCCGCCGGTACTTTTTAAAGGACACCTGAAGTGAGAGGTATATGGAGGCTGCCATATTTATTTCTTTTTAAAGGGAACCAGAGACGAAGCACCCTTGTGTATTTTACCATGTATATCAGTAAGAACATTAGAGAAAACACTTACCATGCTGTCTGTTTCATCCTCACTGCTAAAAGTGTCTGTTATCAGCAGTCACAAGAATCCCAGACTGAACAATTAAATCTGGCTTTGCAGGGAATGATTATTGCTGAGTCATTATAGCAGAGCCACAAGGGGGCAGGCTTGGGCTTGAAATAACACCACAGAAGACAGACTTAGCTATAATCTTTCTGTAGCAAAGCTAGACGGAGCAGCCTGACTGCTCAGTCGGGGATTCTTATCAGAGGTGATAACAGTCAGATTACACAGAGAACAATGAAACAAAGGGCAGATTAGGTGTTTACTGTCATGTTCCCACTGATTTATAAGGTAAAATACAAGAGGGTGCTTCATCTCTGGTTCTCTTTAAGCAATACCAGTTGCCTGGCAGCCCTGCTGACCCTCTGCCTCTAATACTTTTAGCAATAGCCCCTGAACAAGCATGCAGCAGATCAGGTGTTTTCTGACATTATTGTCAGATCTGACAAGGTTAGCTGCATGCTTGTTTCAGCTATGTTATTCAGACACTACTGCAGCCAAATAGATCAGCAGGGCTGCCAGGCAACTGGTATTTTAAAGAGGAAATAAATATGGCAGTCTCCATTTTCTTCTCACTTCAATTGTCCTAACGTCCTGCTGAAGATTCTATCCCTAGAAAAGATTAGTGTTTTTAGTTGCACCTTCAAGCACACTATGGGATGGGAAAAATGTGAAGACAAACTCAGAGTTACGCCAGCCCTGCACGGGGAGATCAGATCGACTTGCCCGATATGCCTAGCTGACTGATCCCTATCCGATTGGATTACGATTAGATAGCAAACGTTTTCTGCACACTGTGGAAGGATGTATACAATTTACATAAACCCACATGTTGTGGAGTTCCTGGGATTAGTGGGTCTTTTTTTCTTTTCAGAAACACAAATGTGACAAATGTTCCCCTGAAGACCAACAACAGAAGAAACCAGAGACAACATGGAAGGGGAAGGTGAGACAGACTCCCCAGAGGAGCTCACAATCTAATCCTGCCATAGTCATAGTGTAATGTCCTACCATATTATTATTATGTATTTATATAGCACTGACATCTTCTGCAGCACATTACAGAGTACATAGTCATGTCACTGACTGTCCTCAGAGGAGCTCACACTCTAATCCTACCATAGTCATAGTCTAATGTCTTACCATATTATTATTATGTATTTATATAGCACTGACATCTTCTGCAGCACATTACAGAGTACATAGTCATGTCACTGACTGTCCTCTGAGGGGCTCACAATCTAATCCTACCATAGTCATAGTCTGATGTCCTACCATATTATTATTATGTATTTATATAGCACTGACATCTTCTGAAGCACATTACAGAGTACATAGTCATGTCACTGACTGTCCTCAGAGGAGCTCACACTCTAATCCTACCATAGTCATAGTCTAATGTCCTACCATATTATTATTATGTATTTATATAGCACTGACATCTTCTGCAGCACATTACAGAGTACATAGTCATGTCACTGACTGTCCTCAGAGGAGCTCACACTCTAATCCTACCATAGTCATAGTCTAATGTCCTACCATATTATTATTATACATTTATATAGCACTGACATCTTCTGCAGCACATTACAGAGTACATAGTCATGTCACTGACTGTCCTCAGAGGAGTTCAGTCTAATCCTACCATAGTCATAGTCTAATCCTACCATACTATTATTATGTATTTATATAGCACTGACATCTCCTGCAGCACATTACAGAGTACATAGTCATGTCACTGACTGTCCTCAGAGGAGCTCACACTCTAATCCTACCATAGTCATAGTCTAATGTCCTACCATATTATTATTATGTATTTATATAGCACTGACATCTTCTGCAGCACAGTACAGAGTACATGGTCATGTCACTGACTGTCCTCAGAGGAGCTCACACTCTAATCCTACCATAGTCATAGTCTAATGTCCTACCATATTATTATTATTATGTATTTATATAGCACTGACATCTCCAGCAGCACATTACAGAGTACATAGTCATGTCACTGACTGTCCTCAGAGGAGCTCACACTCTAATCCTACCATAGTCATAGTCTAATGTCCTACCATATTATTATTATGTATTTATATAGCACTGACATCTTCTGCAGCACTGTACAGAGTACATAGTCATGTCACTGACTGTCCTCAGACGAGCTCACACTGTAATCCTACCATAGTCATAGTCTAATGTCCTACCATATTATTATTATGTATTTATATAGCACTGACATCTCCTGCAGCACATTACAGAGTACATAGCCATGTCACTGACTGTCCTCAGAGGAGCTCACTATCTAATCCTACCATAGTCATAGTCTAATGTCCTACCATATTATTATTATGTATTTATATAGCACTGACATCTTCTGCAGCACTGTACAGAGAACATAGTCATGTCACTGACTGTCCTCAGAGGAGCTCACAGTCTAATCCTACCATAGTCATAGTCTAATGTCCTACCATATTATTATTATGTATTTATATAGCACTGACATCTTCTGCAGCACTGTACAGAGTACATAGTCATGTCACTGACTGTCCTCAGAGGAGCTCACTATCTAATCCTACCATAGTCATAGTCTAATGTCCTACCATATTATTATTATGTATTTATATAGCACTGACATCTTCTGCAGCACTGTACAGAGAACATAGTCATGTCACTGACTGTCCTCAGAGGAGCTCACAATCTAATCCTGTCATAGTCTAATGTCTAATCATATTATTATTATGTATTTATATAGCACTGGCATCTTCTGCAGCACATTACAGAGTACATAGTCATGTCACTGACTGTCCCCAGAGGAGCTCACACTCTAATCCTGTCATAGTCTAATGTCCAATCATATTATTATTATGTATTTATATAGCACTGGCATCTTCTGCAGCACTGTACAGAGAACATAGTCATGTCACTGACTGTCCTCAGAGGAGCTCACAATCTAATCCTGTCATAGTCTAATGTCCAATCATATTATTATTATGTATTTATATAGCACTGGCATCTTCTGCAGCACATTACAGAGTACATAGTCATGTCACTGACTGTCCCCAGAGGAGCTCACACTCTAATCCTACCATAGTCATAGTCTTATGTCCTACCATATTATTATTATGTATTTATATAGCACTGACATCTTCTGCAGCACATTACAGAGTACATAGTCATGTCACTGACTGTCCTCAGAGGAGCTCACAATTTAATCCTACCATAGTCATAGTCTAATGTCCTACCATATTATTATGATGTATTTATATAGCACTGACATTTTCTGCAGCACATTACAGAGTACATAGTCATGTCACTGACTGTCCTCAAAGGAGCTCACACTCTAATCCTACCATAGTTATATTCTAATGTCCCACCATATTATTATTATTATTATTATTATTATTATGTATTTATATAGCACTGACATCTTCTGCAGCACATTACAGAATACATAGTCATGTCACTGACTGTCCTCAGAGGAACTCACACTCTAATCCTACCATAGTCATAGTCTAATGTCCTACCATATTATTATTATGTATTTATATAGCACTGGCATCTTCTGAAGCACATTACAGAGTACATAGTCATGTCACTGACTGTCCTCAGAGGAGCTCACACTCTAATCCTACCATAGTCCTAGTCTAATGTCCTACCATATTATTATTATGTATTTATATAGCACTGGCATCTTCTGAAGCACATTATAGAGTACATAGTCATGTCACTGACACAGACTGTCTCACTGTACTCTTTTCATGCTTCCAGGAAATCATACACATTAATTAAAATCCTAATTCATTGCAGAACCATAATTGTGCCAATGGTTGGAAGGAGAAATGCCGATTTTCCTCGTTTGGCTGCAGCTACAGGGTGAGTACAGGGGGCAGGAGAATAAAAAGGTTATCATAGTCACTGACAGTTGCATGTGACCAGCGTGTCCACAGGGGGGCACTGTTCTGTGAGGGTTGCAGTTGCATGTGACCAGCGTGTCCACAGGGGGGCACTGTTCTGTGAGGGTTGCAGTTGCATGTGACCAGCGTGTCCACAGGGGGGCACTGTTCTGTGAGGGTTGCAGTTGCATGTGACCAGCGTGTCCACAGGGGGGCACTGTTCTGTGACGGTTGCAGTTGCATGTGACCAGCGTGTCCACTGGAGGGCACTGTTCTGTGAGGGTTGCATGGTCGCATAAAGTGAAACAGAGAACACTGCCTTGCTTTGGTAATTATGATATTAGGCCATTATCTCTAGTATCACTATACAAGGTGAGACTGGTGGGTCTCATACATAGGGGTGTATTCAGCAAAAGTCCGTAAAACTGCTGCGTGTAGAGAGTGCATGGCAATTTTACCGCTAATGCCGACCATTATTCTTTTATCATTTAGTATTTATATAGCGCTGACATCTTCCGCAGCGCTGTACAGAGTATATATATTGTCTTGTCACTGACTGTCCCTCAGAGGAGCTCACACTCTAATCTCTACCATAGTCCTATGTCTATGTATTATGTATCAAACGCAGATAGAACAGAGGCGCCAAAAAGAGTAAAAACACTATTATTTAAAAACAGTAAAAAGAGGGAAGGTAAGGTGGACTTACCTCCCTCTAGCAGTGGAAAACAAAACTCTGAGGTAGAGTAGAATGCATTTATTAAACAGTGTAACTCCCAAAGATGCAACGCGTTTCGCGGGCCACAGCACCGCTTCCTCAGGCTATACAGGAGTTCAAAAAAGCTGTAAATGGGACATATACATAAATCAACAAAAAAGCATCAAACACTGACAGAGGCATACAGCTGTAACATTGGAACATAAATTTCATTATAACCAGCATCTGCTGGTCTGTGAAGGTCAGATAAGTCTATCTTATCTAAGCAAAAAACACAAAAAAAAAAAAAAAAAAAAAAAGGTTGTGTGACAGTGGGGAGAGTGCATGCTCTCTAAACTGTTTTTACACTTGCATAGTCTTGGCGGTTATATCATTGTGATTGTTTCAGTCCGAATATACATGTGTAAAGATTCTTGCATTAACTAGAATAAAGTAACCCTCTCAGCCCGATTAGCTGCATTGAAAGCAGGCTCAGGCAGAGTAGGATCACCTAGGATATGTGCTGTATAACACTAAGTGCTTATAAGTAACAACAAGACATTTACCAAGTGCTTGCTCTAAAATTAATGGCAGTGAAAGAACGATGTGTAATAAGGTGGTAGTGTCTACTACCAGTGGAACAAAAAAGCGAGGAGCTGGCTGTTAGCCAGTGGGTGACATACCTGTATCCAATCCAAGTATTGAATGAGCGCCTCTGTGCGGGCGTGCTCCATAAAGCCTCTATTTGTACTTAGCTAGGAGAGGTGGGGGCCAATCAGTGTGCGCCACACGCCGGAGAAGTACGCCCACCATCGGCCTGGCCAATGGGGAGATCCGGTGGAATTCCAACAAAATGACGCCTATGTGGCGGTCGCCATCTTGTGGGTTGGAATAGGAATGTCTCCTGTATGGCAGTCGCCATTTTGTTGGTTTGTATGTGGGGCAGACATAATAATGTCGCATGGGAGGGCGGCCGCCATCTTGTGGGTTAGAAAGGTACTTTTGTGTATTGATGCTTCGATGGTGGCTGCCATTTTTTTGGTGGGGAACCAGGAACAACTATATGAAGCAGAGTGCTGATTGTGTTAGACAATTCGGGAAGCTATTTGCAGAGACAATAATTATAAACAGCATATGATCAATAATCAAATATAAATAGACGTGCAACGGGAAAAAAAATAATAAACGTGCAACGGTAAAAAAAAAAAAAAAAAAAAAAAAAAAAAACTGTTGTTAATAGGTATCAATCTGGTGTTATGCTGAAACTAAGACATGATATATAAAATACTCCATAAGATATCAGATTAAATGCGATGTATAATAAAGGATGTATAAAAAGAATGTATGAAAAACATTCTACAAGGTATCTAAAAAGACCATACAATATCGAATTGATAATATAAAAATAAATATAAATATAGATGTAATAGACAATATGGGTATAAATGCATGTTATTAAATAAACCTTAAAAAGGACTAAAAATTCTAAGACATCTTAAAAAGAGAGCGACTAGAAAAGTACATAAAACATTCGGTCAGGTTGCTGCAGCCGGCACCATAACAGATTTCCAGTTTATGAGTAGTGTAATTAAAAATTAGTATATTTTTTCCAGAATTTCATTTAATCCATCCGGTACTAGACTTTTTAGTATCTGGATCCAGTACATCTCCTGTTTTTTTAGGGTATCAAAGGAATGGGGCAGTGAGGGCGGTAGTGCTTCAATGAAGGTGAACTTAAGGAAGTGAGGGTCGTTGTTGTGGTGAGTGCCGAAGTTGACGTGAGACGCTGTGGAGGGGATAGTTATTCAGAATGTTCCTTTTGTGTTGGCCGACCCTGCTCCGGGCCGTTTGTGTGGTCCGACCGACATACTGCAGTCCGCAGGGGCATGATATCAGATAAACAATATTAGAGGTGTGGCAGGTGATGTTTTGTTTGATTGGATACACAATGGTGGTGGCTTTAGATTGAAAGGAGTTTGATTGGATGATGAAAGGGCAGGCGAGGCAGCGTGCGCTGTTGCAGGGGTAGGATCCTGCACCTCTAGGGTCCTCTTGTATTTGAGTGTTCTGTGTTTTTAGTCTACTGGGTATGTCTATGTATGTATCATGTAGTGTATGTATCGTAGTCTAGGGCCAATTCACTTATCTGTATGTTTTTGGGATGTGGGAGGAAACCGGAGTGCCCGGAGGAAACCCACACAGACACGGGGAGAACATACAACCTCCATGCAGATAGTGGCCTGGCTGGGATTCAAACATAGCTGACAATAAGAAAGAACATGTTTAGCGCAACCCATATTACCTAGGGAATGCGAGCATTACCAGGATACCGTGCACTACGCAAATTTGATTTTAGACTAAACTGATCAAAATTAGAGCAATTGGACATATTGGGGCAATACGTTTCTGGCAGATTTGACCAGAGTGAATTGAATTTGTCAGGAATCAAACAGGAAAATCGATGGACGTCTGGCCAATTTTTAGCTTTGCGTCCTTAAAGCCAATGGGTACCGCTATCCAAATAAAAAAGTCAGATACTCACCTAAGGAGAGGGAAGGCTCGGTCCTAATGAGCCTTCCCTCTCCTCTCCCGGTGCCCTCGGTGCTGCGCTGGCTCCCCCGTTCGCGTCCGCCGCCGCAGGGACTTCGGAGGTCTTCAGGAGCACTCGGGCTTCCGAAGACGGGCCGCTCCATACTACGTACGCACACGCGATTGCATCATAGAAGGCGCTCCCGCATGTGTAGTATGGAGCGGCCCGTCTTCGGGAGCCCGAGTGCTCCCAAAGGCTTCCGAAAGCTCCCTTCGGCAGCGGAAGTGGCAGTATTTGACTGAACTGGTCGAACACTGCTACGGGGGATCCTGCGCGGGACCGGGCACCGGGAGAGGAGAGGGATTGCTCATTAGGACCAAGCCTTCCCTCTCCTTAGGTGAGTATCTGACTTTTTTATTTTGATAACGGTAAACATTCACTTTAAGAGGAACCTGAAGTGAGAGGGATAAGGAGGCTGACATGTTTATTTCTTTTTACACGATACACATTGCCTGGCTGTCCTACTGATCCTCTGCCTTTAATACTTTTAGCCATAGCCCCTGAACAAGCATGCAGCGGATCAGGTGTTTCTGACAAAAATCTGACAAGATTATCTGCATGCTTGTTTCAGGTGTAGGATTCAGATACTACTGATACCAGAATGATCAGCAGGACTGCCAGGTAACTGGTATTGTTGAAAAGGAATGGATCCTCTGCCTCTAATACTTTTAGCCATAGCCCCTGAACAAGCATGCAGCAGATCAGGTGCTCTGACTGAAGTGTGACAGCATTTGCTTCATGCTTGTTTCAGGTGTGTGAGTCAGACATTACTGCAGCCAGAGAGATCAGCAGGGCTGCCAGGCAACTGGTATTGTTTAACAGGAAATAAATATGGCAGCCTCCATATCCCTCTTACTTCAGGTGCCCTTTAATGTGCACATCAAACATTTACATGTCATTTCACAGCTCCCTCTGTTGCTCACTGACATGTCCTCTTTACAGGGGAGCAAAGAAAAGATGAAGGAGCATGAGAAGTCCTCAGCGGCGATGCACTTGTCGATGATCTTCCCAGTTTTACTACAGATGAAGAACAGCCTGACCCTGACAGAGGGGCCTGAAAATGGGTTCCACAACCACCTGGAGGATCCCACCATCCGGGCCGCCAGAAAAGTGTTCTCCACTTTACAGCCGGGGGAGCTGAACGGTAAAGTCACAGCTGACTACAGCTGTCTGAACGGCTCCTCGGGGGCGGAGCTTCTCGCCAGGCTGGCTGTGCAGGAGGCCAGGATGCAGGTGTTTGAAAACATTATCGCTGTCCTGAACCGCGAGGTGGAGAACGCCAACGCTGAGCAAATCGCAGCCCAGGAGCAGAGGAACGAAGACCAGCAGAAACTGAAAGCGTGTGAGCAGAAGGTGAGGAGTCAGTATTCACCACAATGTGCAAAGGAGGTTCCACTAAAGTGGACCTGCACAGGACAAACGGAAACATAGAGACATGCACCTTGTATGTATTTAGAGAGTTTAACTTGTTTAAAGAGAACCAGAGATGAAGCACCCTCTTGTATTTTACCTTATAAATCAGTGGGAACATGACAGTAAACACCTAATCTGCCCTTTGTTTCATTGTTCTCTGTGTAATCTGACTGTTATCACCTCTGATAAGAATCCCTGACTGAGAAGTCAGGCTGCTCCGTCTAGCTTTGCTACAGAAAGATTATAGCTGAGTCTGTCTTCTGTGGTGTTATTTCAAGCCCAAGCCTGCCCCCTTGTGGCTTTGCTATAATGACTCAGCAATAATCATTCCCAGCAAAGCCAGATTTAATTGCTCAGTCTGGGATTCTTGTGACTGCTGATAACAGACACTTTTAGCAGTGAGGGTGAAACAGAGATCATGGTAAGTGTTTTCTCTCATGTTCCCACTGATATACATGGTAAAATACACAAGGGTGCTTCCTCTCTGGTTCCCTTTAAGGAGAGTCTGAAGCGAGAATAAATCTCGCTTCAGTGCTTATATTCAGCAGGGGCACGTGGCTAAACGGAGGTCCCTTACCTCCCAAATCCCCTCCGTGCAGCGGGGGATCTCTTCCTGGTGAGGCAGGGCTAATGGCCGCAGCCCTGCCTCACGCGCGTCTGTCAGCGCGCATCTCCGCCTCTCCCCTGCCCAGTCTTCCTTCGCTGAGAGGGGCGGGGGAGAGGCGGCGATGCGCCGCTGATAGACACGCATGGAGGCAGGGCTGCAGTCGTTAGCCCTGCCTCAACATCAGCAAAATCTACGACCAAGTTGGTCGTACATTTTGCAGGGGGGGATTTGGGGGGTAAGGGACCCCCGTTTAGCCGCGGGATAGCGGCGTTTTAGCAGGCGCACACGTGCCCCTGCTGAGTATAAGCACTGAAGCGAGATTTATTCTCGCTTCAGTGTCTCTTTAATCCCTCTCATTTATTGTGTCTAATCACAAGTTGTAATTTGATCTCTCCCATGACTCCACATGACTGCCTATGGCAGAGATGGCAGATAAGCCCATTTGAAAGCACAGGATGTTAACCCTATGTCTGCTTTCATGAATCAGGAAGTAGATACAGTGCAGATTTATTTCAGGATTTGTATCAGCTGTAACAAAGAAATGTTTTTTGTTTCTGTTACAGATCTTTTAGAACAGAGGACATTCTGAGTTCAGGTCCGCTATAAAGTGGACCTGAACTCTTGCACAGGACAGAAGGAAAACAGAGAGAAATGTACCCTGTGTGTATTTAGAGAGTTTGAGGTTGTCTAATTCCGTCTTAATCTGTGACTAATCACCACTGTAATTTGATCTCTTAGCTGTGTCAGCTCAGGAATCTTCTCAGCCAGGCAGAGCAGCTAATTTGTAAAAACAGGATGTTAACCCTATTTCTGCTTCTATGAAAGCAAGAAGTAGACACACTGCAGATTTATGCAGCTGTATCAAATAAATGTTTTTCTTTAAAGGTTGTTATACTGTCGCTTATCTTTTAGAGCTGAGAAGAAGTTCTGAGTTCAGGTCCGCTTTAAAGAGGCACTGTGGTGACATACGGAAGAATGTAGTCAATTATTTATGGTACTCTTTTTTTACGTTAACCATCCTGGTTTCAGCAGAAGAAACGCTTGGTACGTGAGCCCGCCTTCCTAGTGATCTTTAGCCTAGGCTGCTTAATTATGCAACCTCCTGCCACAGTGCACTCTGGGAAAACAGGTGTTGTTTCTGCTCAATAAACACAGTAAGGCTGGGTTCACACATAAAAGGTGACCAGTCCTGTCAGTTTTATATGGCCTGGTTCACACCTATATCTGTACATTTCCTGTCCTGTCAGTTTTGCATCAGTTTTTTAGGAGTTTTCTATGGCTCACAATTAGTTGCATTGTTAAACGGGCATCTTGGCAGCAGCGATCTTCGTGGGATTATAATAATCGAATCATTTGGTTGGTCGGCCGCCAAGCCGCATGAGTTGAGGGATGAGTTGGAGAGATCTCAGTTATGAATGTGATATAACCGGCAGGTAGCATGCTGGATACACACCATTGATTTTGGTTGGGCTGGAAACAGGGGGGATTGCACACACGTCACAGCCTCTGAGCCAGACTGTCCTGACTTTTACCAGATCGTCAATCTGCGCTGCACGCTGGCAAGGAAGGAGGTGGAGCTGAATGAGCTGCACGTGCGCCTGGCCTCCACCGAGCAAACCTCTTACGATGGCGTGTTTCTATGGAGGATCTCCGACCTGACGCAGAAATGTCACGACGCGGTGACCGGACGGGCTGTCAGCCTTTATTCTCCAGGTACTGAACAGGCATTACATTCTCCTGCACTGCATGTGCTACTCTGTCACTTATATGACCCTTTATTTATTTTATGTACTGTATTTTCTTTTTGCACTGACTGATCCGTTCCTCTTAAAGTTAGGCGTGTGTGTGTGTGTGTGTGTGGGAGGGGGTGTTAGGATTAGACATTGGCATGGGGTTGATTAGGGTTAGGCATCAGTAGAGGGATGTCTTAGGGATAGGCATTGGTAGAAGGAGGAGGGTCTTAGGGTTAGGCATTGGTAGAGGGAGGTCTTAGGGTTAGGCATCGGAAGAGGGAGGTCTTAGGGTTAGGCATCGGTACAGGGAGGTCTTAGGGTTAGGCATTGTTAGAGGGAGGTCTTAGGGTTAGGCATCGGTAGAAGGAGGAAGGTCTTAGGGTTAGGCATCGGTAGAGGGAGGTCTTGGGGTTAGGGCATTGGTAGGTGGGGGTCTTAGGGTTAGGCATCGGTAGAGGGAGGTGTTAGGCATCGGTAGAGAGAGGTCTTAGGGTTAGGCATCGGTAGAGGGAGGTCTTAGGGTTAGGCATCGGTAGAGGGTAGAGGGAGAGGGAGGTGTTTGGGTTAGGCATCGGTAGAGGGAGGTCTTAGGGTTAGGCATCAGTAGAGGGAGGTCTTAGGGTTAGGCATCGGTAGAGGGAGGTCTTAGGGTTAGGCATCGGTAGAGGGAGGTCTTAGGGTTAGGCATCGGTAGAGGGAGGTCTTAGGGTTAGGCATCGGTAGAGGGAGGTCTTAGGGTTAGGCATCGGTAGAGGGAGGTCTTAGGGTTAGGCATCGGTAGAGGGAGGTCTTGGTGTTAGGCATCGGTACAGGGAGGTCTTAGAATTAGGCGTCGGTACAGGGAGGTCTTAGGGTTAGGCATCGGTAGAGGGAGGTCTTAGGGTTAGGCATCGGTAGAGGGAGGTCTTATGGTTAGGCATCGGTAGAGGGAGGTCTTAGGGTTAGGCATCGGTAGAGGGAGGTCTTAGGGTTAGGCATCGGTAGAGGGAGGTCTTAGAGTTAGGCGTCGGTACAGGGAGGTCTTAGGGTTAGGCATCGGTAGAGGGAGGTCTTAGGGTTAGGCATCGGTACAGGGAGGTCTTAGGGTTAGGCATCGGTAGAGGGAGGTCTTAGGGTTAGGCATCGGTAGAGGGAGGTCTTAGGGTTAGGCATCGGTAGAGGGAGGTCTTAGGGTTAGGCATCGGTAGAGGGAGGTCTTAGGGTTAGGCATCGGTAGAGGGAGGTCTTAGGGTTAGACATCGGTAGAGGGAGGTCTTAGGGTTAGGCATCGGTAGAGGGAGGTCTTAGGGTTAGGCATCGGTAGAGGGAGGTCTTAGGGTTAGGCATCGGTACAGGGAGGTCTTAGGGTTAGTCATCGGTAGAGGGAGGTCTTAGGGTTAGGCATCGGTAGAGGGAGGTCTTAGGGTTAGGCATCGGTAGAGGGAGGTCTTAGGGTTAGGCATCGGTAGAGGAAGGTCTTAGGGTTAGGCATCGGTAGAGGGAGGTCTTAGGGTTAGGCATTGGTAGAGGGAGGTCTTAGGGTTAGGCATTGGTAGAGGGAGGTGTTAGGGTTAGGCATCGGTAGAGGGAGGTCTTGGGGTTTGGCATCCGTAGAGGAAGGTTGTAGGGTTAGACATCAGTAGAGGGAGGTCTTAGGGTTAGGCATCGGTAGAGGGAGGTCTTAGGGTTAGGCATTGGTAGAGGGAGGTCTTAGGGTTAGGCATTGGTAGAGGGAGGTGTTAGGGTTAGGCATCGGTAGAGGGAGGTCTTGGGGTTTGGCATCCGTAGAGGAAGGTTGTAGGGTTAGACATCAGTAGAGGGAGGTCTTAGGGTTAGGCATCGGTAGAGGGAGGTCTTAGGGTTAGGCATTGGTAGAGGGAGGTCTTGGGGTTTGGCATCCGTAGAGGAAGGTCTTAGGGTTTGGCATCGGTAGAGGAAGGTTGTAGGGTTAGGCATCAGTAGAGAGGTCTTCAGGTTAGACATTGGCAGGGGGTGATTAGGGTTAGGCATCAGTTGAGGGAAGTCTTAGGGTTAGGCATCAGTTGAGGGAAGTCTTAGGGTTAGGCATTGGAGGGTTGGTTAGAGTTAGGCATTGGTAAAGGGAGTGTTCTGTGTGAGAGTAGGGTTAGGTTAGCTGTAGTAAATCGGCATTACCTCTGTAAAACAGTAGAATATTGGTAAATGTTATCAATATTCTACCAGCTATTTTCCGTCGCCCAAATCTCTCTGGCACTTGTTAAGGGTGAGTGGAGTCATGGTACTCACACTTGTTACTCGACTCCTGCAGGTGGCCCCCAGCGGTAGGTTAGCCACACCCATGAGGAGGAAGTGGTTGAGCATTGTGGGGGCGTCGTAAGAGGTATACTGAAGGACCCATTATTTGTAGTTACAGATAACATAATGTGGAAATAACAATGTAAGGCTAGGTGAATATTTCCGCGCTGAATAATGCACACCGGGGTCAGGAGGCCTCATTCCAGTGAAGGTCGGGCTGGATTTTCCTGGGAACGTTGCCCAGTCCTGGGCAGAGCATAAGTGGTTAAGTGCTCTCCAGAGAGTCTTCAAATCCCCAAACTGAGCTGAGTCACCCGGCAAGTGAAACAGACTTGGAATTTTCACAGCGTTTCGGTTTTGTTTGTTTTTTTGCTCGTTCAGAAAAAGCATGAATGTAGAGCGAAGGTGATCAGTTCTAATCGCTCCTTTTCCCATCTCATTTCCAGTGGACATCTGCCAGATGCACCCCGAGGAGGCATATCAAATCACTGAAAGTGGGTAAAACAGACCCCAGTGGCTGAATGCCCCAATGGGAAGTCTCTGTGTCCAATAGGAGAAGCTCTTGGGGCTCAAATGTACGCAGGGGCGTAACCAGAGGGGAGCAGCTCCTGCAATCACAGGGGGGGCTCAGAGCTGTGGGGGTCCCGTCCCAACTACTAAGCTTCCCTTACTCTTATACAGGGGACTGAACTTCAGATCAGGTGGTTTGTGGCTACACTTGTTATGGGTGTGACGATCCTGATGGCCACACTTGCTGTATGACCCCTGTGAGATGGGCCCCCAGGCCGCGAGGGTCACCAGGGGGAGGCAAGGGAAGGTGTGTGAGATGAGCCCCCCAGGCCGCGAGGGTCACCAGGGGGAGGCAAGGGAAGGTGTGTGTGATGGGCCCCAAGGCTGTGAAGGGCTCCAAGGGGAGGCAAGGGAGCTGGCTGAAGAAGCAGTAGCCAGGGTGTGAGGGGTCGTTGGTAATCCTCAACACTTGGTAGCGCAGTCTGGAGATTTAGAGGAGGTCAACTGGGGGGAGGGGTTTTCCAATAATCCTCTTCGCTGATCTGATGACCCTCTGTACTGTCGTTTGTATCTGTGCCGTTGGTGGAGAAGCCAACCTAACCCTCTTGTCACACAAACCCTCCCTCTACCGATGCCTAACCCACCCTCCCATGCCCAAATCTAACTGACCCCTCCCCCTCCCCACACACCCATTCACTACCACCAATGCCTAAGCCTAACCGATCCCCCCTGTAGCAAAATCTGATGATATTTAGCACTAAACCTAACTCTATTCTCATACAAGCCATCCATCCAATGTCTAACCTTAGCCAACCCCCCACCCCACAGATGCCTAATCCTATACAACCCCCCCTCCCCACAGATGCCTAATCCTCGCCAAGCCCCGTTCCCCACAGATGCCTACCCCTAGCCAACCCCCCAAACCAATGATGCCTAACTTAGCCAACTCCCCCACCCACAGATGCCTAACCCTAGTCAACCTCACACCCACAGATACCTAACCCTAGCCAACTCCTCTACCCACAGATGCCTAACCCTAGTCAACCACCCACCCACAGATGCCTAACTTTAGCCAACTCCACCACCCACAGATGCTTAACCCTAGTCAACCTCCCACCCACAGATGCCTAACCTTAGCCAACCTCCCACCCACAGATGCTTAACCCTAGCTAACCCCCCACCCACAGATGCCTAACCTTAGCCAACCCCCCACCCACAGATGCCTAACCTTAGCCAACCTCCCACCCACAGATGCCTAACCTTAGCCAACCTCCCACCCACAGATGCTTAACCCTAGCTAACCCCCCACCCACAGTTGCCTAACCTTAGCCAACCCCCCACCCACAGATGCCTAACCTTAGCCAACCTCCCACCCACAGATGCCTAACCCTAGCTAACCCCCCACCCACAGATGCCTAACCTTAGCCAACCCCCCACCCACAGATGCCTAACCTTAGCCAACCTCCCACCCACAGATGCCTAACCCTAGCTAACCCCCCACCCACAGATGCCTAACCTTAGCCAACCCCCCACCCACAGATGCCTAACCTTAGCCAACCTCCCACCCACAGATGCCTAACCCTAGCTAACCCCCCACCCACAGATGCCTAACCTTATGGTGGCCACTAATGATCCAATCTTTTTCATCCAATCTTACCATTTCTATCTAATAGAAGGGAACTGCCTATAGTATCCAATTAATATATTCCATCAGTTTACTCTTCTACTACATAGATTTGGTAAGATTGGATAAAAAAGATTGGATCATTAGTGGCCACCCTTAGCCAACCACCCACCCACCCACCCACAGATGCCTAACCTTAGCCAACCCCCCCCCCCCACACACACACACACACACACACACACACACCAACAGATGCCTAACTCTAGCCAACCCCCTTCCCCACAGAAGCCTAACCCTAGAAGACCCCCCACCCTTTGATGCCTAACCCTAGCCAACTCCCCCCCACCCCCCACAGATGCCTAACCCTACAAGACCCCCCACCATGCCTAACATAAAAGCCCCCCGCTGTAAACCCAACAATATCTGCGCCACTGTTGCCGCCAACTACAATAAATATTGTATTTGGGGAAGTTTGCGCGCTGCCAGAGACAGCCATGTTAATAGTGGCTGTAAGCAAAAATGTGAGGTGCCCGCTATTTGCACTCTGTTTGAATAGCGGGTGGTCCAGCACCTGTGGGTGAAGCCACTATTAAGATGGGTGCCTATGGTGGCGCCATACTTCCCAGGCAGGCACCCAAGTTTTCTGTTACCCAGTTGGAGGCTTCTTTCTAAAGTAAAAGGAGCCTCCGGTGTATATTTGGCACCACTGTACATACAAACAGCACCCCTAGTGGCTGAACGGGATAGCTGGAGGTTTCTGAGTGAAATCCTGTCTACCTTGCAGCGGGGTCTTGTGTTGGCATGATCAATGAGATGCTATTATAGCTCGTATGCAAATTCAATGCAAATTGTACGCACTTCCTGCTGATTTTAATTGGCCCAAATGCCAGCTGTGTACAATCTGTGTGTCACCCAGAAATGGTATCATCTCAATGAACTTCTCTAGCTTTATTCATAACAGACGCGTGCACAAAAGTGATTTACAGAGGAGCTCCAGTGAAAATAATGTAATAAAAAAGTGCTTCATTTTTACAATAATTATGTATAAATGATTTAGTCAGTGTTTGCCCATTGTAAAATATTTTAAATCCCTGATTTATATTCTGACATTTACGGTAACACACGGTGACATTTTTACTGCTGGCAACTGGCAGGTGATGTAGCTGCTGCATGCTGTTTTGGCAGTTGGAAACAGCTGTAAACAGCTATTTCCCACAATGCAACAAGGTTCACAGACAGGAAACTGCCAAGAGTACATACTCAAAATGTCTTTGTGGGAGGGGTTTTACCACAATATCAGCCATACAGCGCCCCCTGATGGTCTGTTTGTGAAAAGGAATAGATTTCTCATGTAAAAGGGGGTATCAGCTACTGATTTGGATAAAGTTCAATTCTTTGTCGGAGTTTCTCTTTAACTGATGAGTAAAACTCTCTCTCTCTTTCTGCAGCTTTCTACACGGCCAGGTATGGCTATAAAGTGTGCCTCCGCATCTACCTGAATGGCGATGGAGCCGGGAAGGGAACGCACATCTCGCTATTTTTCGCCATCATGAAAGGAGAGTATGACGCCTTGCTTGCCTGGCCCTACAAACACAAGGTAATACACCCCCTCAGTCCGCACCTCAGAAATCAATGGAGCAGATATAGAATGTGATATCGTACAGCTAAAGGCAGCAAAGCCGGCCAGACAGCATACAAGCATACAAGTGGACCGATCGACCATGAAAATCTGTGTCGCAACAAGCATGCCCTATCGACCATTCAACTGATTTGGAGCCAAAATCTGTCGAATGTATTGATCGAGCATGCTGGGACATCTCGGGCCGACGTGGTCAATTGGATGCACAGGGGTAACGGTGTACAGTATCGTGGCAAACGCGAAGGACACCTAGGCTGCTGTTCCCCCAAATATAAATGTGCACCTTCCCCCGCGCACAGATTTCAAATGTCCTTGGCCAAACTTCAGTGCAGAGTGAAGCCAAAAGACGTCTCACCGTACGCCTGGTGAAAGTCGGGGGTTTGCGGTAATGCTATTCCCCCTCCGAGTTGCTGCTATGAAGATCGGTTCATTCGATTCTCAATCAGATTTCTCCTGAAATATGGTCAAGATTAATGATGGTCATGTCCACACCTCCCAACTTTTAGAGATGAGAAAGATGTACACATAAGCCACACCCCTGATCACGCCCCCGTCACACATGCCATAAAATGTTGTTTTATAATTCAAACCACACCGGTCCTTTCTATCCTGGTTCATTTTCCTTCATAACATTTTAAAATAAATATATTAATTTAAAGCATGGGAATAAAGTTTAGAGTCAATCAAACACATTTTTAGTAGAGAAATATATATATTTGCATAGAAATAGGGACAAAGTCCTGAAAGAGGGACAAATGAGGAGGAAAGAGGGACAAGGCTCCCAAAGAGGGGCTGTCTTTCCAAAAGAGGGACAGTTGGGAGCTATGGTCATGTCCAGGAGAACTCACGGAGAAGCATGTGATCAGTTTGGTCAGGTGATGGATCTGGAAGTCTCTGATTGGCTAGTCATGATCATGTGGTAAAGCAGGGCATGATCACAGCAAATCAGAGCTTTGCAAATCTATCAGCTGATCAAACAAATCCCATGCTTCTCCATGAGTTCTTCTAGGCATGAGCACCACTAATCAAGATCAATGTATGCAAGGTGGTAAAACAATTGTGACTGCTCTGTATTTTCTGGATGGGGCTGGTATGGATAGTGGATAGTATTCTATATAACATTGGCATTCATTGACCCGATGACTTTTCTCTGATTTTTCAGGTGACTTTTATGCTCCTGGACCAGACGAACCGCGAGCACGTGTTCGACGCCTTCCGGCCGGACGTTTCCTCCGCCTCCTTCCAGCGGCCGGTGAACGACATGAACATCGCCAGCGGCTGCCCCTTGTTCTGCCCGCTACCCAAGTTAAAGTCCAGCGCCAACCACTACGTCCAGGAGGACACCATGTTCATCCGCTGCATCATCGACACCAACTCGTGATAACAGCAGCTCCACCATATACATTAGATACGACGGCGGATCTCATAGCTCAATGGACTCGTAACGCTTCTCTGTCTGGGTGGCATATTCCTAGCTTCAAAAACTCTTCTACGTTGGCCATGGGACACCAAAAAGTCACTTCGGAAAGTCGATTTTCTCTGTGAAAGACGCTCGATTGACAATCAGAAAAGATCAGAAGAATCTGTAAAGTGACGGTCACACAACCCCTTCCTCTGCATGCCACAAGCATGGAAGCCACGAGCCAATGCTCCACTGCCAGGAAAGCAGAGAGCCCAGGGCCCAGCATAAATCAAGGTGACATGTATGTAGCAACGAGTCCGTAGCTTCTATGTATGCCCTCCCAATTCAGAGAACATCTGTGACAGATTCCCATTCAAATGTCATTTAGACAGAAACTGGTACAGATATACATTTTGGTCTATGCCACATCTTATATTTGTGTATTGCGTTTGGGGGAAGAGATGGAGGCTGAGATATGGGCCAAGCTAACTGGTTAACCACTTAAGGACCACAGGCTACACTAGTAGATTTCAGCCATCGATCGATCCTATGGAATCAATCGTTCAAGCGGAAATCAATTCTATCAAATCTATCGATTAATTTGCGGCCGATTTCGATCAATTTGATGTATCTGACAGGATGGAAAATCTAGGTCGGTCGGCTGCTGGCAGCACATCGATGGCACATAGAGTTGCATTGGATCTAATGGTCCAATAATGCATTTATGCTGGATACACACGGTGCGTTCGTGCACTCGATTTTCCCGTCGATTCGTTTATTTCCAACATGTCCGATTTGGATTTCGATAGATCGTTAGGTCGATTCGCATGCAAAGTATGCCGAATCGACCTAACGATCCATCGAAATCCAAATCGGACATGTTGGAAATAAACGAATCGACGGGAAAATCGAGTGCACGAACGCACCGTGTGTATCCAGCATTAGAAAGATCTGTTCCTAGTGTGTGGCACACATCAGATAGATTCCTGTCAGATTCCACTTGACAGGCATCTGACAGAAATCTATCTGATGGTCGAATCTGCTGCAAATCTGTCAGTGTATGGCCATTTTTACACCTCTTATTGCCCAGGCTATTTTTTTTTACAATTCGGTGCTCTGCCGCTTTAACAGCTCGCTGCAGGGCCGCACAACTCAGCCCACAATGCTAATGTTAAAGGAGTAACTGCGCTGTGTGCTGCCTCCTCTCCCCCTCCCGTTCCCTGCTATCTGCTCATTCTGTATTCCACTGCCCCGGAGGATTCCTAAATCTGCATAGCCTCTCATGCCCCGCCCATCCAGAGCTCTTGCTCCTCCCCTTCGTTAGTCAGTGCATGAAAAAACTTTATTGTCTCCTTTATTGCCACTTCAGCCAATTCTGTGCAATTGTGCCGAGCTTGTGTGAGTTCACAAACTGTGCATGCGCAGTAAACGGAATGACTGCACTGAGGTAAGAATTTGTGCATGAAGTGCCAACCTGGAAGCTATGCCTGGATCAGCGCTACTATAAACATGGAGGCTGAAAAGATTCTTGTGCAGGAAAACAGACTTTGCTTACTATGAACAGATTCTGTAGGCAAGCTTTTATACTACATGGAAGTGTCGAGAGTGGCCAATCAAAACTGGATGGGTGTACCTTGTATCGGAAAGATATTCCCATTTCACCTCGAAGGGTTTTTAAAAATAATGAAAATGTATTTCATTTTTCTATGCGAAGGTGTCTAAATAGGGTATTTGGAAGTGTTTTTACTTTTTGGCCACAAGATGGAGATACAGAGTTAGTGCGTTCTAAAAATAGAAACAGAACCAAGTGTTTGTATTTGTTTATATTTGTGTAAATACAGGGACTAAGATACTCGTGCTGGGGGAGGTGAAAAGGTTACAGCACATGGGTGGGGCATTGGCAATGACATGTTGTTTATTTATGGAGTTGTGTGTTTTATTTGCAATAAACATTTTGTACTGTTAATTTCTGCTGGTCCCTTATTTGGTCACTGCGGGCGGGAGGGGGATCGCTCTCTATGTGTAGCAGGGGTGGGCAGAAGTGGCTGCGTCACATTGGGGCAAGCTGGGAATCGCTGTGCCCCCACAAACCTACCAGGTGATGCTTGTTTCAGGTGTGCGATTCAGACACTACCGCAGAGATCAGCAGGACAGCCAGGCAACTGGTATTGTTTAAACAAACAGTCAAAGAAAAAATGCCCTGCGCTAACTAGCTAGGCAAAAGTCAAAACAAAAAGAAGCGCTCCAATGTAGCATTAACATTTTTAATGAGGATACGCAATATAAAATTGCACTTACATTTAGGTTTCTTTAAAATCAGTGTGTAGTGGCCTGCCTATGATCGTAACCCTCTGCCGCGGTCTGGCCAGGACCCGGTGATGTGACGTTGTTGTTCTACGTTCTGCTGGCTGCAGTGTCTCCAGGAGGGGAAGGAGGGGGCGTGACTGCTCACGTAAATGCCTCCACGTCACTACCGGTTTCAGCGTTCATCAGATCATGATGAAGACTTGATGAAGGTGCAGGAAGCGCCGAAACCGGTAGGGATGCGGAGAATGCCAGAAAGCCACCAGGACCCCACTAGGAGCTACAGGATGTCGCTGGCGGCTCACTGAGCATTTCCTCCTGCATGGGGGGAGGGGGGAGGTTTCTGCTTTTTCAGCGAGTTGCTCATGAAACCAACAAGCAGATGTACCCAGTATCAGATGAACCCCGCCGGTGCCGGATACCGGGATTCTGCTGTATAGCAGCTTCCATATCCCTCCCGCTTCAGCTGTCCTTTAAAGCAAACCTGATGTGAAAATTAAAAGTCAAAATAACCATACACAGGTCATACTTACCTCCTGTGTAGTCTACTCCTCAATCTCTTTCTCCTCTCCTGAGTCCTGTTTGTCCACTGTGATCAATGGAATTCTCCGTCCTCCATTTTAGAAGGGGTCATTAAGCCCCTAACAGCTTTCTGGTCAGCACACTGTTAAACTGTAATATCACTGACTTCAGCCATAGGGAAGCATGGACATTACCTTGCTCATCTGTTGTCCTTTCAGTTATAACTGACAGCAACTGATATATTTCAGTTCTGACAAAATCTTGTCAGAATTGGAAGGAATAGTAGTAAGAAGAAAATGGTGAGCTTCTGAGAGGAAATGACGGCAAGGTAAGTATGTAATATTCATTTGCAGGTACATCATGTTAATCCAAATGCCCCCATGCTGAGATCAGGATTGTGATCGCAACTTCTTTTATCTGGCTGGAGGTACATCATGTGTTTTATTTTAAAGAAACCGTAACCAAGAATTGAACTTTATCCCAATCAGTAGCTGATACCCCCTTTTACATGAGAAATCTATTCCTTTTTCACAAACGCATCATCAGGGGGCGCTGTATGGCTGATATTGTGGTGAAACCCCTCCCACAGTGTGATGTCAGGACCATGGTGCTGACATCACATTGTGGGAGCCTCATTGCATTGTGGGAAATAACAACTGCCAAAAAAGCAAGCAGCAGCTCCTTCCACTGACATCACCTGCCAGCAGTAAAAATGTCACCATGTGAAAAATGTCAGAATGTAAATCAGGGAGAGAAAAGATTTTACAATGGGCAAACACTGACTAAATCATTTTTACAGTGGGATGCAAAAGTTTGGGCAACCTTGTTAATTGTAATCATGATTTTCCTGTATAAATCGTTGGTTGTTGTGATAAAAATGTCAGTTAACTATATCATATAGGAGACACACACAGTGATATTTGAGAAGTGAAATGAAGTTTATTGGATTTACAGAAAGTGCACAATAATTGTTTAAACAGAATTAGGCAGGTGCATAAATTTGGGCACCACAAAAAAGAAATGAAATCAATATTTAGTAGATCCTCCTTTTGCAGAAATTACAGCCTCTAAACGCTTCCTACAGGTTCCAATGAGAGTCTGGATTCTGGTTGAACAAAATAGGAGAGAAAAGATCTCACAACTCACCAGATTATCAGAATTTTTTGTGTATAAAAATATTATTTATTGATATAAAAAAGAACACATATATAGGGGGATATAAAAACCACAATATTACAATAACATACACGAGGTAGGGAGACAAAGACAATCTAAACATATGTTAGAAATCCCCTGTAATAAGGGCAGGGTGGCTGCGGGAAAACAATATGTATGCGTAATGGGGCCAGCAAGACTACATAATATCAGAATATCAAAAATATACAGGCGGAAGCAGTCCCTAACGCTCTAGCAAAGTATGAGAAAATATACAGGCGGAAGCAGTCCCTAACGCTCTAGCAAAGTATGAGAAAATATACAGGCGGAAGCAGTCCCTCACGCTCTAGCAAAGAATGAGAAAATATACAGGCGGAAGCAGTCCCTCACGCTCTAGCAAAGTATGAGAAAATATACAGGCGGAAGCAGTCCCTCACGCTCTAGCAAAGAATGAGAAAATATACAGGCGGAAGCAGTCCCTCACGCTCTAGCAAAGTATGAGAAAATATACAGGCGGAAGCAGTCCCTCACGCTCTAGCAAAGTATGAGAAAATATACAGGCGGAAGCAGTCCCTCACGCTCTAGCAAAGAATGAGAAAATATACAGGCGGAAGCAGTCCTTCACGCTCTAGCAAAGTATGAGAAAATATACAGGCGGAAGCAGTCCCTCACGCTCTAGCAAAGTATGAGAAAATATACAGGCGGAAGCAGTCCCTCACGCTCTAGCATGAGAAAATATACAGGCGGAAGCAGTCCTTCACGCTCTAGCAAAGTATGAGAAAATATACAGGCGGAAGCAGTCCCTCACGCTCTAGCATGAGAAAATATACAGGCGGAAGCAGTCCCTCACGCTCTAGCAAAGTATGAGAAAATATACAGGCGGAAGCAGTCCCTCACGCTCTAGCAAAGTATGAGAAAATATACAGGCGGAAGCAGTCCC
The DNA here is from genome assembly GCF_040937935.1 of Hyperolius riggenbachi. Classification (NCBI taxonomy): domain Eukaryota; kingdom Metazoa; phylum Chordata; class Amphibia; order Anura; family Hyperoliidae; genus Hyperolius; species Hyperolius riggenbachi. Next base: position 300,070,763 of record NC_090653.1, on the reverse strand, counting down.
TCACGCTCTAGCAAAGTATGAGAAAATATACAGGCGTAAGCAGTCCCTCACGCTCTAGCAAAGAATGAGAAAATATACAGGCGGAAGCAGTCCCTCACGCTCTAGCAAAGAATGAGAAAATATACAGGCGGAAGCAGTCCCTCACGCTCTAGCAAAGTATGAGAAAATATACAGGCGGAAGCAGTCCCTCACGCTCTAGCAAAGTATGAGAAAATATACAGGCGGAAGCAGTCCCTCACGCTCTAGCAAAGTATGAGAAAATATACAGGCGGAAGCAGTCCCTCACGCTCTAGCAAAGTATGAGAAAATATACAGGCGGAAGCAGTCCCTCACGCTCTAGCAAAGAATGAGAAAATATACAGGCGGAAGCAGTCCCTCACGCTCTAGCAAAGAATGAGAAAATATACAGGCGGAAGCAGTCCCTCACGCTCTAGCAAAGAATGAGAAAATATACAGGCGGAAGCAGTCCCTCACGCTCTAGCAAAGAATGAGAAAATATACAGGCGGAAGCAGTCCCTCACGCTCTAGCAAAGAATGAGAAAATATACAGGCGGAAGCAGTCCCTCACGCTCTAGCAAAGTATGAGAAAATATACAGGCGGAAGCAGTCCCTCACGCTCTAGCAAAGTATGAGAAAATATACAGGCGGAAGCAGTCCCTCACGCTCTAGCAAAGAATGAGAAAATATACAGGCGGAAGCAGTCCCTCACGCTCTAGCAAAGTATGAGAAAATATACAGGCGGAAGCAGTCCCTCACGCTCTAGCAAAGAATGAGAAAATATACAGGCGGAAGCAGTCCCTCACGCTCTAGCAAAGTATGAGAAAATATACAGGCGGAAGCAGTCCCTCACGCTCTAGCAAAGAATGAGAAAATATACAGGCGGAAGCAGTCCCTCACGCTCTAGCAAAGAATGAGAAAATATACAGGCGGAAGCAGTCCCTCACGCTCTAGCAAAGTATGAGAAAATATACAGGCGGAAGCAGTCCCTCACGCTCTAGCAAAGTATGAGAAAATATACAGGCGGAAGCAGTCCCTCACGCTCTAGCAAAGAATGAGAAAATATACAGGCGGAAGCAGTCCCTAACGCTCTAGCAAAGTATGAGAAAATATATAGGCGGAAGCAGTCCCTCACGCTCTAGCAAAGAATGAGAAAATATACAGTCGGAAGCAGTCCCTCACGCTCTAGCAAAGTATGAGAAAATATACAGGCGGAAGCAGTCCCTCACGCTCTAGCAAAGTATGAGAAAATATACAGGCGGAAGCAGTCCCTCACGCTCTAGCATGAGAAAATATACAGGCGGAAGCAGTCCCTCACGCTCTAGCAAAGAATGAGAAAATATACAGGCGGAAGCAGTCCCTCACGCTCTAGCAAAGTATGAGAAAATATACAGGCGGAAGCAGTCCCTCACGCTCTAGCAAAGAATGAGAAAATATACAGGCGGAAGCAGTCCCTCACGCTCTAGCAAAGAATGAGAAAATATACAGGCGGAAGCAGTCCCTCACGCTCTAGCAAAGAATGAGAAAATATACAGGCGGAAGCAGTCCCTCACGCTCTAGCAAAGAATGAGAAAATATACAGGCGGAAGCAGTCCCTCACGCTCTAGCAAAGTATGAGAAAATATACAGGCGGAAGCAGTCCCTCACGCTCTAGCAAAGTATGAGAAAATATACAGGCGGAAGCAGTCCCTCACGCTCTAGCAAAGAATGAGAAAATATACAGGCGGAAGCAGTCCCTCACGCTCTAGCAAAGTATGAGAAAATATACAGGCGGAAGCAGTCCCTCACGCTCTAGCAAAGAATGAGAAAATATACAGGCGGAAGCAGTCCCTCACGCTCTAGCAAAGAATGAGAAAATATACAGGCGGAAGCAGTCCCTCACGCTCTAGCAAAGTATGAGAAAATATACAGGCGGAAGCAGTCCCTCACGCTCTAGCAAAGAATGAGAAAATATACAGGCGGAAGCAGTCCCTCACGCTCTAGCAAAGAATGAGAAAATATACAGGCGGAAGCAGTCCCTCACGCTCTAGCAAAGAATGAGAAAATATACAGGCGGAAGCAGTCCCTCACGCTCTAGCAAAGTATGAGAAAATATACAGGCGGAAGCAGTCCCTCACGCTCTAGCAAAGAATGAGAAAATATACAGGCGGAAGCAGTCCCTCACGCTCTAGCAAAGTATGAGAAAATATACAGGCGGAAGCAGTCCCTCACGCTCTAGCAAAGTATGAGAAAATATACAGGCAGAAGCAGTCCCTCACGCTCTAGCAAAGAATGAGAAAATATACAGGCGGAAGCAGTCCCTCACGCTCTAGCAAAGTATGAGAAAATATACAGGCGGAAGCAGTCCCTCACGCTCTAGCAAAGAATGAGAAAATATACAGGCGGAAGCAGTCCCTCACGCTCTAGCAAAGAATGAGAAAATATACAGGCGGAAGCAGTCCCTCACGCTCTAGCAAAGTATGAGAAAATATACAGGCGGAAGCAGTCCCTCACGCTCTAGCAAAGAATGAGAAAATATACAGGCGGAAGCAGTCCCTCACGCTCTAGCAAAGTATGAGAAAATATACAGGCGGAAGCAGTCCCTCACGCTCTAGCAAAGAATGAGAAAATATACAGGCGGAAGCAGTCCCTCACGCTCTAGCAAAGTATGAGAAAATATACAGGCGGAAGCAGTCCCTCACGCTCTAGCAAAGAATGAGAAAATATACAGGCGGAAGCAGTCCCTCACGCTCTAGCAAAGAATGAGAAAATATACAGGCGGAAGCAGTCCCTCACGCTCTAGCAAAGAATGAGAAAATATACAGGCGGAAGCAGTCCCTCACGCTCTAGCAAAGAATGAGAAAATATACAGGCGGAAGCAGTCCCTCACGCTCTAGCAAAGTATGAGAAAATATACAGGCGGAAGCAGTCCCTCACGCTCTAGCAAAGAATGAGAAAATATACAGGCGGAAGCAGTCCCTCACGCTCTAGCAAAGTATGAGAAAATATACAGGCGGAAGCAGTCCCTCACGCTCTAGCAAAGAATGAGAAAATATACAGGCGGAAGCAGTCCCTCACGCTCTAGCAAAGTATGAGAAAATATACAGGCGGAAGCAGTCCCTCACGCTCTAGCAAAGTATGAGAAAATATACAGGCGGAAGCAGTCCCTCACGCTCTAGCAAAGAATGAGAAAATATACAGGCGGAAGCAGTCCCTCACGCTCTAGCAAAGAATGAGAAAATATACAGGCGGAAGCAGTCCCTCACGCTCTAGCAAAGAATGAGAAAATATACAGGCGGAAGCAGTCCCTCACGCTCTAGCAAAGTATGAGAAAATATACAGGCGGAAGCAGTCCCTCACGCTCTAGCAAAGAATGAGAAAATATACAGGCGGAAGCAGTCCTTCACGCTCTAGCAAAGTATGAGAAAATATACAGGCGGAAGCAGTCCCTCACGCTCTAGCATGAGAAAATATACAGGCGGAAGCAGTCCTTCACGCTCTAGCAAAGTATGAGAAAATATACAGGCGGAAGCAGTCCCTCACGCTCTAGCATGAGAAAATATACAGGCGGAAGCAGTCCTTCACGCTCTAGCAAAGTATGAGAAAATATACAGGCGGAAGCAGTCCCTCACGCTCTAGCAAAGAATGAGAAAATATACAGGCGGAAGCAGTCCCTCACGCTCTAGCAAAGTATGAGAAAATATACAGGCGGAAGCAGTCCCTCACGCTCTAGCAAAGAATGAGAAAATATACAGGCGGAAGCAGTCCCTCACGCTCTAGCAAAGAATGAGAAAATATACAGGCGGAAGCAGTCCCTCACGCTCTAGCAAAGTATGAGAAAATATACAGGCGGAAGCAGTCCCTCACGCTCTAGCAAAGAATGAGAAAATATACAGGCGGAAGCAGTCCCTCACGCTCTAGCAAAGTATGAGAAAATATACAGGCGGAAGCAGTCCCTCACGCTCTAGCAAAGTATGAGAAAATATACAGGCGGAAGCAGTCCCTCACGCTCTAGCAAAGAATGAGAAAATATACAGGCGGAAGCAGTCCCTCACGCTCTAGCAAAGTATGAGAAAATATACAGGCGGAAGCAGTCCCTCACGCTCTAGCAAAGTATGAGAAAATATACAGGCGGAAGCAGTCCCTCACGCTCTAGCAAAGAATGAGAAAATATACAGGCGGAAGCAGTCCCTCACGCTCTAGCAAAGAATGAGAAAATATACAGGCGGAAGCAGTCCCTCACGCTCTAGCAAAGAATGAGAAAATATACAGGCGGAAGCAGTCCCTCACGCTCTAGCAAAGAATGAGAAAATATACAGGCGGAAGCAGTCCCTCACGCTCTAGCATGAGAAAATATACAGGCGGAAGCAGTCCCTCACGCTCTAGCAAAGTATGAGAAAATATACAGGCGGAAGCAGTCCCTCACGCTCTAGCAAAGTATGAGAAAATATACAGGCGGAAGCAGTCCCTCACGCTCTAGCAAAGAATGAGAAAATATACAGGCGGAAGCAGTCCCTCACGCTCTAGCAAAGTATGAGAAAATATACAGGCGGAAGCAGTCCCTCACGCTCTAGCAAAGAATGAGAAAATATACAGGCGGAAGCAGTCCCTCACGCTCTAGCAAAGTATGAGAAAATATACAGGCGGAAGGCGGAAGCAGTCCCTCACGCTCTAGCAAAGAATGAGAAAATATACAGGCGGAAGCAGTCCCTCACGCTCTAGCAAAGAATGAGAAAATATACAGGCGGAAGCAGTCCCTCACGCTCTAGCAAAGAATGAGAAAATATACAGGCGGAAGCAGTCCCTCACGCTCTAGCAAAGAATGAGAAAATATACAGGCGGAAGCAGTCCTTCACGCTCTAGCAAAGTATGAGAAAATATACAGGCGGAAGCAGTCCTTCACGCTCTAGCATGAGAAAATATACAGGCGGAAGCAGTCCCTCACGCTCTAGCAAAGTATGAGAAAATATACAGGCGGAAGCAGTCCCTCACGCTCTAGCAAAGTATGAGAAAATATACAGGCGGAAGCAGTCCCTCACGCTCTAGCAAAGTATGAGAAAATATACAGGCGGAAGCAGTCCCTCACGCTCTAGCAAAGTATGAGAAAATATACAGGCGGAAGCAGTCCCTCACGCTCTAGCAAAGTATGAGAAAATATACAGGCGGAAGCAGTCCCTCACGCTCTAGCAAAGTATGAGAAAATATACAGGCGGAAGCAGTCCCTCACGCTCTAGCAAAGAATGAGAAAATATACAGCCAATAGGTACAAAATGTGCCAATATCTATAAATGGTGCATCAGTATATGACAAAATACAGTAAATGGCTCAGTGTATACAATAAGAGCAGTAGCAGCAATAATAAATGTATAGACAAATACACCGTCCATCAACAATAACCCAGTAATACACAAGTGAAGCACTGACACTAAAGGTGGCCACACACGATACAATAAAATGATCCGATTTTACGGCAATTCGATAAAAATGATCGGATCTCCCGAAAAAAATCAAAAGCTTTTTTTCATTCGACTGAAAAATCCGATCGGATTTCCCGTTTTCTTCGATTTTAATCAATCCGGAATGCCAGATAACATACAATCTTGGTTGTACAGATTTACCAAATCTATGTAATATAAGGGCCAACAGATTGAAAATACCTGGAATGATTGATTGGATAAGCTCTTATACTACATGAAAGTGGTAAGATTGAACAACCAAGATTGTATGGTGTGTGTTGAGCCTAAGGATTGTATGGTGTGTGTTGGATTGTCAATTTATCAATATACACACCTTAACAATTTTGTCAGTTTCCAATCATTTTTTATCATAATTGGGGAAAAATTGAACATACGAGTGTGGTACATTGGTCATATTTTTGAAATGTTACAATCAGTCAGAAAAAATGATTGCAATTCTTAAATTGAACAGATATTTAAAAAATTGTATGGTGTGTGGCCATATGGTGGCCAGTAATGATCCAATCTTTTTCATCCAATCTTACTAAATCTATGTAGTAGAAGGGTAAATTGAGTGAATATACTGAATGGACACTTCAGGCAGTTACCTTATATTAGATAGAAATGGTAAGATTGGATGCAAAAGATTGGATCATTAGTGGCCACCTTAAGAATAATCCCAAAATCTAACATAGATACGCTGGACCAGCGAGCTAAACACCTGATACAGTGTGAAAGCGATGCAGAGAGCGTAAGACTGTCGCCAGTATTACCTGCTGGAAACCCCAAAAGATAGCGCCGTGACGATCGCAGCCACCCGACGGAGGGTCTGACACGTGTCGCCGGCCAAATGCCGGCTTCCTCAGAGACCTCTAAACTTTTGCTTGCCACTGTAAATATTTTATTACATTATTTTCTCTGGAGTTCCTCTTTAAATAATTGTACTTGGTTCAAGGTCACTTTAAAGAGAACCAGAGATGAAGCCCCCTCTTGTTTTTTACCTTATAAATCAGTGGGAACATGACAGTAAACACCTAATCTTCCCTTTGTTTCATTGTTCTCTGTGTAATCTGACTGTTACCACCTCTGATAAGAATCCCCGACTGAGCAGTCAGGCTGCTCCGTCTAGCTTTGCTACAGAAAGAATATAGCTAAGTCTGTCTTCTGTGGTGTTATTTCAAGCCCAAGCCTGCCCCCTTGTGGCTTTGCTATAATGACTCAGCAATAATCATTCCCAGCAAAGCCAGATTTAATTGCTCAGTCTGGGATTCTTGTGACTGCTGATAACAGACACTTTTAGCAGTGAGGGTGAAACAGAGAGCATGGTAAGTGTTTTCTCTAATGTTCTTACTGATATACATGGTAAAATACACAAGGGTGCTTCGTCTCTGGTTCCCTTTAAGTCAGCAGAGCAGGTTAGTAAATTGGGATATTATTGAGCAGTAAACACCATGCTCGCTCAGTTATCAGATGGTATATTTAGCTGCTCGCTACACCTCATCCTCAGCAGTCTTTATCCGTGGTGAGATTAGGCAGTGAGTTACTGGATTCCGCTGCCGTGTAATGTATACCGTGAGCCAGCTGTCCTCCTTATCCTGCGGGGCCACAATACGGCCCTCTGCGCTGCCCACCAGCGTCACCACCTTACACAACAACCCCGCCGTGCGGGAAGACGATGCCGCCTCTGTATAATCCGCTCCAGCAGAGCGACTTAGGAATTCAGTCCTCCGACTGGCTGATTTACGTAGAGAGGATCAGCGGGAACGCCGGAGATTACGCAAATTACAAACATCAACAACGATTCTCCCGCAGCTCTGCCAAAAATATCTGGTTATAGAAAACGATAAAAGGAGGAGCAACGCCCAAATGAAACTGATCCACCGCGATCCAACGTCCGGAGAGATAAGATGTGTACATCCATTCCCCAGATAGAGGCAACATATTTCTTAGTTCCTCTTAGGTTTCTTGTGGTCCCTTACAAAATTCTAGCGGTTCTGGCTTACCATAAGCCAGTTGGGTACTCTAACACTCGGCTGCCCAACTCCTACCATAAAGACCCATGCCTTGCACTGGTGAGGACTGGCAAGCCCTGCAAACTGGCGTAACAATAGGGAATGCAGCCTCTGCACCATGGGGGGGGGGGGTCGTTTTGGGAGGCAGGATGGGTCGCAGCATGAAGTGAGAGCATTGCACATCGGTGGGGAGCGGGGACAGCCCCCCCCCCCTCACATCGGGCTCTCCCCTAGCGCGCTACCCTCCTGCATCAATCATCAGTGGCAGTGGGTCGTGGGCAGGAACACATACCTCCGTCCATACAAATCCTGCAATAAATCTTGTAAAAACAAAACAGAGGACACCAAGAGCCCACTAGTGCAATATTGTCTGGTAAGCTCAATATATAATGTAATGTCAAAGGTTCTTATACTCACAAAGGTGGGTTACCATCAGGTAACCACTTGACAGGCAGGTGGGGAGTATTAGTACCTGCCCCCACTCAGGTATAAAAGTCGCTCTCTGTAGATAGGAAAATGGGGAAAGAACCGCTCCACCAGGGGTGGACTTAATCGTGCTGTAATATGTACGCACAGAGGTGCGCCAAGCAGAGTAAAATAATGTTCTAAAAATGATATAAAGAGGGAAGTCGAGGTGGACTTACCTCCCTCTGGTAGTGGACATATACTCAAATGCAGAGTAAAAAATATACAATTTATTCACAGCTCCATAAAATCGCAACGCGTTTCGCGGTCAACAGTCCCGCTGTATGAGGCAGTATAGGAGCATATAAAACTGGTTCAGGTCCATAAAGCGTGTGAGCGCCTCACACGCTTTATGGACCTGAACCAGTTTTATATGCTCCTGTACTGCCTGATGAAGCGGGATTGTTGACCGCGAAACGCGTTGCGATTTTATGGAGCTGTGAATAAATTGTATATTTTTTACTCTGCATTTGAGTATATGTCCACTACCAGAGGGAGGTAAGTCCACCTCGACTTCCCTCTTTTTATCATTTTTAGAACATTGTTTTACTCTGCTTGGCGCCTCTGTTCGTACATATTACAGCACTGCAATAAATCTGCAGTGTGTCTACTTCCTGCTTTCATGGAAGCAGGCAAAGGGTTAACACCCTGTGTTTACATATTAGCTGTGTCTGCTGAGGACTGCCAAATTTCTGTGCTGACACAACTGTTCGTTTTTCGATTTTGTATAGAAGTGATCGGAAAATCGATCAGAAAAATGAGGAGGATCTGTCGGAAATAATGGATTCAACCCGTCTATCTGGCGGGAAATTGCATTGTGTGTAGCAGGCATAAAGCCAGGTTGTTGCTGTGAATTCACACCAACCATTGTATGCCTTGCCAGATTTCGGTGCCCTGAACACATTTATCTGGTACTGAGCACTTCCCCCCCAGTATCCAGTAGAAGCACTGGTGTGTGGTCAGCTGATTGGCGCTGGAGGACCCCGCTTGGCACAGAAGGTGCCAGCACTCTGCAGCAGTTTATAAACAGTGAAATCGTGAGATCTCCTCCCGGGGGTGGGAATCACATTCTTGCAGCCAATTCCTGCCTCTGGTGGATTTTCCCAAGCCGGAGCTGCAGCTGAGGCCCCGCAGATGGCAGCGAGAGGCTTCCGGTATTCCACGAATGTGCTGAACGCTATCGTTTTATTGTGGCAACCCGATCTGCGTCATTCCTGCTAAACAAGCCTCTGCAGCAGCTGACAGACTGTCACTCTCTGTAGACGTAACTTACAGCCCGGAGCTGTACGCAAAAGCTATAGCGAGTGCTATGGGGGGACTAACAGCAGGCAGGGGCCCCTCTCTGCCTAATCCGCCCCTTCTTCTGCCCCCCTTACCCTGCTCTGTTCACACTAGCGTTGGAAATGTTTCACCTGCGTTGGATTTGGAATCCCTGGGCCGCCTGACAGCCATCGCATTACCCAGGGGTAAACATACACTGCACTAACGGCATGCTAACGTGACTAGAGTGAAATGCAAAGAACAGGTCTGGACACTGCCTTTTTTCATACAGGAAGAGGCAGGTTTGCCATGATGATCCCTCCTGTCAACCAGTGGTGGCGCTACACTGTCCATGCTGCGGCACAGGCCTTACCCAGGAATCACTGTGTCCCAGGGTTGCTCGTAAAGTACGCCAGCGCGAATCTACGCGTCGTAGTACGCAACTAAGCATCGTAGTTCATAGGTGAAGTTTAAGAACTACACATACGCATTTCCGCGTAGTCGTAGTCCCGCTATGCGAAGCTTCACCCGCTACACGTAGTTGACGTATGTATTGCGAAGTCAACTACGTATGCGGTAACTCCATCTATATGGATCATTGCGCATGAGCAGAAATATTATTGCCCTTTTAGACACATACAATTCCGCATTGGAAAGTGGAATGTACGCTTATATTAGTTTATATTTGCAAATAGGTTGAAGATTATTGCGGAAATTTTTCCGCATAAGGGCATAAGCGGTCGCATCAACTACGCTTCGCACTACGCGAAGCTTGCGTATTTTAACACGTAGTCTACGAAATGCAAACGTAGTGAAGTTTCTGATTACATAGCCGTAGATTGCGAAGCGTATTTGCGTAAAAATACGCGTAGTTCCAGCGTAGCGAAGTTGGCTGACTACGACCGTCCCTGCTGTGTCCCCCTGAGTGCCCCCCTCCTCGCTCAGTAACCAGGGCCGGATTTAGGCAAAGGCCACTAGGGCATGGCCTAGGAAACCACAATAGGAAGGGCACCAAAGAAGCAGGCTAAACTGGTGCAGGATTTGAGCTAATAAGAATCAGATCTTTTTACACAGAAGAAGCTTGCTAGCAAGTAAGGATTAAAGCAGGGGCGTAGGAATAGGCCCTGCAGCCCCTGCGCCCGCGGGGGGGCCCGGCCCCCCCCCTGGGGCCCGGTTGGGGCCGTTTTGTGGGTGCTGGAGGGGTGGCAGCATGAGGGGAAAGCCTTGCCCACAGTCGGCGGGGAGAGGGGTATTTCCCCCCTCTCCCTCACCTCGGGGCTCTCCCCTCTGTGCTCACGTGACGTCAGCCGCTAGAGGGAGAAGTCTCCGATGGAACGCACGGAAGCAGGTATGTATCTGCCCGCCGCTCGCTGCCCACCACAGCCCCACAGACACTTACGAGCTGGAGGGGAGCACAGAGGGGAGAGCCCCGAGGTGAGGGAGAGGGGGGAACTACCCCTCTCCCCGCCGACTGTGGGCAAGGCTTTCCCCTCATGCTGCCACCCCTCCAGCACCCACAAAACTCCGAGCGGGCCCCAGGGGGGGAGGGGGGGCATATTACGATTTTCAGGTGTCTGCTGCCCACATTGTGATTTTCAGGTGTCTGCTGCCCACATTACGATTTTCTGGTGTCTGCTGCCCACATTGCGATTTTCTGGTCACTGCTGCCCACATTGTGATTTTCAGGTGTCTGCTGCCCACATTATGATTTTCTGTCTGCTGCCCACATTACGATTTTCTGGTCACTGCTGCCCACATTGCGATTTTCTGGTGTCTGCTGCCCACATTACGATTTTCTGGTCACTGCTGCCCACATTGCGATTTTCTGGTCACTGCTGCCCACATTGCGATTTTCTGGTGTCTGCTGCCCACATCATGATTTTCTGGTGTCTGCTGCCCACATTACGATTTTCTGGTGTCTGCTGCCCACATTGCGATTTTCTGGTCACTGCTGCCCACATTGTGATTTTCAGGTGTCTGCTGCCCACATTATGATTTTCTGTCTGCTGCCCACATTATGATTTTCTGTCTGCTGCCCACATTACGATTTTCTGGTCACTGCTGCCCACATTGCGATTTTCTGGTGTCTGCTGCCCACATTACGATTTTCTGGTGTATGCTGCCCACATTAGGATTTTCTGGTGACTGCTGCCCACATTGCGATTTTCTGGTGACTGCTGCCCACATTGCGATTTTCTGGTGACTGCTGCCCACATTGCGATTTTCTGGTGACTGCTGCCCACATTAGGATTTTCTGGTGTCTGCTGCCCACATTACGACATTCTGGTGACTGACTGCTGCCCACATTACGATATTCTGGTGACTGCTGCCCACATTAGGATTTTCTGGTGACTGATGCCCACATTGCAATTTTCTGGTGACTGCTGCCCACATGGCAATTTTCTGGTGACTGCTGCCCACATGGCGATTTTCTGGTGACTGCTGCCCACATTGCGATTTTCTGGCCCACATTACGATTTTCTGGTGAACACTGCCCACGTTACGATTGTCTGGTGAATGCTGTCCACGTTACGATTTTCTGGTGAACGCTGCCCACATTACGATTTTCTGGCCCACATTACGATTTTCTGGTGAACACTGCCCAAGTTACGATTGTCTGGTGAATGCTGTCCATGTTACAATTTTCTGGTGAACTCTGCCCACATTACGATTTTCTGTCCCACATTACGATATTCTGGTGAACGCTGCCCACATTACGATTGTCTGGTAAATGCTGCCCACGTTACAATTTTCTGGTGACTGCTGCTCACGTTACTATTTTCTGGTGACTGGTGCCCACATTACGATTTTCTGGTGAACTCTGCCCACATTATGATTTTCTAAAGGCCCACATTACGATTTTCTGGTGAACTCTGCCCACATTACGATTTTCTGGCCCACATTACGATTGTCTGGTAAAATGCTGCCCACTTTACAATTAATTTACAGTGAAACGCTGCCCCATTACGATTATTTGGCACCTATGGGGGGGGGCCCATCCAAATATTCGCAGGGGGGCCCAGTGATTTCTAGTTACGCCCCTGGATTAAAGTACATCAGTCAACTAACCAAGTACATCTGTAACTTTTGTTCCATGATAGCACCATCATTTGGACAATTTGCTCTGCTCAAAAGCCTCTGAATTCTGTTTACGATGTGTACATTTGGTTCAGATCGTTGCTGTACTACAATAGTTAGCCTTAAATTTAACAGCTGAATTAGGCAAAAAATATCTAAAGCTCCCCATGCAAACATCAGTTTGATCACCCAAATGGGCCCAATTAGCCAGTCCAGAGGCGGGACAAGGTCCTCCAGCACCCAAGGCTGAGACACCAAAGTGCGCCCCTCCATCCCTCCCGCCCCAGCCGTCACACACTGATTGATATCAGACTAAGAGGCGCCCCAGGGCCCCCAACCTCCCCAACACCTCAATATCTAGTTATCTGGCTTTCAGTCACTGCTATGTATCCCCTTTTATTAGTTCTCTCTGCTTCAAACACAATAGGGGAATGATAGTTGAGTGAGTTGTGCGCCCCCTCCTGCACTGCGCCCTGAGGCTGGAGCCTCTCCCGCCTCTGCCTCGGCACGGCCCTGAGCCAGTCTGTGCCTTTCCGATTCCCTCCAGTTTGCTGCTGCCCTCTAAGAAAAATCTGCAACTAGAACTCTAATCAAAGCCACGGCCTATGCATGGTCTCACCTGCGCACTCAATCTCGCGCACGTGGCTGGGAGAGTTCTGCTGCCTGCAGCACACAAAGACTTCAACTGAGCATGCACAGAATGCTTCCAGCAATGAGAGCGCAATTAAGGAGGGGCGTGTCCTGGGTTGTGCATGCGCAGACTGAACTTTCGGAGGACTGCGGCAGACTGGAGGGGATCAGGAGGACTCTGAGCAGCCTAATAGACTGAGGGGGAAGGAAAGGGGTTTAAGGGGGGCTGGAAGAAGCCCCAGGTAAGTAAATATGAACTTCTGTCCTCTGCCTCAGGTTTTCTTTAACCTCCGTCCTTAGCGGTAACCATGAGCTAGACTCAGGGTGGAAAACCGCAGCTCAGAGCGGAAACCCCGAGCTAGTGGTAGCCGCCGGGAGGTCCATGCAGAGCATTGCACACAGCGGGTGATTTCACTCACCTACCGGGGGAATCCAGACGCTTGCTGCCATTCCTCTTCCTGTCCACGGAGGCTCTGCATCCCCCTGGTGAGATCGCCTGCAGCCGGCAATCTCACTATAGGGTTACAGCTCCACCTGGAGGACGGAGGGAGAACTGCAGCGCTGATCCCAGGGCGGTGAGTAAGTGCTGTGCTGCTCCAGGCTGTTTCGTGGTATGGGATGTTTTTGTTTGTTTTTAGGGTCTGAAAGCACATGAAAAAATGGTACCACTTTTAGACCCTAAAATCAGGAAGGAATCCTACCGCCAGGGGGGTTAGTAGTAGAGTGATCGGAGGGAACCTCATCATGCAAGCCTGCCTCTTCTCTCTGGAAATGTAAGTTTAGCTGAAAGGAGTTACTACATACCCATCATTGGCACAGTCTATGGGGAAGGGGGAGGGGTTTGCTACTTTGGGCCTAGGAAGGTGGCTGGCATCTGGACTGACTCCTGGGGACATAGATGGAATAAGATGTAACGGGGCCCTAGGAAAGGTAAAAGATTTGGGGCCCCTTGTGGTCTTTTTGGTAAGCTGAAGTGGTGAGAGGTCAGAGAAGGTGACAGGTGGGCCCCCAACACCCACTAGGCCCCAGGCACCTGCCTAGCTTGCCTTGTGGATGATTCTGCTCTTCCTGGGGAGTGTAGAAAGGGGCCAATGCTTGAAAGTCTACTCCCAGGGGCCGGCTAGTGACCACCAAACCTTACAGCTGGATCTGACGTCTGAGTGTAGCTTGGCGCACACATAGCAGAAACGCCAGTGTTGCGTAAAACGCTGCGTTATTGCCGCTAATGGAAGTTTATGGGCCGCAGGAAACAACGCATATGGGTTTTGCATGGGTGCGATTTTGAAAATGTAGGTTTTGTTGCATGAGGTTCAAAAACACATAAAAAACGCACATAATGAAAGTCAATGGGAACACAATGGTATGCGGTTTTTATGCATTTTTTTCCCCCCAAAATAGTTTTTGATGTATTTCCACTTCCTGTTGTCCTCCTAGTGATTTACATTAATGGAAATATAAAAATGCATGAAAAACGCATACAAAATGCATATGCGTTTTGTATATGCGAACTGCAAACGCATTAAAACGCACACAAAACGCTTGAAAAACGCATCTGCTCCGCTGTAAGTATGCCAGTAAAACTGTACATAACCCGAAGGCTCTGGGTCCTATAGAGCCTTCCGGCTCCTCTCCTGGTCCCCTCGTTCCAGTGCTGGCTCGCCGGTAGCATTCTGTGACTAAATTAGTCAAATACTGCTTTACCCGGCCCAGGGAGGCTTCAGAAGTCTTCAGGGAGCCCGAGTGCTGCTGAAGAAGGGCGGCCCTGTACTGCGCCTGCACAAGCACGCTCTCTTGCACGCTCATGCCTGTGCAGTATGGAGCCGCACGTCTTCTGAAAGACACGGCTCCCGGAGACTTCCAAATACCCTTTCGCTGGGGGATTGAAACGGGAGGGGGGGCGGAGCCAGCACAGGATAGAGAGGGGGGGAGGAGCCAGCACAGGATAGAGAGAACAGAGAGAGGAGACGGAAGGCTCTATATGACCCAGAGCCTTCCCTCTCCTTAGGTAAGTATTTGCTTCATTTTTTTTAAATGCGGTTCCCATTCACTTTGAAGCAAGATAACTCATTTCATAAACTATTTTTAAAAATGACGTAAACCCCCAAAAATGTATTACAGTAAAGTCCTGGTTAAAGTGGATCTGAACTCTTGCACAGGACAGAAGGAAAACACAGAGAAATGCACCCTGTATGTATTTAGAGAGTTTAGCCTGTCTAATTCTCCCTCATCTGTGACTAATCACCACTGTAATTTGAACTCTCAGCTACTGTATGTCAGCTGGCTGCTTCTGCACAGCAGCTAATTTGTTAACACAGGATGTTAAACCTATGAAAGCAGGCTGCAAATGTATTGCAGGATTTGTATCAGCTGTAACATATCAATGTTTTTCTTTAAAGCTTATTATGCTGTTGCTTATCTTTTAAAGCCGAGAGGAAGTTCTGGGTTCAGCTCCACTTTTTATCTGGAACGCAGGCATCGGGCAGTCTCAACTAACCGGCATGCCCGGGGGGCGACAATGAGGGCGTTCCTGGCACACGTTGTAGGGTAATGCGCAGGGGAAGTGACGTACGAATCCTCTGGGCTCCGGTTTTCTTCACTGCTGTAGCTCCAGCGGCTTTGCGGCGACCTCATATGGGGGAAGGTTGGCATTCATTTTGACGCCGGCTGCTTGACTTCTCAAGCTATAGGCAAGAACACATATCCGGTATCAGGCAATTCACACCCCCCCGTGAAGGATAAATGACACTCTGCTGTATTAAAAGTGTCAGGCATTTTCAAAAATGGTTCTTTACCTTAGAAATCGATTGGTTGACCTACCAGCTCTGTTCTTTTCTAGGGCCTCGTTTCCACATGTGCGATTTTAGCCACATTCTCGGCAACGCACGGCGATGCAATTTAACATCAGAAAATGCACAGACTGCACTTTCTCATGTTTCACTTAGAAATCGCAGTGCATAGTTCTTTTCTGAGATCTGGGATCAGAAGGGTTTGTATGACCCGGTATCGGGGGGAGGGGAAGGGGGCTGGCGCCAGCGATTGTGCTGTGGCTCCACCCCCTTGTGCACGCACCGGCAAGGCATGGTGCTGGGTGGGGATCAAAGTGTTAGACCAGGTTCAGTAGCAGCACCCCTACAACAAGCCCAAATGCGTCCACATAGTATTTACATTACTGTATGTGGCGTAACTACGCAGGGTGGGGCTGGCGGCGATCATACTGCCTGACTCAGATGTTTTGATCTGGAGGGCTGGACGCTGTGTCGGACATTATTCGGAAACTGCATCACCTAGCGGCAGCCATTTTTCCTGTGTCGGACTATGTCCAACATCGGGCTTATACTGGAAAAGGCCAATGTCAGACATAGGCTGACGTAGGATTGGAAAGGATGATCTCATACGCTCTCCATTCAATAAACAAAACCCTGAAACCATGGGTGGCGCTATACTGGGGCACTGTCCCCCCTGGGAATCACCGTGCCCCCCCCCCCCCTCCCTTTGCCCAGAAACATACAATTAACTATTTCCAAGCTTCAGAAGAATACAGCGAACATGGTAGGGTCTGAAGAAGGCTTAGAAGCTGAAAGCTTACCATTTTTTTTTAAATTAGCCAATTATCTAGAGCTTGTGTTTTGCAGACAGGAAGTTGTGAATCAGAATAATATCCCTGATTCCAAACTTCCTGTCAGTAAAATACAAAATAGTCTCCAGCAAGGCTTAGCTACTAAGATAAGGAATTACACACACAGTGTTTCTCCCTCCTGCCTCTTCCCCCTCCCCTTGCCTGTAGGGTCATCAGACACAGGCTGGGAGCTGGAATGATTTGTCTGTGATCTGTCCACACAGGAGCAGCTTGATAGCATGTAAGGATTAAAGCATGCCAGCCAACTAGCCAAGTACATCTGTGAGTAACATTTCTTCCATAATAGCACCATCATTTAGACATTCTGCTTTGCTCAAAAGCCTCTGAGTTCTGCTTGTGATGTTTTCATTTAATTCCCATCATTGCTGAACTAGTTAGCCTTAATTTTATCACCCGAGTTAATCAAGAAATATCTCCATACAAACAACGATTTTGATCACTGAAATGGGACCCATCAGCCAGCCAGCCATCCCCTTTGTTTGAAGCTGAAGACGCCACAGCCTAAAACACCTTTTTAAAGTTGAATTTTAGTAAAAGACAAAGCACTGTAGGTTTCCCAGGATACGGTTGCAGTTAGGTGAAGGTGACCCCGGAGATATTCCTGCGGTTTGTGAAGGAGACGGAGGATCCTGTGTGAACGCAGCCGCCGCATTGCTCCCACACGCAAGAGTACCTGTCCTCCTGATAGCACCACAGGCAGAGTCTGTGAGAAAACATCGACCTTGTTTCTGCTGATCTATTTTCAGCGCGGGGTCCCTGGGAAACGCGATATCGCCGCTGCTGGATTGTTATAGCGTGTCCAGACTAGACGCGGCTCCTGGAATGCAGGAGGTGGGGAGGCCTCAGGTGTAGCAGTGAAGCTACGACATATCTTGAGGCTTTGCTGCTTCCCATACACATGGTCTATCTTACGGCCCTTTCGCACTCACTCAGTTGTGTTGCATTGTGGAAAAGTCGACACCGTGTGTTACCACTGTGACTGCAGTGCAACCATACAGTGAGGCATACAGTACAATGAAAGTATGCCTCACTGTCACTACAAACGCACGTGCTACCCAGCATGCCGTGCGTTACTGTGTCTGAACCCGCGTCACAGTAGTCGCTGTGAAAGACCCATAGGAATGTAATTGCATTGTGCTGTGATGATATTGTCCCTTGTGACTCAAGAGTAAAAGGGCTTTTAAAGAGGAACTCCGACCAAGAATTGAACTTTATCCCAATCAGTAGCTGATACCCCCTTTTACATGAGAAATCTATTCCATTTCACAAACAGACCATCAGGGGGCGCTGTATGACTGCTATTGTGGGGAAACCCCTCCCACAAGAAACTGAGGACTGTGGTACTCCTGGCAGTTTCCTGTCTGTGAACCTTGCTGCATTGTGGGAATTAGCTGTTTACAGCTGTTTCCAACTGCCAAAAAAGCATGCAGCAGCTACATCTCCTGCCAGCAGTAAAAATGTCACCATGTAATAAATGTCAGAATCTTAATCAGGGATTTAAAAGATTTTACAATGGGCAAACACTGACTAAATCATTTATACATAATTATTGTAAAAATGAAGCACTTTTTTTATTACATTATTTTCACTGGAGTTCCTCTTTAAAGAGCAACTTTAATAACGGCCTCAGTCACGTCCAGTCTGGATCTTCTGCACATGTGCAGAAGACCCAGACACGACTGAGCAAGTTACCGAGGCTGATCACGGCTGAACGGCAGACCACAGGAGGATGCGGAGGGATTCACACATGTTTGTGCTGATGGAGGAAGCCGCGGGTAAGTATCGATTTTTCTTCTTTATTCTGCTTAGCTTAAAATGTACCAGAGCTGAATATTTAAACAGATTTTATACATACCCGGGGGCTTCCTCCAGCCCCATTCGCTCGGATCGCTCCCACACCGCCGTCCTCCACTGGTCGCAGCTTCGGGAACCGGGTCCTGTCACTGACGTCAGTCGCGGCCAGCTACACAGAATAGATCACGCCTCTTTCACCCCAGGTCGCGGCTTAGCTTCTGATTGGTGGGAGCTCACAGGAGGCGGGCAGCGACGGGGACAGAGGCGGGGGAGTGCGGAGTGAATGACATACAGAAGGTAAATAGATGGCTAGCGACAAGGAGATTGTCGCTAGCCAGGCGCTTTTTACAGGAGAGCACAGGAGACCCTGGGGGGACTAGAGGCGGCAATAGCGGGACCCAGAGACATGTCATTAGAACAAGACATGCCTCTGTGGTCTCTTAAGATTTCAAATACCCGCCTCGGGTTCTCTTTAACCTCTAGGTGACCGCGTCACGCCGATGGGCATGAACGTGGCCCTAGGACGAGGACCACCTAACGCTGATCTGCGTAAAGTCCTGGGGGCGTGTTTTTCAGGACGACGCTCCATCATTAGTCTCCCAGCGGGGATCGCCGCTAGGAGACTGTTAGATGGTGAAACCGGCCGTCTATTTACTGTGTACAGCGCTGCGATCTACGGCAGCTCTGTACTGGGGACAGCCGTATCACTTGGCTGTCCCCTGGGGAGGCAAGGCAGCTGAAGCCTATAACAGCCGATCACGCTGGTTGGCTGGGGGGGGGGGGGGGGGGGGGGGGGGAGGGAGTTTAAAGAGAACCAGAGATGAAGCACCCTCTTGTATTTTACCTTATAAATCAGTGGGAACATGACAGTAAACACCTAATCTTCCCTTTGTTTCATTGTTCTCTGTGTAATCTGACTGTTATCACGTCTGATAAGAATCCCCGACTGAGAAGTCAGGCTGCTCTGTCTAGCTTTGCTACAGAAAGATTATAGCTAAGTCTGTCTTCTGTGGTGTTATTTCAAGCCCAAGCCTGCCCCCTTGTGGCTTTGCTATAATGACTCAGCAATAATCATTCCCAGCAAAGCCAGATTTAATTGCTCAGTCTGGGATTCTTGTGACTGCTGATAACAGACACTTTTAGCAGTGAGGACGAAACAGACAGCATGGTAAGTGTTTTCTCTAATGTTCTTACTGATATATATGGTAAAATACACAAGGGTGCTTCGTCTCTGGTTCCCTTTAAAGAAAAATATAGCAAAATGTATTCAAAAAATAAAGGTATAAATATTTGTAATGAAAAATAAATAAATAAATAAACATGCTGGGAGGGATCATAGCCCACCAACAGAGAGGGAGGGGGAATCACTTGTGTGCTGAGTTGTACGGCCCTGCAGCGAGGCCTTAACGCTGCAGTGGCCTATTTTGCAAAAAATGGCCTGGTCTGTAGGGGGGGTTTAAGCCTTTGGTCCTTAAGTGGTTAAACATCCGGTATGTAAGTGGCAGTTCCTGTCTGAGTCAGGACTGTGTCAGACTACAGTGTGACCCTTACTGATAAGAAATTACAACTATAAAACACTTTCCTAGCAGAAAATGGCTTCTGCGATCAGGAAAGAGATAAAAAGGGTTAATAGTTTATAGATCTTAGCTCTGGCATACTTCAATGAATGTGCCATTGAGCAAAAACAATGAAACAGTAAAATAAAAAAAACCTTAAAAAGTAGATTTAAATATAAAATAAAACTTTGGAATATCTTAAAAAGTCATTTTTAAAAGGAGGATAGATACAATTGTTTAATTCATTAGTCTATTTTCGCCTCGGGTGTCCTTTAACGGGGGCGCAACAGCTGGAAAAAAGGGATGAATACACATACACTCCCACTTCCTATGACTTTCTGCACAGTGGCAGACAGATTTTTGCCTCTGAGCAAACAATGCCTTGATAAAGGGACCCTATGTGGCTCCGAAACGTTGGCTATATGCATTTACATGGAACCAATAAAGATTTCCTTTGGATGTGCCAGCTCATTCTTCCTGCATGTCATGTGACATCCCTCCCTGCGAGTCATGTGACGTGCATCAGGGAGCAGCAGGGAGATAGACTGTACACCTTGGCTACAATGAAGGTGGGGAGACAGGAGGAAGCGTCGTTCCCTAAGCCCCCCATGATAGTGGGGTTCGCGGCGGCCATTGTTTTTGCCCCTGCTGCTGGAGGACCTGTCCTCTCCTGATACACTCCCCTCGCTGTCTGCTCTCTGCTGTTGTTGGGGATACATTGACTGAAGCATTTGGGAAATTTCCCTCCATTGTCATGGCAGATGGCCTCCTCGGCATATGGAACCCATTGAAATATGGTTCCTCTCCAAACAAGAGATCGCGTTACTCGGCGGTGCCTGAGAACTTGTCAGAATCCTTCCGCAAACACCGAACTCCACTAATTCTTTTCTGGAGCATCTCTGTCCAATAAGTTAACCCTTCATGCTGTAGGCTTATCCAGAGAGGAGGGCATAGAACTGCAACAAGGCATAAGAAAGAGTAGGACGATGTCATATTGCCTTAAAGTGTTCCTGAGACATTACAAATACAAAGCTTTATTCTTACCTGTGACTTCATTTGGTCCCCTGCAATCCGTGGGCTCCCTCGTTGTACGTCTGGTCCCGCCCGTTCTCCTGAAGTCCGCTCCGGTTAAAGGGAAGGTGCGAGGTGAGTAAAAAGCAAAAATCTACTTACCTGGGGCTTCCTCCAGCCCCTGGCAGCCCTCCTGTGCCCTCGTCACACAGGACAGCCAAATGAGTCTGCCCCCCTTTTCTGCCCACCGACAGAGATTTCTGTTGCTGGACTCTGATCGCTGCTGCAGCGTTTTTTATTAACCTCCCTGGCGTTTTGATTACGTGCGGTGCACGGCTGCGGGAGGGTTTTTTTTACCTAATTTTTTTTTCTTCATGTAGCTAGCTTACCGCTAGCTACATGATTCCCCCCTCCCTTCTCTCTCCCTCCCACCCTTCTGATCGCCGCCGGCGTAAATACCCATCAGGAAATTCCATTCTGAACGGGATTTCCTGTAGGGCTTCCCCCGTCGCCATGGCGACGATCGGACTGACGTTATCGACGTCAGGGGGAGTCCCGATCCACCCCATAGCGCAGCCTGCGGTGATTGGCCAGGCTGCACAAGGGGTCTGCAGGGGGGGCCCACTTTCGCGGCGGGTAGCGGCGGATCGGCGGTGATCGGGAAACCACGCAGCTAGCAAAGTGCTAGCTGCATGTTTTTTAAAAAAAATATGCAAATCGGCTCACCAGGGCCTGAGCAATCCACCGCGGCGTTACCAGATGAGCTGAGCTCGTCCGTAACGCCCAATCATTGATCACCTCTTATAGGCATCGGCCTATGAGAGGGAATCACATTGTAGGCCGCTCGAAGGGACAGCTTTGTCACTAAGCTGTCCCCTTACAGCGCTGAGAGTAGATCGCAGAGCTGTATAAAGAAAAAAAAAGTTTTATTTCTTCTAACAGCCGTGATCATGGGCTAGCAGGCTGTTTATAGAGCAGAGCTCCATAACTAAAGCGGGTATGCACGCGATCCCAACTAACCTCCGCCCCCTAGGACTTGACAATCGGCGTTAGGCGGTCCTGGGGAGCCACCTTCCCGACGCCTGCCAGAGTTAGACGGTCGGGAAGGAGTTAAGCTACGTATGCACGCTTGAATAAACCCAGTGGTAGGGCCGGTCCACACATTGGATCCGTGTAAAAAAACTGATCTGGATGTTAGGGCTCATTCTGCGTCCGCACGTAACAGGCCAATTCTGCCTAGAAACTGAGAATTTTTATTGGTTTAACATGAACCAATGAGAATTCTATCTGTTGCTAAAGATTCCCATTGGTCTATTGCAGCCCAATGGAAAATCCCAATGCTTCTGTCAGCCCCCGGGCTCTTCAGAATGGACCGAGCGGCGGTGAAGGACGGAGGGACGCGTGAGTGTGATGTCACGACTGGATGCAGCTGTAACGGGCGGACATTAACATTGGACATGTTTTCCCGTCCAGTTCCGTGAAAAAGTGTCAAATCCGGACTCTTTGCGACGTTTTCGTTCTGTGCCATACGGATCTGTGTGCAATCCGTGTTTCTGCACGAGTAGGAGCTGGTCCTATTTTTAACATAGGATCCGCTTCCAGCGTTTCTGCAGAGCTTTAAAGGATACCCCAACTGAAATGTGACATAATGAGATAGACATGGGTATGTACAGTGCCTAGCACACAGATAACTATGCTGTGTTCCTTTTTTTCTTTCTCTGCCTGAAAGAGTTAAATATCAGGTATGCAAGTGGCTGACTCAGTCCTGACTTAGACAGGAAGTGACTACAGTGTGACCCTCACTGATAAGAAATTCCCCTTTTGATCTCTTTCTTGCTCTCAGAAGCCATTTTCTGCTAGGAAAGCGTTTTATAGTTGGAATTTCTTATCAGTGAGGGTCATACTGTAGTCACTTCCTGTCTGAGTCAGGACTGAGTCAGCCACTTACATACCTGATATTTAACTCTTTCAGGCAGAAAAATAAAAAAAGAACCCAACATAGTTATCTGTGTGCTAGGAACTGTACATACACATGTCTATCTCATTATGTCACATTTCAGTTGGGGTATCCTTTAAAGAGTAACTGTCGGGCATAAAATTAAAAATCAACTCTTTCTTTTTATCTGGTAAACAAGTAATAAGGATGCTAACCAGGCAATCCAAAAGTTTAAATCACTATTACTTTTCTTGTTGATAAATGATCATTCCCTAGTTTACCTGACTCTTATTTGGTACACACAAAATTTGGTACACAAAAGAGAAGTTGCAGGGCATGCTGGGTTGTCTTTTTTTTTTGCTTCCCTACTTCCCCTCACACTTAACGACCAGCTAACGCCCATAGACGTCAGCAGGTCTTAAGTGGGTTACCATGGAAACGGCCGCTCGATCGAACGGCCTTTCCATGTCAGTTCACGGAGGGTGTCTCCGTGAACAGCCGGAGAGCCGCCGATCGCGGCTCGCTGGCAAAATGTAAACACGCGGGGAAGAAATCCCCTCTGTTTACATCATACGCCGCTGCTGCGCAGCAGCGCCGTAAGGCAGATCGGCGATCCCCGGCCTCTGATTGGCCGGGCATACAATGCGCAGGACGGATATCCGTCCTGTGCAGCTCACAGGGGGAGGGAGAGGGATAGTGTGCCGAAAACGCTGCGGAGGGGGGCTTTGAAGAGCCCCCCCCCCGCAAAGCGCAGCAAGCCGGCGGCGATCAGACCCCCCCAGGAGGACATCCCCCTAGTGGGGAAAAAAGGGGGTAAGTCTGATCGCCCAGGCTCTATCCTGATCTGTGCTGCGGGCTGGAGAGCCCACGCAGCACAGATCAGGCAAACCACCCCTGGTCCTTAAAGGGACACTGAAGCGAAAAAAAAAATGATGATATTATGATTTGTATGTGTAGCACAGCTAAGAAATAAAACATTAAGATCAGATACATCAGTGTAATTGTTTCCAGTACAGGAAGAGTTAAGAAACTCCAGTGGTTATCTCTATGGAAAAAAGCCATTAAGCTCTACGACTAAGTTAGTCGTGGAGAGGGCTGTTATCTGACTTTTATTATCTCAACTGTTACTAAACAAATTCCTTTTCCTCTGCCAGAGAAGATGTCATTACTTCACAGGCTGCTCTGAAAGAATCATTTTGAATGCTGAGTGTTGTGTAATCTGCACATATTATAGAATGATGCAATGTTAGAAAAAACACTATATACCTGAAAATAAAAGTATGAGAATACTTTCTTTGCTGATAATCTTCTAGTAATTATTCATAGTACACAACCAATTCACTATATCATATTTTTTTTTTCGCTTCAGTGTCTCTTTAAGTGGTTAACTAATGCAGCCTGATTGGCTGAAGCCTCTTTCCCTCCTGTATTCCCCTCCCACACCTCTGTTCCTCTCTGATTGGTAGTGTTGTCCGAATCATGAACGATTCGGATCTTTGATCCGAATCTATTTTATGAGTCGATCATCCGAATCATCAAAATGAACGATTCGGATCGCAAAAGGGGCGGGGCCAGGAGCGACACGCCTCCTCTCAGCGGGCAGCGGGGTCCTGGAAGCAGGGATCGCTCTGTTGGATGGGAGCCAGCCTTGCAGGGACAGGTAGATGAGAGAGAGGGGACATGGGTGCCACTGCCAGATATGTGTAGAGCACACATACTGGCTGCAATGTGCTGCGCATTATAGGCTGGCTGTTCCGTAGTTGTGCACAGTGAACACATTGGAAGCTTTTGGCTCAGCACAGCTCAGTAACTTTGCAGACACTGTGATTGAAAGGCAATATAATCCTCCTACACTCGAAACTAAACAGCTACACTTATCTTCTGGGAATGCTTTCTTTCACTGTGCGACCTTTTCTTTCAAAGTGTACAGATGAGCATATAGGTGAAATATATGTAAAGCATATGACTTCAGCATGTGGGTATTACGTGCAAACATTTCTGCTCTCTGCTCGTCCCTCCTCCCTTCTCTGTCCACTCCCTGCCCTCTGTCCATCTTCTCCCCTTCTCTGTGTGTCCACCCCCCTCCCCTTCTCCTGTCCACAGACCTGTCCTGCTGTTCATTTCACCCCCGAATGCTTCCGGTAGTAAAATGATCCGAGATTCGGATCAAAGATCCGGATCTCTTCAATGATCCGATTCGAATCATCCGGATCATTGAAAAGATCCGAACTTCGCATCTCTACTGATTGGCCAACATTTCTCATGCTAAGACAATGCACTTTCTATAGTGAAGGGCGGGCAAATCAGGCAGAGGAGAGTAAGGGCGGATATTACATCACAACTGGCTTCAAAATAGCCACAGTAAATATGGAAACTGCCTAGAATAGGATTCTCTACTTTTCCTTTCTAAAATTCACAGAAATCATATCGTGGACAGTGCAATACATGTGTTATGTAAGTAGAGCAAGTATTTATCTACTTATATACTTGTTTTTTTTCCTGAGATAGTATGGCTGACAGCTCCACTATAAAAACTTATCCCACAGATACATTTTTAAAACAAGTTTAAACCTGCCCTTAACCATTTTAGCCTTTTGGACATTACTGTCACGTTCAAAGGCTGTTGCTGCGCACTCCCGCACGCTCCCATGCCGCCCCCGTTAGACCTGAGATCAATGAATGGGAACATAGTTCCCATTCATTGATCTACGTCCCCTGGAGAAAGACCATCAGCTTCTTATGATAAGCTGCGGTCTTTCTAAACAAAAAAACAAAAAACAAAAAAAATCACCTCCTCATTATACTTCCTGTAAGTGAGAGTGCTCGCTTACAGGATGGAATAAAAAAAATGACTGTGGCCATCTTGTGGCCAAATAGTAAAAATACATATGTACATACATTTTTTTCACACAAAACAAAATAAATTACATTTAAAATTAACTGTTTACCTCCCACACCCCAAAAAATACCCAAATAAAATTTTTCACAAAAAAAAAATAAAAAATTACAATTTAAAATAGATAAATAAATAAATAGTTACCTAAGGGTCTGAACTTTTTTAATATGCATGTCAAGAGATATTACTAATATTTTTTAAATTATAAGCTTGTAAATAGTGATGGACGCAAAACTGAAAAATGCACTTTTTTTTTTCCAAATAAAATATTGGCACCATAAATTGTGATAGGGGCATAATTTAAATGGTGTAATAACCGGGACAAATGGGCAAATAAAATTTGTGGGTTTTAATTATGGTAGCATGTATTATTTTAAAGGTATAATGGCCGACAACTGAGAAATAATGATTTTTTTCCCCATTTTTTTTCTTAATATTCCTGTTAAAATGCATTTAGAAAAAAATAATTCTTAGCAAAATGTACCACCCAAAGAAAGCCTAACTGCTGGCGGAAAAAACAAGATATAGATCAATTCATTGTGATAATTAGTGATAAAGTTATTGGCGATTGAATGGGAGGTGAACGTTGCTCGGATGCATAAGGTGAAAAACGACTGAGGGCTGAAATGGTTAAAGACCACTTCAAATAAAGGCCTGTATACACCCTGGATTGATGTCCCCAGACAGGGATCGGTACTCAGTCAGGTGACATAACTGCGGTGAGGTTGTACAGATATGGCGTCAGCGTTACATCTGATGACGCATTCTGTTGTAATGCGAGGAGGCCGACGGCTGATGGAGCGGCGCATTTGGGGCCGCTGTATACAAGCAGAATTACCGGCTGAGGCAGTCGTTATCCGTCACCTCAGTCAACGTAAATCTAGCGTGTGTGCAGAGCTTAAGAATCTAGCATGTGTACAGAAGACCCCCAACGTTGTCTAAATATCCCGCATGCAGATGCGTAACTAGACTTAACAGGGCCCCCCTGCGAAAATGATAGCATGGGGCCCCTTTGGTCCCCAAACCCCATGCAGGTCACGTGATCAGGAGCCGGCGAATGGCAGCAGAGAGTGTTATGCTGTGAAGCAATGTCTGAAAGCAGAAAATAATTACACGTGTTCATGCATACGGTTTCTTTGCTAATTGGCTGCACTATCGATTCGGGAGAGGGAGGATGAGGAGGAGGAGCCCGCAAAGCCTCTGGCCCCCCTGCGATGGCGGGGGTCACAGGGGTGATTGCTACGCCCATGCCGGCATGTTGATGTCCGAGCACTGAGAACGTTCTCATTCAACAAGCAGCGTTATAGGCATTTTACTCGACCACCACATTCGCGCAATCACCGGAAATTTACGGTAAACGCATTGGGCTCTATTCATAGACTTATTTATCATCTAATTAACAACAATAACCTTTCAGCACATTTACAAGCAGAATCATCACTCAAAGTAAGTTGTTCCTGATTAACTGCATTTCAATATTGCCTTCCTTACCTTAATTACCGTATATTATATTTTTACTCTTTAGGAGCTTAAAAAAGTAACATAGATAAGATGAAAACAGAGGAAAGCAGGTTGACAGCGGCGTCACTAGCCCCAAATATCAGTGGCACGTGCCCCAGCCAGATCTATTCTGTGGTGCCCCGGGTGTCCCCTGGGCAGAGTCAGCTGTGGTGCCTCAATGAAGGTTATGCTGGGAGCTGTGGTGCATCAATCAGGGGTATGCTGGGTGCTGTGGTGCCTCTCTGTGGGCATACTGGGTGCTGTGGTGCCTTTATGGGGGCATGCAGGGAGCTGAGTTCATCCAACATTTCTCTGGGCAGAGCCACTTACATGGTTCATGTAAATTTGGCTCCACCCATGACCACACCCACATTCTGGTGCTTGGCCACACCCATTTTCCTTCTGGCGTGCCCAAAAGTGCCCCGGCTG
Source organism: Hyperolius riggenbachi (assembly GCF_040937935.1). NCBI lineage: Eukaryota > Metazoa > Chordata > Amphibia > Anura > Hyperoliidae > Hyperolius > Hyperolius riggenbachi. The sequence goes on along the minus strand of NC_090653.1, from coordinate 300,043,127 downwards.
TCTTAGGATCCTAGCAATGCACCTGGCTATTGACATGAACGTTGCCATTCATCTCAATGCAGGGCACGTTTGATCCTGAATTTAAAGAGAATCTGTACTCTAAAATTCTTACAATAAAAAGCATACCATTCTATTTATTATGTTCTCCTGGGCCCCTCTGTGCTGTTTCTGCCATTCCCTGCTGCAATCCTGGCTTGTAATTGCCAGTTTTAGACAGTGTTTACAAACAAAAGACATGGCTGCTAACAGCATGTGATAGGCTGAGAGGAGCTCAGTCTGTGACTCCCACAGAGCCTGCAGGGGGCGTGGAGAGGGTGTGTATAGCTTCTGCTCATCACAAGCAGAGCAGCACATTCCTGCCTGAGTGCCTGAGCCCTACAAAGCCGTCAAAGGAAAAAAAAGATTAGATTATATAACAGAGATAATACAGCCACTGTGCAACTAGGAAAGGTTGCAGTAAGACTGATCACATTATAACAGGTATAGGAACTTATAGGCTAGAAGAAGTAGATTTAGATTTGTGTTTTGTTTTTCTTTTATTGTTTTCTCTTTTTTTCCCCATTTCTTTTCTTTTCTGTCCCTCAGAAATGTAATTCTCGGCAAACAGAAACAGGATCTGTAAGTTAAAAGCGGTGTTTTTCCTGGCAGGGAGTGATGGCGGAGATCTGCCGCGAATCAGCCGGGATTATCAGGAATGCAGGCGGCTGGGCCGCTATGTGAGATATGCGAAGCTTTTACCATCACGGAAGACAGACAGGGCCTCTTCCCTGAAACCACGTCAGTCGCCCCTCCGAAGCTGTTCAATCCCTGTAAACACAGGAAGCAGCTTGGAAACAATTTGGCAGCAATATGGGGCGATGTGCGGACGGCGGGGGAACAGTATAGGAAGCGCGCTTTCCAGGAAAGGCCAGGATTACACAACTGTGAGAGGCCAGACTCACAATCCATTTCTCAGGAAGAGTGATTGTTCCACAGAAGAGTGTATAAGGTGTCATTCCCCTCCCAACCAGGAACAGGGAGCCTTCACCTTGCCTGGTGTAGTGGTTAGCACTCTCGCCTTGCAGCGCTGGGTCCCCGGTCCATATCCCAACCAGGAACAGGGAGCCTTCACCTTGCCTGGTGTAGTGGTTAGCACTCTCGCCTTGCAGCACTGGGTCCCCGGTCCATATCCCAGCAGGGAACAGGGAGCCTTCACCTTGTCTGGTGTAGTGGTTAGCACTCTCGTCTTGCAGCGCTGGGTCCCCGGTCCATATCCCAGCAGGGAACAGGGAGCCTTCACCTTGCCTGGTGTAGTGGTTAGCACTCTCGTCTTGCAGCACTGGGTCCCTGGTCCATATCCCAGCAGGGAACAGGGAGCCTTCACCTTGCCTGGTGTAGTGGATAGCACTCTCGTCTTGCAGCGCTGGGTCCCCGGTCCATATCCCAGCAGGGAACAGGGAGCCTTCACCTTGTCTGGTGTAGTGGTTAGCACTCTCGTCTTGCAGCGCTGGGTCCCCGGTCCATATCCCAGCCAGGGCACTATCTACATGGAGTATGTTTGCCCTGTGTCTCTGTGGGTTTCCTTTGGCTCTCCGGTTTCCTCCCACAACCCCTCTGAGCGACAGTTAAGTGACAATATACTCTACAGCGCTGCTGAAGATATAAGCGCTATATAAATACTAAATAATAAGAATGTCTAAACTGGCCATACATATAGTGATATTGCGGCTCGATTGACTATCCGATACGAAAATTGGGCTGCAACAAGCATGCCGATTGATTATTTGACCCATTACAAGCTGAAATAATATCATATAATTCAATAGTATAAATATAATGAATAGCGCAAGCTATAAAATCTCAGTACAATGTGGTGGATCGGGTGCAGAGCGGTAGCGCGCGCCGTGCAATACGGCAATGACCGACAATCGCAGGAGATCCCCTGGCCGCTGTCCCTCCAAATGTAGATGCCCCACCCACCTCCCGATACCAGCGAAGTGTAAATCTCACCTGTCCAGCCTTCCTGACTCCTGGTCTACTCCGGGGGCCCCTGAACAGTGGCCCACCCCTCCCCTTGGTGCCCTTCACAGCCTGGGGGTTCATCTCACAGGGGTCATACAGCAAGTGTGGCCATCCTGATCGTCACACCCATAACAAGTGTAGCCACAAACCACCTGATCTGATGTATGGTCCCCCATATTGGAGGAAGGGAAGGTTAGTGGTTAGGAGGCTCCTCCCACAGCTCTGGGCCCCCTACAATGGTGGGGATGCGCCCCTCTAGTTACACTCCTGGCGCTCGATGTGATGGGGGCTTTTAGAGGAGACAGCGGAGGAGTTGTGGCAGCTGGACAGGTGAGATTTACAATGTACGGCACCTGGGGGGGGGGGGGGCGGGAGGTTTGGCTGGGGATGACATTAATTGGGGGTCGACCAGGTGAATGGAATCGGCAGCCTAACGAGGCCGATTCCTGAGAGATATCGTGCTGACATCGATTGGGAATCAGCTTGTGGTGTATGGGAAGCTGACAGATCTCTCTCCGATCAGAGAAACATCTCTCTGCCGATCTGCCTATATATTGCCAGATGTATGGGCACCTTAACACCCTCTTACAAGTCCAGTACCTTTCTGGCTACTCTGATATAGGTTATTATTATTGATTTATAAAGCTGAGCTCACTGTATGCAGGTCACTATTCTGTCACCAAGGCCAGCCTATCCACAGAGGCAAAACTGCCCCAGGGTGGCTGCAGGACTCCTCCAGGTCTCATACCTACTTAATTTTGGTCCCAGAGGCTCCTGCCTGAGTCACATTAATAAGAATGGTCCACTCTCTTCTTCCCAGAGTACAATCACTCCTTACATAGATAGGTGGCTGTAAAGTGCACTTAAAGGGATACTGTAGGGAGCACAGCGCAGGCCCAGTATGGTCTGTGTCTGCACAGTAAGCTCCTGGTGACATCAGCGGGAGCGAGGACACGGCAACGCAGGCGCAGTGGTTTTCTGACTTTAAAGTCAGAAATTCCAGAAGTGAACCGGAGGCGGGGCCGGAGCATCGGTGAGTGGCTGCGCGGGCACAGGATGTCTGCGGGGGGCGGAGCATCGGTGAGTGGCTGCGCCAACACAGGATGTCTGCGGAGGACCATTAGAAGCCCAGGGTAAGTTCAGCTCATTTTCCCCCGACCCCCCTACAGTATCCCTTTAAAGCCGAACTGAAAATAAAATAAAAAAAAAAGTTTCATTTATTTGGGGCTTCTGCCATCCGCCTGCAACCGTCCTGTCCCGCGCCGGTCCTCCACGATCCTCCTTTCCCCTGCTGTCAGCTAGTTTCGATTCAGTCGACTAGTAAGTCGATGCGCAGCCCTGCCACGCGTGCTATTGTGGACGGGAACGCGAGCAAAGCTACACAAGCGCAGTGGCCGTCAGCGAATCCGAAACTAGCTGGTGGGGGAGGAAACGGAGGATCGTGGAGGACCGGGACAGGACGGTTGCGGGGGGATGTCAGAAGCCCCTGTAAGTGAAACTCTTTATTTTTATCTTCAGTTCCGCTTTAAATGCAGACCGTTTAATGCAATAAAAACACACATCACCATAAAGCTGGCCACTAACGGTCCAATTTCTAACGAAAAATCGTTCGAGCGATCAGAAATTCTGATCGGACGAAAAATCGTTTACTACACCATCAACTAACCAATCATTGCTTCCTATCTATCACGACCACCAAGAAAATCCAAATTTTCGTTCGACGAAAATTCATTTGGGCGACATTTTTTTCAATCAATCACATAATCGATTGTGCCCACCAATGGAGATTATTTACAACCAATCCGATCAGAATTTCTGATCGCTCAAACAATTTTTCGCTAGAAATTGGACAGTTAGTGGCCAGCTTAAGAGGCTTTTGCAAACCAAATAAGACAAATCGCTCACAGACGGGATCTATTATCACAGGGAACACCAATATATACAACATACTCTAATCATTCCAAAACAGGTGCCGATGGTCTGCTATCCGACTGGTTTCGCTTCCAACACTCCTGATGACACCAGGAAGCGAAACCAGTCAGTTAGTGAAGTGTCCGCTTTGGAATATTGAACATTTGAATGAACATAGAGATCATTCAACACTGGGATATCTATGTAAGAAACCATGAAATAAGTCTGAGCTACATAAATGTATTATAATAATAATAGTGTGTGACTGTGGTGAGGACATTAGAGTGTAAGCTCCTCTGGTGCAGAGACTGATGGGAATGGATCAGTGATCTCTGTACATCGCTGTGGAATATGTCAGCGCTACATAAATATATAATAATAATAGTGTGTGACTGTGGCGAGGACATTAGAGTGTAAGCTCCTCTGGTGCAGAGACTGAGGGGAATGGATCAGTGATCTCTGTAGCGCTGTGGTATATGTCAGAGCTATATAAATGTATAATAATAATAGTGTGTGACTGTGGTGAGGACATTAGAGTGTAAGCTCCTCTGGTGCAGAGACTGATGGGAATGGATCAGTGATCTCTGTACAGCGCTTTGGTATATGTCAGAGCTATATAAATGTATAATAATAATAGTGTGTGACTGTGGTGGACATTAGAGTGTAAGCTCCTCTGGTGCAGAGACTGATGGGAATGGATCAGTGATCTCTGTACAGCGCTGTGGTATATGTCAGAGCTATATAAATGTATAATAATAGTGTGTGGCTGTGGTGAGGACATTAGAGTGTAAGCTGCTCCTCTGGTGCAGAGACTGATGGGAATGGATCAGTGATCTCTGTACAGCGCGGTGGAATATGTCAGCGCTACATAAATGCATGATAATAAATGATCCTCCCTAATAAAATCCCTGGGACCTGAATCCATGGGCTTCGTCTGAGTTTTTGAAACTGGCCTAATTGCCTAGATTTTACAATAAAATTACCTATTTGTTTATTGCTAATCAGTTCTGGGAATGGAATTGTCGGTTATGAAGGGGCCAGGCGGGTTCATGCTCAGTGGGAGCAGCACACCATGCTGCAGGGAACCTGCTCTTAGCTGTGGTTGAGAGCAGGACCTCAGCGCAGCTACACAGATGAGTTTCCCAGCAGAACAGGAAATCAGATCTTCAATCGGTCTCCTCAGCGGCTGTCAGACATGTACAGGCATGCTGCAAGACTACCTGAGCCTGGTGAGGCCGCAGAACAAGGTCTTCACTAAACTCAGCGCAAAAATATATTTTCAAAAGATTATAATGCCTACTTCTTCTCACCTCAGTCAGTGTCAGCCATTCCTCGTCCTCCCCTTCTTGCGGCCCCTCCTTGTTCTATCAGTGTCAGTCACCCCTGCTCCTCCCCTTCTTCCTCATTTCTGCAGCCCCTCCTTGTTCTATCAGCGTCAGTCACCCATGCTCCTCCCCTTCCCTCTCATTCCTGCGGCCCCTCCTTGTTCTATCAGCGTCAGTCACCCCTGCTCCTCCCCTTCTCTCTCATTCCTGCAGCCCCTCCTTGTTCTATCAGCGTCAGTCAACCCGGCTCCTCCCCTTCTCTCTCATTCCTGTGGCTCCTCCTTGTTCTATCAGTGTCAGTCACCCCTGTTCCTCCCATTCTCTCTCAGTCCTGCAGCCCCTCCTTGTTCTATCAGTGTCAGTCCCCCTTGCTCCTCCCCTTCTCTCTCATTCCTGTGGCTCCTCCTTGTTCTATCAGTGTCAGCCACCCCTGCTCCTCCCCTTCTCTCTCATTCCTGTGGCTCCTCATTGTTCTATCAGCATCAGTCACCTTGTCTATCAGTGTCAGTCACCCCTGCCCCTCCCCTTCCCTCTCATTCCTGTGGCTTCTCCTTGTTCTATCAGTGTCAGTCCCCCTGCTCCTCCCCTTCTCTCTCATTCCTGTGGCTCCTCCTTGTTCTATCAGCGTCAGTCCCCCCTGCGCCTCCCCTTCTCTCTCATTCCTGTGGCTCCTCCTTGTTCTATCAGTGTCAGTCACCCCTCCTCCTTCCCTTCTCTCTCATTCCTATGGCTCCTCCTTGTTCTATCAGTGTCAGTCACCTCTGCCCCTCTCCTTCTCTCTCATTCCTGCAGCCCTTCCTTGTTCTATCAGCGTCAGTCACCTCTGCCCCTCCCCTTCTCTCTCATTCCTGCAGCCCTTCCTTGTTCTATCAGTGTCAGTCACCCCTGCTCCTCCCCTTCTCTCTCATTCCTGCAGCTCCTTATTCTATCAGCGTCAGTCACCCCTGCTCCTCCCCTTCTCTCTCATTCCTGCGGCTCCTCCTTGTTCTATCAGCATCAGTCACCCCTGCTCCTCCCCTTCTCTCTGATTCCTGCAGCCCCTCCTTGTTCTATCAGCATCAGTCACCCCTGCTCCTCCCCTTCTCTCTCATTCCTGCAGCCCCTCCTTGTTCTATCAGCATCACCCCTGCTCCTCCCCTTCTCTCTCATTCCTGCAGCCCCTCCTTGTTGTATCAGCGTCAGTCACCTCTGCTCCTCCCCTTCTCTCTCATTCCTGCAGCCCCTCCTTGTACTATCAGCGTCAGTCACCCCTGCTCCTCCCCTTCTCTCTCATTCCTGCAGCCCCTCCTTGTTCTATCAGCGTCAGTCACCCCTGCTCCTCCCCTTCTCTCTCATTCCTGCAGCTCCTTATTCTATCAGCGTCAGTCACCCCTGCTCCTCCCCTTCTCTCTCATTCCTGCAGCTCCTCCTTGTTCTATCAGCGTCAGTCACCCCTGCTCCTCCCCTTCTCTCTGATTCCTGCAGCCCCTCCTTGTTCTATCAGCGTCAGTCACCCTGCTTTTCCTCTGGTCTGATAATGTAAAGATCTGCCATAGGCCTCTGTGAATGTCTAATGTCCGTGACGCATGTAATCTTTGAAAATCACGCTCCATGTCTTTACAGACAGATTTGTGTAACGCCAGCTGATTTCAGACACAAAACAAAAAAGACGACATATGAGTCACGTTGTTTCACAACAGTTTCTTAATTGCTTCCATCTTGAAATGCAAAACTTACATCCAAGAAGTCTGGCCCGAGGGGATAAGTCTGCTGTGCGGTTATAATATCATTTTTTGAAATACGGAGGCCAACCCAATAATTCTGCTGAATTTATGGAAATTGGGGCCCAGGCTTGTACATCGGAGCGTCAGCTCTCTGGTCTCCAGTGGGGAAGGTGAAAAGTACTTGAGCGCTATTCTCTCTTACCGACTTCATTAGACGATTGTTTGCTACGAGGTGGCAAGAGTTTAGAACATATTAGAAACTTTATGTAAGAGTGCCATAGTAGTGTAAGTAAAACTATGAATTGGGTGTGACTGCACTGGGACCCATGTATCAGAGGGGCCCATCAGAAGTCCTCCTGTTTATTGGCTCTTTATTAATGCAATGCTGGTAATGATCACCTCTATATGTGCTTTGAATAATAGTAAACATTAATGAACTGTCCCCTTCTCCCAGCTTACATCTTTGTAACACTATAGCTGTCCCCTGCTTACACTTCTCTGACATTACTGCTTTCCCCTCCCCTGCTTACACCTTTCTGACACTATGGCTGTCCCCTCCCCAGCTTACACGTCTCTGACACTGTGGCTGTCCCCTCCCCTGCTTACACCTCCCTGACACTGCGGCTCTCCCCTCCCCTGCTTACACCTTTCTGACACTGCAGCTGTCCCCTCCCCCGCTTATATCTCTCTGACACTGCAGCTGTCCCCTCCCCTGCTTACACCTCTCTGACACTGCAGCTGTCCCCTCCACTGCTTACACCTCTCTGACACTGCAGCTGTCCCGTTCCCTGCTTACACCTCTCTGACCCTGCAGCTGTCCCCTCCCCTGCTTACACCTCTCTGACACTGCAGCTGTCCCCTTCCCTGCTTACACCTATCTGACGCTGCAGCTGTCTCCTCCCCTGCTTACACGTCTCTGACACTGCAGCTGTCTCCTCCCCTGCTTACACCTCTCTAACACCGCAGCTGTCTCCTCCCCTGCTTACACCTCTCTGACCCTGCAGCTGTCCCCTCCCCTGCTTACACCTCTCTGACACTGCAGCTGTCCCCTTCCCTGCTTACACCTATCTGACGCTGCAGCTGTCTCCTCCCCTGCTTACACATCTCTGACACTGCAGATGTCCCCTCCCCTGCTTACACCTCTCTAACACCGCAGCTGTCCCCTCACCTGCTTACACCTCTCTGACACTGCAGCTGTTCCCTCCCCTGCTTACACCTTTCTGACACTGCAGCTGTCCCCTCCCTTGCTTACACCTCTCTGACACTATGGCTGTCCCCTCCCCTGCTTACACCTCTCTGACACTGCAGCTGTACCCTCCCCTGCTTACACCTCTCTGACACTGCAGCTGTCCCCTCCCCTGCTTACACCTCTCTGACACTGCAGCTGTCCCCTCCCTTGCTTACACCTCTCTGACACTATGGCTGTCCCCTCTTCTGCTTACACCTCTCAGAGACTATTGCTTTCCACTTACTTGCTGACACTTATCTAACACTATTGCTTTCCACTCCCCTGCTTACCCTTCTCCGATACTGCAGCTGTTCCCTCTGCTGTTTACATCTCACTTTGTAGCTGTCCCTTCCTCTACTTACACTTCTCTGACACTACAGCTGTTCCTTCTCCCGCTTACTCCTCTCTGACATCACAGCTGCCCCCACTCCTGCTTACACATCTCTGACACTGCGGCTGTTCCCTCCTGCTTACACCTCTCTGACACTGCTGCTGTCCCCACCCCTGCTTACACATCTCTGACACTGCGGCTGTCCCCACCCCTGCTTACATATAGCTGACATTGTCGCTGTCCCCACCCCTGTTTACACATCTCTGACACTGCGGCTGTTCCCTCCTGCTTACACCTCTCTGACACTGCAGCTGTCCCCTCCCCTGCTCACATCACTCTGACACTGCAGATGTCCCCTCCCCTGCTTACACCTCTCTGACACTGTAGCTGTCCCCTCCCCCGCTTACACCTCTTTTACACTGTGGCTGTCCACTCCCTTGCTTTGCAGGATGCTATTGCGCAGGACACTATTATGGATGGGAATGGGAAGAAGGCTACATATGGCCAAGTCTGTTGGCGAAAACGAAACTAGCTGGCGGCAGAGGACCGTAGGATCTGTGAGTGACTGCGAGGGCACGGGCCGGCTGCAGAGGGCTGGTAGAAGCCCCAGGTAAGTAAAACTGATTTTTTTTATCCATGGCTTAAGTATCTCTTTAACGTGAACCCAAGGTAAGAGTGATATGGAGGCTGCCTTATTTCCTTCTAAGCAATACCAGTTGCCTGGCCGTCCTGTTGATCCTATGCCTCTTTTAACCATAGCCCCTGAACAAGCATGCAGCAGATCAGGTGTTTCTGATATTATTGTCAGATCTGACAAGATTAGCTGCATGCTTGTTCCTGGTGTGATTCAGACACTACTGCAGCCAAATAGCTCAGCAGGGCTGCCGGGCAACTGGTATTGCTTAAAAGGAAATAAATATGGCAGCCTCCATATAACTTTCACCTCGGGTTCATTTTAAGAAAAGTCATATCACTCAAAAGCTAATCCTTCCAAAAATTACCGTTCAAGAAAAAAAAAATGTTCATTGATGTTGCTCGAGTTTGTAACCCTATATTGGGTCATATCATACCAAAGTAAGGGGTGCTGAAAGGTTAGTGTTTCAATGAAAGCTACAGGCAGCAGGAATTTTCTCTTTGAAGGACGACTATTGTGAAAAACTGTAAAATCTAAAATACAAACATATTAAAGGGACACTGTAGGGGGTCAGGGGGAAATGAGTTGAAGTTACCCGGGTATTCTAATGGTCCCCCGCAGAAATCCTGTGCCCACGCAGCCACTCACCGATGCTCCGGCCCCGCCTCCAGTTCACTTCTGGAGTTTCAGACTTTAAAGTCTGAAAACCACTGCGCCTGCGTTGCGGTCTCCTCGCTTGCGCTGATGTCACCAGGAGTGTACTGCGCAGGCCCAGACCATACTGGGCCTGCGCAGTACACTCCTGGTGACATCAGCGCAAGCGAGGAGACCGCAACGCAGGCGCAGTGGTTTTCAGACTTTAAAGTCTGAAACTCCAGAAGTGAACTGGAGGCGGGGCCGGAGCATCGGTGAGTGGCTGCGCGGGCACAGGATGTCTGCGGGGGACCATTAGAATACCCGGGTAAATTCAACTCATTTTCCCCCGACCCTCCTACAGTATTCCTTTAAATGCACTATTAATTACTTTTTTCTATGTTGCTGTCACTAACAGTAGGTATTCAAAAGCCAACAGATTAGCCCTTCTCTTCATGGGGGATTCTCAGTATAACCTTTATTCTTCACAAAAGCACTCCCTGGAAATGATCCATACAGAGATATCAGCCAGCTTCCCTACCCATTTAGAAACTATTTTGGCAGATGAACTGAGCATCTGCAGTTCAGTAAATGCCTTTGTAAAGAAAAAAATAACCGAGAATCCCTCATGAGGAGATGGACTAGTCCAAAATGTGAGAGATCTGTCAGATTTTCACTACCTACTTTAAAGCGGATCCGAGATGAAAAACTAACTATAACAAGTAACTTGTCTATATATCTTATGTAAAGTTTAGATAGTTTACACAGCATACCTAGCTGCAAACAGCTTCAACAGTTTATACTGGTAGGTGAACAGAGGCGCCAGTAGAATAAAAGTACGGTACATAAAATTTTTTAAAAATTGCTGGGAGGAAGTGGTGGACTCGCCTCCGTTAAAGCAGACACTAAGGACTGTGATTAAATAAATAAATACACATTTATTGAAGATACCCCAAGGATGCAACGCGTTTCGCGGACACAGCCCACTTCTTCAGGCAATAAACAGGGGATAAACAACAGCAATTCTGTTATAGCAAGCAGAGCGACTTCTTAATCCTGAGTGAGGACAGGTCTAATCTCCTTGCCTGCCTATTGAGTGGTTACCTAGGTGGTAACCCGTGTTTGTGAGTATTACCATCTCACTGTCTCAATTATTCAATCTGTCTTGACATACTACACCATATTGTTTCTCTTTAATTGTAGTCAATAGTTTATGATTATTTCTTCCTGTGATACAATGAGGGCAGCCATGTTCTGTTTGTCACATTGTCACAGGCTGAGGGCTGGAGATGCTATCAGCTTGCCTGTGTGTAAATTCAGTCCCCTCTCCTCCTCACTCCTCCCCTCTGCCTCTGAAATCTCTGGCTAGTAACACCTCCCCCTCCGCCTGCCCAGACTGAGCTCCCATAAGCCATTGCTACAGTGCCAGGGCTCTCTGAAAAGCTGTGGGCGAGGCTTGTTTAGTTTATAAGGAATTCGAGTATTAAAACAAAACAAAAAAAAGTATTTGGCTTGAGGAATGCCCTATAAACTATATGAGAGGAACACAATTATGCAATGAGTAAACGTTTATCTCGGATCCACTTTAAGAAACACAAGAAAAAAAGTAATTTATAGTGCATCATACTCAGCGATAAATTTAGATTGTACATTTTTTGTGATAGTCGTTCTGTAGCCGATTTGGGCCCGTGGACGTAAGATTCTGTGCTGTACTTGTAGCTCGCTATCTCTGATGCAGCGTAGAATCTAAGCCGGCGGTTTTCCGCTGTCCCCAGCCAATCAGCTGCCTGCGTGGCGGCAGAATCAGCTGTGGTGTGACAGCTAAGCTTCTTGTTTCTCCATAAAGAGCCAGTTTCATTGGCTCCTTACCAGGTGATCACTGTGAGCCAATCACAATGGTCACAAATGAAGGAATGAAAAACGTCTCTGGTCCATAAGAGCCTGCCAGTCCTAAAGGAGTCCAAGCGCAATTAGGAGGATCGCTTAGGGCCTGTTCACACCTAGAGTGTTTTTTTTTTTTCAAGCACCAGCGATTTTTAAAATCCCCCTAAAAGCGCTTGAGCAATGATTCCCTATGAGAGTGTTCACATCTGAGCAGTTCGATTGCGATCTGCTCCCCAAAGCGATGCCTGGACTATTTTCGGGGCGATTTGTCTCAATGGAAGGTATCGGGAAATCGCAAAGCGCTTGAAAAGGCGCTTTGTATAGAAATTTCCCGAGCGCTTGTATTTATTCATTTCCGGGTGAAAGAGTGCACTTTCTGATCCTGACTTATGTCAGGAAGTGAAAAAACGAATCCCTCTGCAAAAGTTCTTAGTAAAGCGCTTTACAAAAAATATGGAACGCGCACAGAAGCGCCGGGAGGGGGAAAAAATTGCGCACAAAAACGCAAGTGCTCATGATTTATGATGTGTACAAGGCCTGACATTTCCCAGTAATTTGCACACTGGGAAAGGCTTAAAGGGAACCAGAGACGAAGCACCCTTGTGTATTTTACCATATATATCAGTGGGGACATTAGAGAAAACACTTACCATGCTCTCTGTTTCATCCTTCACTGCACAGCTTGATTCTAATCAGCCCTGATAAAACCCCCGACTGAGCATTCAGTCTGGCTTTGCTCAGGAATATTTATAGCTGAGTCTGTGTTTTCTGGTGTCTTTTCAAGCCCAAGCCTGCCCCCTTGTGGATCTGCTCAGGAATCATTATAGCTGAGTCATTATAGCAAATGCAGACTGAATGCTCAGTCGGGGATTTTATCTGGGCTGATAAGAAGCTAGCTGAACAGTAAATAATGAAACAGAGAGCATGGTAAGTGTTTTCTCTAATGTTCCCACTGATAGATATGGTAAAATACACAAGGGTGCTTCGTCTCTAGTTCTCTTTAAAGAGACACTGAAGCGAAAAAAAAAATATGATAAAGTGAATTGGTTGTGTACTATGAATAATTACTAGAAGATTAGCAGCAAAGAACATATTCTCATACTTTTATTTTCAGGTATATAGTGTTTTTTCTAACATTGCATTATTCTATAATATGTGCAGAGTACACAACACTCAGCATTCAAAATGAGTCTTTCAGAGCAGTCTGTGAAGTAATGACCTCTCCTCTGGCAGAGGAAAAGTAAATAGTCCAGGAACAGTTGAGATAATAAAAGTCAGATAACAGCCCTCTCCACCACTAACTTAATCGGAGAGCTTAATGGCTTGTTTGCATAGAGATAACAACTGGAGTTTCTCAACTCTTCCTGTACTGGAAACAATTACACTGATGTATCTGATCTTAATGTTTTATTTCTTAGCTGTACTACACATACAAATCATAATATCATCATTTTTTTTTCGCTTCAGTGTCTCTTTAAGGCCCATACCCACTTAGCGATTTTGTCGAATGATTTTGCATGCTGATATCCACGATATCGCTCAACACTGTTTACAAAAGTGTGTTAAACGATATGCAATGATGGCCAATTACACGTGATAACTGTTCGCTTTGAACAAACGTCATGACGGATCCAATCGTGGACAGTTGTTCCGATCACCATTGACCCCCCTCGCTAAAGCTGAATGCTCACTACAAAGATCACGATGCAACGGACGATCATTCCCGATCCATCTTCTGCAAATTCGTACCATGGGAGCAGACGCAACTTTGAACAATCCATCGATTATTCAGTTATTTTTTTTTTTTTTTTGTACCAAAAGCAGAACAATTTTTTTAAGAGCTTGAAGGAGACAAAAGGAAACCGAAAGCCCAATATAATGTAGTATCTCAGGGACAATTAGTCAGATGTACAACAAAGCAATGGTTATACTCACAAACGTGGGTCGCCACAAAGGCAACCACTGGATAAGCAGGCAGGGAGAATTATAACCTGGCTGAGCGCCTCTGTCACATTACAGAGGCGCTCAACCAGGCCATTGACCAGACTTTGTACCCTCCAAACATTTGTGCCTGATGAAGCGGGATTGTGACCCGTGAAACGCGTTGCAACTTTGGAGCTTTTAATAAAAAGTTACTTTATACTGTGAGTAACGTCCCATTGTCCAGTCTTTCTTTCTAAGAGGGAGGTGAGTCCACCAACTTCCCCCTTTTAAACAGGTTTAAATAAATTTTACTCTACTTGGCGCCTATGTGTTACTGCTTTACAAATTTTTTTCAAGAGTTCCTTTATATTTTAAGCATTTTTGCAGTCCGATTGCAAGTTGCAGTCTTGCAAACTATCCGCAAGCATGCGTACAATATAAAAATGCAATATATATATATATATTACTTTGTTGTTTGCTGCTATGGGCAATAGCACAGAGGAGACATCAAGAAAAGAGTTGCTCAACTCCGGACCCGAATTCATTTCGGATAGTTGCTATCCAGATTTCTCCTCGTTAAACTCAAATCACCTGTGCGGGGCGGGCGGGGGGGGTCAATCTTTCCTCTCTGACGTCTTCTTCGTCCGTCCCTCGGCGCATCCCACGATGCGTTCCAAGCGGCGGTCACGTGACTAAAAACACTTTCTCCTTCCGGGTTGAAGGAGGAAGTGTTTGTAGTCACTGACTCGTTAGGACCGCATCGTGGAAGAGTCAATCTTACCTCTCTGACGTCTTCTTCGCCCCTCCCTCGGCCCCTCCTATGATGCGGTCCTAACGCGTCAGTGACTACAAACACCTCCTCCTTCAACCCAAAAGTGTTTTTAGTCATGTGACCGCCACTTGGAACGCATCGTGGGAGGCGCAGAGGGAAGGACGAAGAAGATGTCAGACAGGTAAGATTAACCCCCCCCCGCACAGGTGAGTTGAGTTTAACGAGGAGAAATCCAGATAGCAACTATCCGAAATGAATTTGGGTCCGGAGTTGAGCAAATGTAATCAAGAATGCTTTGGTAGGGGAGCAACGAGGCTTAGAATAGGATCTCGCATGTCAGCGAGACAGAGTATTTGTAATTGCTAGATGAGACTGACTTGTCCTTACGGTTCCTAGCTTGTTTTTTTATGGACGAGTCAGGCTTACCCTTAACCTGCCAGTTTGTGCCCGCCAGTCCCCCCAGAGATCTCATGCCTGATAACCCTCTAGCTAGCACTAGGCTAGCTAGTACAGATGCCCGGCACCCTCTGATCACCGGCCGCTCCCTTGTTAATACATTACCCAGCCTGGATCCAGCGATCGGCACAACCTCACCGCACAGCTCCGGTCTTCACTATGGGGAGGATCGCACATGACGTCGCCGACGCTATGACATCATGCGCAAACCCGATCCTCCCCATACAGAGACCGAAGCTGTGCAGGGAGGCTGCGCGATCTCTGGATACAGGGGGGGGGTAATGTATAAATGGGGGGATTGTGGGGGATCGGCGGGGTGCCGGACACTCTTACTAGCTAGTCTAGTGCTAGCTAGAGGGTTCTCAGCCGTTGGATCAAATTTTTTCTGCATGGGGGACTCCAGGGGCCACAGAGCGGTATGCCCGACACAGTGTCAGGCATATCGCTAAGGAGGTTAAAGGGAACCTAAAGCGAGGCTTCCGTACTTATTTACTTTTAATCAATACCAGTTGAATGGCTGTCCTGCTGATCTCTTTGGCTGCAGCAGTGTCTGAATCACACAACTGAAACCAGCATACAGCTAATCCAGCTTCAATCGAGCTTCAAACTCCTGATCTGCATGCTTGTTCAGGGGCTATGGCTAAACGTTAGAGGCAGAGGAGCAGAAGGGCAGCCGGGCAATCTGCATTGTTTAAAAGGAAATAAATGTGGCAGCCTCCGTATCCCTCTCTCTTTAGGGTCCCTTTAATACTAGAGAGATTAATAACTTTAAATTGCAGTATTCAGTAACAACCATAGTAATAAAATATTGATACCTTGGAAGCGTCCAAAAAATATAAAACATTTAAAACCAGATTGAAATGCAGGGGTAGTGCTGGGCTTACCTCTCCTGAAGAATAAGCCACTGATCTCAGAACTAGTTTATTCAGCACTAATAACAAGAGACAATAATAATAATTATAATAATAAAAACACTGATATATACACTTTACCTGCCCTTTAAAGAATACCCGAAGTGACATATGACATGATGAGATAGACATGGCTATGTACAGTACCAGGCACACAAATAACTAGGTTGTGTTCCTTTTTTTCTTCCTCTGTCTGAAAGAGTTAAATATCAGGTATGTAAGTGGCTGACTCAGTCCTGACTCAGACAGGAAGTGACTACAGTGTGACCCTCACTGATAAGAAATTCCAACTATAAAACACTTTCCTAGCAGAAAATGGCTTCTGAGAGCAGGAAAGAGATAAAAAGGGTCAATAGTTCATAGATTTTTAGCTCTGGCATACTTCAATGGACGTCATTGAGCAAAAACAATAAAAAAGATAAAACTTAAAAAGTAGATTTAAACATAAAATAAAACTGTGTACTATCTGAAAAAGTCATTTTTAGGAGAGAGAAGATAGATAGATTGTTTAATTCGTTTATTT
Source organism: Hyperolius riggenbachi (assembly GCF_040937935.1). Lineage (NCBI taxonomy): Eukaryota > Metazoa > Chordata > Amphibia > Anura > Hyperoliidae > Hyperolius > Hyperolius riggenbachi. The sequence goes on along the minus strand of NC_090653.1, from coordinate 300,026,892 downwards.
TCGCTTCGGGTGTCCATTAAGCCCCACTTTTCACCCTAAGCTTATGAACTTTTACTACACAGAGGAGGAACAAGATTTCCCCCTTATCCAATCTGTCAGCCAAACCAGTTGATGAAGCTAAAATAATAAAGTATATATAATAAAGATTACACCAGACAATATCAGGTCACCTGTTATCAATAACAAATGTGTTTCCCCAGAGCCTCCCTGCGGTAATGGATTCCAGACAAAAAAAGTATTTAGGGGAAAAAGGGGTTTATTGGTCGTCTCAAATCAAATCCCCATTATACCAAATACAGAGGTTTGCAAAAGTATTCGGCCCCCTTGAAGTTTTCCACATTTTGTCATATTACTGCCACAAACATGAATCCATTTTACTGGAATTCCACGTGAAAGACCAATACAAAGTGGTGCACATGTGAGAAGTGGAACGAAAATCATACATGATTCCAAACATGTTTTACAAATAAATAACTGCAAAGTGGAGTGTGCGTAATTATTCAGCCCCCTTTGGTCTGAGTGCAGTCAGTTGCCCATAGACATTGCCTGATGAGTGCTAATGACTAAATAGAGTGCACCTGTGTGTAATCTAATGTCAATACAAATACAGCTGCTCTGTGATGGCCTCAGAGGTTGTCTAACAGAATATTGGGAGCAACAACACCATGAAGTCCAAAGAACACACCAGACAGGTCAGGGATCAAGTTATTGAGAAATTTAAAGCAGGTTTAGGCTACAAAAAGATTTCCAAAGCCTTGAACATCCCACGGAGCACTGTTCAAGCGATCATTCAGAAATGGAAGGAGTATGGCACAACTGTACACCTACCAAGACAAGGCCATCCACCTAAACTCACAGGCTGAACAAGGAGAGCGCTGATCAGAAATGCAGTCAAGAGGCCCATGGTGACTCTGGACGAGCTGCAGAGATCTACAGCTCAGGTGGGAGACTCTGTAAATAGGACAATTATTAGTCATGCACTGTACAAAGTTGGCCTTTATGGAAGAGTGGCAAGAAGAAAGCCATTGTTAACAGGAAGCATAAGAAGTCCCGTTTGCAGTTTGCCACAAGCCATGTGGGGGACACAGCAACCATGTGGAAGAAGGTGCTCTGGTCAGATGTTCCCACTGATATATATGGTAAAATGCACAAGGGTGCTTCGTCTCTGGTTCACTTTAAGTTGTAAAAATATCACCTTGGAGAAAACTCAGGTGAAAAAGTGAATTGAATATGGTCCCTTATCTCCAAAGTTTTCTCCTAGGAGATATTTTAACATTATAAATAAAATGCCTTTGAACCAGCAGCAAGTAAGAGAATACTCTGAATAATTTTGACAGAACTTTTTCATCTACTTTTTGGAACTTTTTTCAATTGCAGAGTGTAAAAGTTATTTTTAACAGAAGATGAAAAATCATCTCCTGGGAGAAAACGTGAATTGGATCGGGCCCATGGAGTTCAGATACACGTGTAGAATGACAGGAATCGGTGTAAATTACCTACTTAGCCACTATAGAATGCCCCGATAAAAGGATATCTCTCCTATCAGTTCCCGAAGGCCCATCACCTCTATATTTACAACTGGGAAGTTTGTGGTTGCAACATCAAGACCCAGGAAAATATGTATTACTTCTGCAGATTATTCACATCAAAAAAAAAATATAAGACAAATACTGACCAATGAAAAATGTAATAAACAGATGAAAAAAATGTCGTATTCCCGGATTGGTTTAACCATTTATACTCTTGATAAAATAAAACCATCAGAAGATTATCAGGAGAATACTTACTTTTCCCCATCATCCGCCATTCCCGTCCTATATCTTTACTTACTTCCCACCTCTAATCTTACCTTTTCCATTCTGTCCATACAATTCTACAATACCTTGGGGTGGATTCACTATAACAAATAGCGTGCCTTATCAGAGTTAGCACGCCTTATCAGCAGTGACACGCCTTATCAGAGTAGCACAATGAGCGCTACGAACTTATGCCTGCTAATTGGCAATGATGAGAGCTCCACTCGTCCTGCCCTGAGCCCCTGCGGGTCCAATCACTTTAGAGGACATGATCCCCGTCACTTGACAGGAAACTTGACAGGCAGTCTGTTGGGCCAATCAAAGTGCAGGGATTGTGTCCTGTAAAGTGATTGGACCCGCAGGGGCTCAGGGCAGGACGAGTGGAGCAGGCATAAGTTCATAGCGCTCACTGTGCTACTCTGATAAGGACTGTTAACTCTGATAAGGAGTGTTAACTCTGATAAGTCATGCTATTTGTTATAGTGAATCAACCCCCTAAGCTACTAAAATTTAATATTTATGAAGTCTAAATGGAACTGAGGTGTGCGTTGTCAGTCCAAAATATACAGATTCAAGTGATGTGGAGATATATATACGAAAAACCTAATACTGCATGGATGTTAATCTCTTATTTACCAAGATGAGAGGAATATAGAGGCTGACATGTGTATTTCCTCTTAAATACTGCACATTGCCTGGCTATCCTGCTGATCCTCTGCTTTGTATACTTGTAGCCATAGCCCCTGAACAAGCATGCAGATCAGATGTCTGATAAATCTGACAAGATTAGCTGCGTGCTTGTGTCATGTTCGTCATTTGGACCCTACTGACTAGAAAGATTAGCGGGACTGCCAGGCAACCAGTATTGTTTAAAAGGAAATAACTATGGCAGCTTCCCTTGGTCTCACACCTCAGGTTCCTTTTAAAATAAGAAAGCTTTAAGGTGATGTACCTGCATTTGGACAATTGACGGGAAGGATGTTTTGTTAAGCAGAAATGGATCCATTCATAAAACCTTATCATATTTGTACACTAAAAATCAATAATCTTAGACAATGTAAATTGAAAATATCTTTACAAGGTCAGCCCTATACAATACAATAAAACAGGGCCGGCGCTACCATAGAGGCAAAGGGGGCATTTGCCCCGGGGCCCCGACCTTTGTTGAGGCCCCAGCAGCGCCGGCCCTGCTACATTTTCCTTGCTCGCACTGCTCCCCGGGGCTCTACTAAGTAACCGAACCTGCTGGCAGAGTGAGAGACATGATCTATATACATACCTCCTCCCAGCGGTTCAGTTCCAGCGTCTGTCTCCTCCAAGCGGTTCGGTTCCAGCGTCTGTCTCCTCCAAGCGGTTCGGTTCCAGCACCTGTCTCCTCCCAGCGGTTCAGTATCAGCGTCTGTCTCCTCCAAGCGGTTCGGTTCCAGCGTCTGTCTCCTCCAAGCGGTTCGATTCCAGCGTCTGTCTCCTCCAAGCGGTTCGATTCCAGCGTCTGTCTCCTCCAAGCGGTTCGGTTCCAGCGTCTGTCTCCTCCAAGCGGTTCGGTTCCAGCGTCTGTCTCCTCCAAGCGGTTCGGTTCCAGCGTCTGTCTCCTCCAAGCGGTTCGGTTCCAGCGTCTGTCTCCTCCAAGCGGTTCGATTCCAGCGTCTGTCTTCTCCAAGCGGTTCGGTTCCAGCGTCTGTCGTGTCTGTCTCCTCCAAATGGTTCGGTTCCAGCGTCTGTCTCCTCCAAGCGGTTCGGTTCCAGTGTCTGTCTCCTCCCAGCGGTTCAGTTCCAGCGTCTGTCTCCTCCAAGCGGTTCGGTTCCAGTGTCTGTCTCCTCCAAGCGGTTCGATTCCAGCACCTGTCTCCTCCAAGCGGTGCGATTCCAGTGTCTGTCTCCTCCAAGCGGTTCGGTTCCAGCGTCTGTCTCCTCCAAGCGGTTGGATTCCAGCGTCTGTCTCCTCCAAGCGGTTCGGTTCCAGCGTCTGTCGTGTCTGTCTCCTCCAAATGGTTCGGTTCCAGCGTCTGTCTCCTCCAAGCGGTTCGGTTCCAGCGTCTGTCTCCTCCAAGCGGTTCGATTCCAGCGTCTGTCTCCTCCAAGCGGTTCGGTTCCAGCGTCTGTCGTGTCTGTCTCCTCCAAATGGTTCGGTTCCAGCGTCTGTCTCATCCAAGCGGTCCGATTCCAGTGTCTGTCTCCTCCAAGCGGTTAGATTCCAGCGTCTGTCTCCTCCAAGCGGTTCGATTCCAGTGTCTGTCTCCTCCAAGCGGTTCGGTTCCAGCGTCTGTCTCCTCCAAGCGGTTCGGTTCCAGCACCTGTCTCCTCCCAGCGGTTCAGTTCCAGCGTCTGTCTCCTCCAAGCGGTTCGATTCCAGTGTCTGTCTCCTCCAAGCGGTTCGGTTCCAGCGTCTGTCTCCTCCAAGCGGTTCGATTCCAGTGTCTGTCTCCTCCAAGCGGTTCGGTTCCAGCGTCTGTCTCCTCCAAGCGGTTCGGTTCCAGCACCTGTCTCCTCCCAGCGGTTCAGTTCCAGCGTCTGTCTCCTCCAAGCGGTTCGGTTCCAGCGTCTGTCTCCTCCAAGCGGTTCGATTCCAGCGTCTGTCTCCTCCAAGCGGTTCGGTTCCAGCGTCTGTCGTGTCTGTCTCCTCCGAATGGTTCGGTTCCAGCGTCTGTCTCATCCAAGCGGTTCGATTCCAGTGTCTGTCTCCTCCAAGCGGTTCGATTCCAGCGTCTGTCTCCTCCAAGCGGTTCGATTCCAGTGTCTGTCTCCTCCAAGCGGTTCGGTACCAGCGTCTGTCTCCTCCAAGCGGTTCGGTTCAAGCACCTGTCTCCTCCCAGCGGTTCAGTTCCAGCGTCTGTCTCCTCCAAGCGGTTCGGTTCCAGCGTCTCTCTCCTCCAAGCGGTTCGATTCCAGCGTCTGTCTCCTCCAAGCGGTTCGGTTCCAGCGTCTGTCGTGTCTGTCTCCTCCAAATGGGTCGGTTCCAGCGTCTGTCTCCTCCAAGCGGTTCGGTTCCAGTGTCTGTCTCCTCCAAGCGGTTCGGTTCCAGTGTCTGTCTCCTCCAAGCGGTTCGATTCCAGCGTCTGTCTCCTCCAAGCGGTTCAATTCCAGTGTCTGTCTCCTCCAAGCGGTTCGGTTCCAGTGTCTGTCTCCTCCAAGCGGTTCGGTTCCAGCACCTGTCTCCTCCCAGCGGTTCAGTTCCAGCGTCTGTCTCCTCCAAGCGGTTCGGTTCCAGCGTCTGTCTCCTCCAAGCGGTTCGATTCCAGCGTCTGTCTCCTCCAAGCGGTTCGGTTCCAGCGTCTGTCGTGTCTGTCTCCTCCAAATGGTTCGGTTCCAGCGTCTGTCTCCTCCAAGCGGTTCGGTTCCAGCGTCTGTCTCCTCCAAGCGGTTCGGTTCCAGTGTCTGTCTCCTCCAAGCGGTTTGGTTCCAGTGTCTGTCTCCTCCAAATGGTTCGGTTCCAGCGTCTGTCTCCTCCAAGCGGTTCAGTTCCAGCGTCTGTCTCCTCCAAGCGGTTCGGTTCCAGTGTCTGTCTCCTCCAAGCGGTTCAGTTCCAGCGTCTGTCTCCTTCAAACGGTTCAGTTCCAGCGTCTGTCTCCTTCAAACGGTTCAGTTCCAGCGTCTGTCTCCTCCAAACGGTTCGGTTCGACGAACAAAAAACGTTTGGAGGAGACAGACGCTGGAACCGAACTGGTTGGAGGAGACAGACGCTGGAACCGAACCGGTTGGAGGAGACAGACGCTGGAACCGAACCGGTTGGAGGAGACAGACGCTGGAACCGAACCGGTTGGAGGAGACAGACGCTGGAACCGAACCGGTTGGAGGAGACAGACGCTGGAACCGAACCGGTTGGAGGAGACAGACGCTGGAACCGAACCGGTTGGAGGAGACAGACGCTGGAACCGAACCATTTGGAGGAGACAGACGCTGGAACCGAACTGCTTGGAGGAGACAGACGCTGGAACCGAACCGCTTGGAGGAGACAGACGCTGGAACCGAACCATTTGGAAGAGACAGACGGTGGAACCGAACCGGTTGGAGGAGACAGACGCTGGAACCGAACCGGTTGGAGGAGACAGACGCTGGAACCAAACCGGTTGGAGGAGACAGACGATGGAACCGAACCATTTGGAGGAGACAGACGCTGGAACCGAACTGCTTGGAGGAGACAGACGCTGGAACCGAACTGCTTGGAGGAGACAGACGCTGGAACCGAACCGCTTGGAGGAGACAGATGCTGGAACCGAACCATTTGGAAGAGACAGACGCTGGAACCGAACCGCTCGGAGGAGACAGACGCTGGAACCGAACTGGAGCCGGAGGTATGTATATAGATCCTGTCTCTCCCTCTGCCAGCAGGTTCGGTTACTTCGGGGGGGGGGGGGGGGGATGCGGAAGGGGGGGAGTTAGTTGTAGGGAGGCCCCTTGCTTGCCCCAGGGCCCCTTAAACCGGCCCTGCAATAAAATGATCAACCAGGATTCCTAGCCCTTACCTTATTATTAAGGGCACATACGAGTGGTCACTACTGTGCTGTCTTGGTAAAATGAAATACTACACAGGCGACACTCTGCTAAGAATGCAAGAACCCTCTATTAAAACCAACCCTTTCATAGTGCGTCCTGGAAAACAGGATAGATCACATTATGGTTTGCGAAAGGCTTAACACCTTGATACAAGATAGGATGTTCCAATTTGAACAAACTTGGGAGCCATGGATCAAGAAGCAAGGTGGACTGAACCTCCATTCCATCGTATCGGCTTGACCCTATACAACTCCCTTGACCTGATCTTACGATTGTTCATGTGACCCCCTGGCAGACCTCTGTTCTGCTGCTATTTGAAGTCCATATGCCTTACCATGCCCAGATTGTTATATTTCTCGGCCGTATTCTCTAACTATGGTTATGAACAATTACGTCAATGTTATTTGACAGCCACCCCTATTTGTTGTAGGGATGCAGTAGTAGGTTTGGGAGAGGCACACCTTGCCGTATAGGGTTGGGTGCACAGCCTACATGCAAAGCCACTTCCGTAACGTACATCGAATTCCAAGGTTGGCTAGCACACCAAAAGCAATTCCAAGGATTTGTATTCCTTCTTATGTGTCAACACAACATGACAATGGTTTCGGGGCCACAGAGGGTCCCCTTCATCAGAATAGTGTGGCCCCGAAACAATTGTCATGTTGTGTTGACAGATGTAAGAAGGAATAAATATCCTTGGAATTGCTTTTGGTGTGCTAGTAGCCAACCTTGGACTTTGCTATTTGCTGTAGGGGGCTGGCTTATTGCATTTCTCTGTATTTTGTAAAAGTTCCGTTAAAATAGTATTTCAAAACTAAAGCAAATTAAAATTACTTTGACTAAGTACAAAATATCAAAATGTGAGCATCACATTCTGATCACAAAGTAATGCAAATATTATTATAACCTCGCCCATAGGTGAAGAGGTGAAGCGATAACACAAAGTAGATAAGGTCAGGTGAGATACACCAGTACTTCTTACCTATTTTATCTGATAATGACTCATTTCTAAAGTTAAAGGGAACCTGAAGCGAGGAAAATTATGTAAAATAAACACATGACGTAGCTGCCAATGAATATTACATACTTACCTCACCGTTCGTTCCTCTCAGAAGCTCACTATTTTCTTCTGACAATAATCCCTTCCAGTTCTGACAATATCTTGTCAGAACTGAAATATACCAGTTACTGTCAGTTATATATCAGCAGCTGTCAGTTACAACTGAATGTGCAAGGTTATGTCCATGATTCCCTATGGCTCTAGTGTAGTGTAGTGTAACAGTGTGTTGACCAGGAAGCTGTTATGGGGTAATGGCCATTTTTAAAATGGAGGACAGAGAATTCCATTGATCACAGTGGACATACAGGACACAGGAGAGGAGAAAGAGATTGAGGAGTAGACTACACAGGAGGTAAGTATGACCTGTGTATGTTTATTTTGACTTTTTATTTTCAGTTCAGGTGTAAGCAGATTTGTCAAAACTAGCCTGATCAGCCTGTTGACAGACTGTACACACAGGCAAACTGTCATCAGAACGGCCGACCCGCGGGCAGGTCTGACGACCCGTCGTTTGCAGGAATCCGGGGTGTGTACGCGCCTTAGTTTCACACTTAGGAGTCCAAATATATTTGTGACTTTGCACTGTATGTATTTTAATATGTACGCGTCAACGTGTGCGCTTGTAACAACGCCATGCATGTTCTGCATCTTAGTGCAACTGAACTTGGAATTGCACCGCGTTACAGATCAAAAAACTGTGTCCAGGAAAACGCAATGGCTTTGATTCATAAAGCATTAGGCGCCGTTTCCACTTGTGCGCGGCATGCGCGATGCCGGCACAGCTGTGACGTGTCTCGCAGCTGAATCCCTCTATGGGATTCAGGCGGTGACGCGAGCATTTATGCTGCAGGGCCTCAGATTTTTCCCCACCCACAAATCCGGATGCTCTGCATAGAGTTCTATAGGCTGCCAAACTCCATCCAAATTAATGGCCAAGGAATCGGCCCGTTTTCACGCAAATGGAAACCTAGCCTTACCGCATTCTGTAATGCTGAAAACAGCTGACTTTACCGAGCACTTAGGAAAGTGTCCATTCATAAAAGCTGTTACCACATGAAAAGCTGACATTCCCGAGCAGAGAGGTAAATTACCGACTTGGGCAGTAATTACCTCAACACATGTCAGTAAATGTCAATTCATAAAGATTAGAGCGGGTGGTATTGGGACGGAGTATACCGCCTGCTTTGAAGAGGTGATAAGAGAGCGATAAGAGAGAGGGACGGTGTGATGTGAGAAGCAGTGAGATCTCCCCAAAGCCAGCAGTACAGCGATTGGAACAAACAAGGCTTCCCCTGAAAAACCTAGGCTGTGTTTTTATTACATAGCAAAGAAATGAACAGCGATACTTGAAAACAGGCAAGTGCCTACCTGCAAGAGAGTGCAAGCCCCACTTGTGGGATATAATACACACCGAGCATACACATAACCTGTCTACCACTGGAGGAGGATGTTAGTTTCCTGTAACAGCTTTCATGCAACTTGTTAAGTACTCGTCCCTCCCACTGCGGAGAAGTCATCCCCCTATGGGAATGGACCTAACACTAACTAAATCCTAACCTATGCATATGCATAGCCTGGGTGCACTACCAAGTAAAAACGAAAATTGAAAATTGTGCAAAACAGGGATGGTCGTAGTCAGCCAACTTCGCTACGCTGGAACTACGCGTATTTTTACGCAAATACGCTTTGCAATCTACGGCTCCGAAATCAGCCACTTCGCTACGTTAGCATACCGTAGACTACGCATTAAAATACGCAAGCTTCACGTATTGCGTAGCGTAGGTGATGCGACCGCTTATGCCCTTATGCGGAAAAATTTCCGCAATAATCTGCTAACTAGGCGCATACACAAACTAATATAAGCATAAATTCCAACATCCAATGCGGAATTGTATGCGTATAAAGGGCAATAAAATTTCTGCGCATGCGCAATGACCCATATAAATGCAGTTACCGCACACGTAGTTGGCTTCGCAATACATACGTCAACTACGCGTAGCGGGCGAAGCTACGCATAGCGGGACTACGCGGAAATGCGTACGTGTAGTTCTTAAACTTCGCCTACGAACTACGATGCGTAGTTGCGTACTACGATGCGTAGATTCGCGCTGGCGTAGTTTACGAGCAACCCTGGTGCAAAAGGTGGATCAGCGCATCACCAGGCCGCCTCCGAATGGCCTAACACTAACTAAATCCTAATACACATCCTAATCGACCTGACTCGACTTCAGGTGGTCTCTGCAGTTCATTGGACTTGTCAGTTTATCCATTACAGTGAGATTAAAAATTATAAACCATGTATAAGCAAACCTATAGTTAATCAATGGCATCCTACAATATTTGATAATACTTACGGAACACTTGCAATAAATATATATGCATTCAGGGGCACTTGAGATGATGTTACCCACAGTAGGGGGGTACTTGAGTGGCTTCTGACAAAACTATGGGGGGGCTTTTCAAGGGGAAGGTGTTGCTGTCAGTACAGAGGGTTTCTGACAAGACTGCAGCGCTATAATGAAAGGCTTACAAGACTGGTGGTGACCTGGCAGGACCTGGGAGTGAGGGTCTTCTAACAAGACTGAGTGGTCTTCTGACAAGAATGTGGGGCTCCAATTATTGTGGTTAACCTGACAGAACTGGGGGTGATCTGACAGAGGCATGGGTGACCTAGCAGGACTGGGGGTGACCTGACAAGATTAGGGGTAACCTGACAGAGGTGGGGGTGATCTGACAGAGGAGGGGGTGATCTGACAAGACTGGAGGTGATCTGACAGAGGAGGGGGTGATCTGACAGGACTGGGGGTGACCTGACAGGACTGGGGGTGACCTGACAGGACTTGGGGTGATCTGACAGGGATCAGTGAATAATGGCGCACAGCGCCTATGCATAGAAATGGCGCCGCATTAAAAAGATACGCTTATCGCTATTTATCGTTAGTACTGCATAATAAGGGCGCACAGGGAAAAAAAGAAGAAAAACGGCACACAGTAACGTTATTTATCAATAGTGGCACACACTAACGTTATTTATCAATAGCGCCCTACATAAGCCAAAGTGCAGAAGTTATTTAACTGCAAAACGATGAATGGATTTAATGTAACACTGTCAAGGTTAGGGTTAGGCACCACCAGGGGGGTCTTAGGGTTAGGCACCACCAGGGGGGTGGTTAGGGTTAGGCACCACCAGGGGGGTCTTAGGGTTAGGCACCACCAGGGGGATGGTTAGGGTTAGGCACCACCAGGGGGGTCTTAGGGTTAGGCACCACCAGGGGGGTGGTTAGGGTTAGGCACCACCAGGGGGGTCTTAGGGTTAGGCACCACCAGGGGGATGGTTAGGGTTAGGCACCACCAGGGGGGTGGTTAGGCACCACCAGGGGGGTGGTTAGGGTTAGGTACAGAGAGGGTTCTGTGTGTTAACGCTAAATAACAATAAGGCTTTAACGCTAAATAACAATAAGGCTTTAAATAGCGATAAGCGGCAAACGGATTAGCGGCAACACTGTGCGCCATTATTCACAGGCGCCATTTTCAGATGGATGCTAGTCTTGTCAAGTCACCTCGGTGACTTGACAAGACTAGGGGTGACCTGACAGGACTTGGGGTGACCTGACAGGACTTGGGGTGATCTGACAGGGCTGGGGGTAACCTGACAGGACTTGGGGTGATCTGACAGAGGAGGGGGTGGTCTGACATGACTTGAGGTGATCTGACAGGACTGGGGGTGACCTAGTAAGACTGGAGGTGACTTGACAAGACTAGGGGTGACCTGACAGGACTTGGGGTGACCTGACAGGACTTGGGGTGATCTGACAGGACTGGGGTTGACCTGACAAGACTAGGGGTGACCTGACAGAAGTGGGGGTGATCTGACAGACGTGGGGGTGACCTGACAGGACTGGGGGTGATCTGACAGAGGAGGGGGTGATCTGAAGGGACTGGGGGTGATCTGACAGAGGAGGGGGTGATCTGAAGGGACTGGGGGTGATCTGACAGGACTGAGGGTGATCTGACAGGACTGGGGGTGACCTGACAAGACTAGGGGTGACCTGACAGGGGTGGGGGTGATCTGAAGGGACGTGGGGTGATCTGACAGGACTGGGGGTGATCTGACAGAGGAGGGGGTGATCTGATCTGACAAGACTGAGGATGACCTGGCAGGACTAGGGGTGACCTGACAGGGGTGGGGGTGATCTGACAAGACTGAGGATGACCTGGCAGGACTAGGGGTGACCTGACAGGGGTGGGGGTGATCTGACAGAGGAGGGGGTGATCTGGGGGGGGGGGGGGTGACCTGAGGAAGGTGGGGGTGATCTGACAGGAGGGGGGAATTAGTTCTGACAAGACGTGGTGCTTCTGGGCGGTGGAGGATAATGTGACAGGAGGGCGGGCGGGGCGGAGGGGGAGTGGCTTCTGCGGGACGGGCGCGGCGCGAGCCTCTGACAGGGGACGCCGGTGATTGGCGGTCAGTGTGAAAGTTGACAGGGGGCGGGCCCTAGCCGGAATGGGCGGGACAGGCGCTCACTGATCAGAGCGGCGTGACAGGGGGCGGGGCCGCAGAGTGGTCAGCCAATCAGCGAGCGGAGGTGTGCCGGGCAGATGTGTGACAGGAGTGAGAGGTGAAAATAATTCGCGGGAAACCCGGAGAAGATGGCGAGAGAGAGCTGAGAGCGCCCCGCACAGGTACTGCCACACCCCCCACTATACCCCACTGTGCCCTCCTGCCTCTGTCACCCTGGGGTCACTACTGAGGGCAGGCAGGGGGTTAATGGTGGAGCTGGGATCCTCTTTTGGTCAGGTGGGGGTTGATGGTGGAGCTGGGATCCTCTTTTGGTCAGGTGGGGGTTGATGGTGGAGCTGGGATCCTCCTCTGGTCAGGCAGGGGTTAATGGTGGAGCTGGGATCCTCCTCTGGTCAGGCAGGGGTTAATGGTGGAGCTGGGATCCTCCTCTGGTCAGGCAGGGGTTAATGGTGGAGCTGGGATCCTCCTCTGGTCAGGCAGGGGTTAATGGTGGAGCTGGGATCCTCCTCTGGTCAGGCAGGGGTTAATGGTGGAGCTGGGATCCTCCTCTGGTCAGGCAGGGGTTAATGGTGGAGCTGGGATCCTCCTCTGGTCAGGCAGGGGTTAATGGTGGAGCTGGGATCCTCCTCTGGTCAGGCAGGGGTTAATGGTGGAGCTGGGATCCTATTTTGGTCAGGCAGGGGTTAATGGTGGAGCTGGGATCCTCTTTTGGTCAGGCAGGGGTTAATGGTGGAGCTGGGATCCTCTTTTGGTCAGGCAGGGGTTAATGGTGGAGCTGGGATCCTCCTCTGATCAGGCAGGGGTTAATGGTGGAGCTGGGATCCTCCTCTGGTCAGGCAGGGGTTAATGGTGGAGCTGGGATCCTCCTCTGATCAGGCAGGGGTTAATGGTGGAGCTGGGATCCTCCTCTGATCAGGCAGGGGTTAATGGTGGAGCTGGGATCCTCCTCTGATCAGGCAGGGGTTAATGGTGGAGCTGGGATCCTCCTCTGGTCAGGCGGGGGTTAATGGTGGAGCTGGGATCCACCTCTGGTCAGGCGGGGGTTAATGGTGGAGCTGGGATCCTCTTTTGGTCAGGCGGGGGTTTATGGTGGAGCTGGGATCCTCTTTTGGTCAGGCAGGGGTTAATGGTGGAGCTGGGATCCTCTTTTGGTCAGGCAGGGGTTAATGGTGGCGCTGGGAGCCTCCTCTGGTCAGGCAGGGGTTAATGGTGGCGCTGGGAGCCTCCTCTGGTCAGGCAGGGGTTAATGGTGGCGCTGGGAGCCTCCTCTGGTCAGGCAAGGGTTAATGGTGGCGCTGGGAGCCTCATCTGGTCAGGCAGGGGTTAATGGTGGCGCTGGGAGCCTCCTCTGGTCAGGCAGGGGTTAATGGTGGAGCTGGGATCCTCTTCTGGTCAGGCAGGGGTTAATGGTGGAGCTGGGAGCCTCCTCTGGTCAGGCAGGGGTTAATGGTGGCGCTGGGAGCCTCCTCTGGTCAGGCAGGGGTTAATGGTGGAGCTGGGATCCTCTTCTGGTCAGGCAGGGGTTAATGGTGGAGCTGGGACCCTCCTGTGGTCAGGCAGGGGTTAATGGTGGAGCTGGGATCCTATTTTGGTCAGGCAGGGGTTAATGGTGGAGCTGGGACCCTCCTGTGGTCAGGCAGGGGTTAATGGTGGAGCTGGGACCCTCCTCTGGTCAGGCAGGGGTTAATGGTGGAGCTGGGATCCTCCTCTGGTCAGGCAGGGGATAATGGTGGAGCTGGGATCCTCCTCTGGTCAGGCAGGGGTTAATGGTGGAGCTGGGATCCTCCTCTGGTCAGGCAGGGGTTAATGGTGGAGCTGGGATCCTCCTCTGGTCAGGCAGGGGTTAATGGTGGGGATGGAATCCTCCTCTGGTCAGGCAGGGGTTATTGGTGGAGCTGGGATCCTCCTCTGGTCAGGCAGGGGTTAATGGTGGAGCTGGGATCCTCCTCTGGTCAGGCAGGGGTTAATGGTGGAACTGGGATCCTCCTCTGGTCAGGCAGGGGTTGATGGTGGAGCTCGGATCCTCCTCTGGTCAGGCAGGGGTTAATGGTGGAGCTGGGATCCTCCTCTGGGCAGGCAGGGGTTAATGGTGGAGCTGGGATCCTCCTCTGGTCAGGCAGGGGTTAATGGTGGAGCTGGGATCCTCTTTTGGTCAGGCAGGGGTTAATGGTGGGGATGGGATCCTCCTCTGGTCAGGCAGGGGTTAATGGTGGAGCTGGGATCCTCCTTTGGTCAGGCAGGGGTTAATGGTGGAGCTGGGATCCTCTCTTGGTCAGTTAGGGGTTTTGACAAGTCTGGGCCACTTATATTCAGGTTGGTGTACTTTTGTGGCCGTTAAGGAGGCTGGCGTCCTTCTGTCAGTCAGTTGCTAATAGCGTTCCCCGAGGTCCCTGCATTGATCAGTGAGGGGTTAATGGCGTTCCCTGGGTCCCTGCATTGATCAGTGAGGGGTTAATAGCGTTCCCTGGGCCCCTGCATTGATCAGTGAGGGGTTAATGGCGTTCCCTGGGTCCCTGCATTGATCAGTGAGGGGTTAATGGCGTTCCCTGGGTCCCTGCATTGATCAGTGAGGGGTTAATGGCGTTCCCTGGGTCCCTGCATTGATCAGTGAGGGGTTAATAGCGTTCCCTGGGCCCCTGCATTGATCAGTGAGGGGTTAATGGCGTTCCCTGGGTCCCTGCATTGATCAGTGAGGGGTTAATGGCGTTCCCTGGGTCCCTGCATTGATCAGTGAGGGGTTAATAGCGTTCCCTGGGCCCCTGCATTGATCAGTGAGGGGTTAATGGCGTTCCCTGGGTCCCTGCATTGATCAGTGAGGGGTTAATAGCGTTCCCTGGGCCCCTGCATTGATCAGTGAGGGGTTAATAGCGTTCCCTGGGCCCCTGCATTGATCAGTGAGGGGTTAATGGCGTTCCCTGGGTCCCTGCATTGATCAGTGAGGGGTTAATAGCGTGCCCGTGTCCCTCCATTAGTAGTGTGGCTATGGTTTTCCTTTGGTCCCTCTGAGGTTGATGAGTTTGGGGTCCTCCTGGTTATTAAGGCAGGAGGTCTCCTCTAGTGACCCAGGGGTTAATAGCGAGCCGTGCATTCTCCTTCAGTCACTCAGAAGTTAATAATGATGATGGCGAGCTCTTCTGGTCAGTCATTAGTTAATAATGAAGTCAGGGGCCTCCCTATTGGAGAGGAACTCTCCTGTGCGTGGTATAACCTCTTCCTGAATGTCACCTGTTTCTGCTGAACTGGAACTTTTTAGTTGCTGATAAATGAATGACCTGGGCACAGCAGGTGTGCAGAGCTGGGAACCTTGGTTGGCAGAGATCTCACCCAAAAGTCCAAAGAAAGAGGAAAAAATAATGATCATTAGTTTTATTTCTCTATCCTCTGTAATGTCAGCTCTGTGTACAGTGACCTGATGACATGGCGATGCAGTGGGTGGGAGTCGTGTTATTAATAACCCTGGCATGTAGAGATTGTAGCGGGTGATTGTAACCCCTGCCTGTTACTGATCTCTCTCAAATGATGCAGCCAGGTCTTCCCCTCTTTGAAGCAACCAATGAGCGTTTGATGGCAGTTACTGACCTACTGGACATTTACAGTAACGGATGAGGGGAGGAGCCAGGCTGGATGTGAGTGGGCACCCCGGGGGGCACAGAGCGATGAGGCGGGAGAGGAAGTGTCAGTTGGCGAGGGATGGCGTTCTGGGCTTCCGGGAATGGGAGCACAGTGCTGGCTCTGTCCTATAGATCAGGGGGACGCGGGGCGTTTACATACAAAACTTCAGCTGAATCCCGGACTTTCCACTTCCCAAAACCTCTTCTCCCCAGAGTCCCCAGCAGAGTCCCCTCACCTCTGACGCAAGGCGAGGGGGGGCGCTAATCGCAGGCGGGACGTCTGAATGTGAGGATGTGTGCAACTCCTCTACAGGCAGGGCTCAGAGTCTCATCTCCTCATCTCTGGATAAAAGCTTATTAGGACTGTAAGGCAAAGTTTGCACTTGCCAAAAATGGCGTGTGAATTGGGGAAATGCATTTGCAGCGCATACGGTCAAAGGCAACAGAGATAGGGCCCGTTCACACTGCACGCGTTTCCAGCCGCGTTTTGGAAACGCGTGCAGGTGGCCAAAACGCACGACATCAGACATTGCATAGAGTGCAATGTCTGATGTTCACACTGCATGCGTTCCGGACCTGTGCGGTCCGGGAACGCATGCTGCACGCAGATTTTGCAAAAACGCGTGGCTGTCCCATTCACTTTTCAGTGATGGGATCAGCCACGCAACGCACACAAACGCGGATGGCCATGCGTTCGTACGCGTTGCGGTCCGCACGCGTTCCGCACGCATAGCCATCCGCATTTCTGATCTGAACGGGCCCTGAGTATAGGAAAAACGCAAACCGCTCTGAAAAACGGCACTTCAGAGCGGTTTGCCAGGCGTTTTTTGTTACAGTAGCTGTTCAGTAACAGCTTTACTGTAACAATACATGAAATCTACTATACCAAAACCGCTACACAAAACCGCAAAACGCTAGCTGAAACGCTGCAGAAAAATAAGAAAAAGCGTTTCAAAATCTGCTAGCATTTTGCGGATCTGCTAAAGGTTTTTGGTGTGCACCAGGCCTAATAGTGTCCAGGAAATTTGAACGTGAGAATCCGTTTGTTTCTGCGCTGATTATTATTATTTAGTATTTATATAGCGCTGACATCTTCTGCAGCGCTGTACAGAGTACATGGTCATGTCACTGACTGTCCTCAGAGGGGCTCACACTCTAATCCTACCATAGTCATAGTGTAATGTCCTACATTATTATTATTATTATTATTATTATTATTATTATGTATTTATATAGCACTGACACCTGCTGCAGCACATTACAGAGTACATAGTCATGTCACTGACTGTCCTCAGAGGAGCTCACACTCTAATCCCTACAATAGTCATAGTCTAATGTCCTACCATATTATTATTATGTATTTATATAGCACTGACACCTTCTGCAGCACATTACAGAGTACATAGTCATGTCACTGACTGTCCTCAGAGGGGCTCACACTCTAATCCTACCATAGTCATAGTGTAATGTCTTACCATATTATTATTATTATGTATTTATATAGCACTGACATCTTCTGCAGCACATTAGAGTACATAGTCATGTCACTGACTGTCCTCAGAGGGGCTCACACTCTAATCCTACCATAGTCATAGTGTAATGTCCTACCCTATTATTATTATGTATTTATATAGCACTGACATCTTCTGCAGCACATTACAGAGTACATAGTCATGTCACTGACTGTCCTCAGGGGAGCTCACAGTCTAATCCTACCATAGTCATAGTCTAATGTCCTACCATATTATTATTATGTATTTATATAGCACTGACCTCTTCTGCAGCACTGTACAGGGTACATAGTCATGTCACTGACTGTCCCTCAGAGGGGCTCACAATCTAATCCCTACCATAGTCCTATGTCTATGTATTGTGTGGTGTATGTATCGTAGTCTAGGGCCAATTTAGGGGAATGTGGGAGGAAATCTGAGTACCCGGAGGAACCCCCCCCCCCCCCATACACACACGGGGAGGACATACAAACTCCTTGCAGATGTTGACCTGGCTGGGATCGCTGCAAGGGGAGAGCGCTAACCACTACGCCACTGTGCTGACAAGCGTGAAGTCTGCCTAAGGCTGGGCGTGAACTAGGGCAAATTGCGGCCGATTTAATCGATCGTTACGTTCTGAATGTAGCTAGGGCTTGTGTGGGATCGTTCCCTTCTTCTATTGGGCGTAGACTTGTTTAATTACCTCCTGTTGGTGGTTTTGAAAGATCGTTATCTAATGTGCGTACGCAGCTAGCATGGCTGCATCGACTGCAGATCTCGGGATACTGAGTCCCAGAGGTGCAATCCAAAATGTGAGTGTTTTTTTTGCATAAGGCTATTCAGTGCACATATAGAGGTGTTCATTATCCGCATGGCACCAATAAAAAGCTAATAAGATGGATGAAGGTGGGCCCCTCTGGACTGAGGGCCCCAGTGTGGTTGCAAACTCTGCATCCCCCTATTGCTACGCCACTGATTAAGCAACTGACAGCTTAATTTATTAATATATCATAATTCTGATTAGTAAAGATTGTATAAAGCAGACCTGAACTCAAACCTTCCTCTCTGCTGTGAAAGACAAGCAACAGCATAACTGTTTAAAGAAAAACATTTCTTTGTTGCTGCTGGTACAAATCCTGCAATACATCCGCAGTGTCTACTTCCTGCTTTCATGGAAGCAGACACAGGGTTAACATCCTGTTTACACAAATTAGCTGCTCGCCGGGGCAGCCAGCTGACACAGCTGAGAGATGAAATTACACTGGTGATTAGTCACAGGTGAGAGGAAATTAGACAGGCTAAACTCTCTGAGGGCTGGTGCACACCGAGCGGCTTTTTGGGCGTTTTCAGATCCGCTTGCGGCTGCGGATCTGCTTGGTCAATGTATCTCAATGGGGTGGTGCACACCAGAGCGGCAGGCGTTTTGCAGAAACGAAAAATGCCTGGGTGAGGCATTTTTTGGATTGCGGATGCGTTTCTGCCTCAATGTTAAGTATAGGAAAAACGCAAACCGCTCTGAAAAACGGCACTTCAGAGCGGTTTTGCAGGCGTTTTTGTTACAGAAGCTGTTCAGTAACAGCTTTACTGTAACAATATATGAAATCTACTATACTGAAAACCGCAGCAGCAATCCGCAAAACGCCTCATAAAAATAAAAAAAAGCGTTTAAAAATCTGCTAGCATTTTGCGGATCTGCTAGCGGGTTTTGGTGTGCACCAGCCCTAAATACATACAGGGTGCATTTCTCTGTTCCTTCTGTTCTGTGCAAGAGTTTAGGTTCAATTTAATAAGATGCAAAAAAAATTCCGGCTTGCATGCAAACAGTGCAAATTGTATGCAACTTGGTACCTGTCCACTGAAATGCATGTCTTGCTCATTGTGATTGGCCCAACTCCAGTCTGCATACAATCTGCGTTAGGGCTCAGAGGGCACAATGCTGGAGAGGGACATGGACCTGTGGTGGTAAATGGCCCTGGGACAACCTGTTACTTCCAGGGTCCTCTCAGAGGGCAGGAAAAATAGGGATCGGAATGTGGCGCCTGCGCAAGTGACAGTAACCAATGGTACCGCCGCTGCACATTTATTTGAATGGGCAGCACTTAACGAGGAGAGCCACGGGCGTTGTTTAGCGTACATGTTAACCGACCTTTACCCAATGCAGTTACTGCCAATATCGTCACGCTTGTGTAATGGCAAATCTCTCCCTCTGGATACATTGGGGAAGCAGGATTTGCAGAGCAGGTGTTTGTCATATTAGGAGAGCGTTATCTTTCCTTGGCTGCTGCTCCTGGAGGGATTCGTATGTTTCCGGTCACTCGGGCCTCTGCGCTGTCTCCTTGTTACAGGGGTGACGTTCGTTTCAGCGATGTGGCTCTGAATACCCCCCCCCCCCCTCCTCTGGGATGTGTTCACTGCCGGCAGGGATCCCCTGTGGAGTGTGTCACAATTATTGTGGTTAGTGAGTAACGCTGATTCACTCCATGTAAGTGAGGGTACAAGGAGCTGTTGGGGAGAGACTGATGGTTATTATCAGTCTGCGGTCACACATTCCTGCTGAGTGTACAATAGCCTGAAATACGTCCCCTGCATTCCATTACACACTCAGGGGAACAGGTGCAAGCCAACCAGCCAGAGGAAGCGGGGAGGATTCTTTCCACCTGATGCCTCATGCTGCTGGAGGACTCTGCTCCTTCCTCTCCTGATATACTCTGTGCTGCTGGAGGACTCTGCTCCCTCCTCTCCTGATATACTCTGTGCTGCTGGACTGTGCTCCTTCCTCTCCTGATATACTCTGTGCTGCTGGGGGACTCTGCTCCTTCCTCT
The DNA here is from genome assembly GCF_040937935.1 of Hyperolius riggenbachi. Lineage (NCBI taxonomy): Eukaryota > Metazoa > Chordata > Amphibia > Anura > Hyperoliidae > Hyperolius > Hyperolius riggenbachi. The sequence goes on along the minus strand of NC_090653.1, from coordinate 300,007,096 downwards.
CCTGATCTACTCTGTGCTGCTGGAGGACTCTGCTCCTCCCTCTAACTCTCCTCTCCTGATCTACTCTGTGCTGCTGGAGGACTCTGCTCCTCCCTCTATCTAACTCTCCTCTCCTGATATACTCTGTGCTGCTGGAGGACTCTGCTCCTTCCTCTAACTCTCCTCTCCTGATATACTCTGCTGCTGCAGGACTCTGCTCCTCCCTCTAACTCTCCTCTCCTGATATACTCTGCTGCTGCAGGACTCTGCTCCTTCCTCTAACTCTCCTCTCCTGATATACTCTGTGCTGCTGGATGACTCTGCCCCTTTCTCTGACTCTCCTCTCCTGATATACTCTGTGCTACTGGAGAACTCTGCTCCTTCCTCTAACTCTCCTCTCCTGATATACTCTGTACTGCTGGAGGACTCTGCTCCTTCCTCTAACTCTCCTCTCCTGATATACTCTGTGCTGCTGGAGGACTCTGCTCCTTCCTCTAACTCTCCTCTCCTGATATACTCTGTGCTGCTGGAGGACTCTGCCCCTTTCTCTGACTCTCCTCTCCTGATATACTCTGTGCTACTGGAGAACTCTGCTCCTTCCTCTAACTCTCCTCTCCTGATATACTCTGTACTGCTGGAGGACTCTGCTCCTTCCTCTAACTCTCCTCTCCTGATATACTCTGTGCTGCTGGAGGACTCTGCTCCTTCCTCTAACTCTCCTCTCCTGATATACTCTGTGCTACTGGAGAACTCTGCTCCTTCCTCTAACTCTCCTCTCCTGATATACTCTGTGCTGCTGGAGGACTCTGCTCCTTCCTCTAACTCTCCTCTCCTGATATACTCTGTACTGCTGGAGGACTCTGCTCCTTCCTCTAACTCTCCTCTCCTGATATACTCTGTGCTGCTGGAGGACTCTGCCCCTTTCTCTGACTCTCCTCTCCTGATATACTCTGTGCTACTGGAGAACTCTGCTCCTTCCTCTGACTCTCCTCTCCTGATATACTCTGTGCTGCTGGAGGACTCTGCTCCTTCCTCTATCTCTCCTCTCCTGATATACTCTGTGCTGCTGGAGGACTCTGCTCCTTCCTCTAACTCTCCTCTCCTGATATACTCTGTGCTGCTGGAGGACTCTGCTCCTTCCTCTAACTCTCCTCTCCTGATATACTCTGTGCTGCTGGATGACTAACTCTCCTCTCCTGATATACTCTGTGCTGCTGGAGGACTCTGCTCCTTCCTCTAACTCTCCTCTCCTGATATACTCTGTGCTGCTGGAGGACTAACTCTCCTCTCCTGATATACTCTGTGCTCCTGGAGGACTCTGCTCCCTCCTCTCCTGATCTACTCTGTGCTGCTGGAGGACTCTGCTCTTTCCTCTAACTCTCCCCTCCTGATATACTCTGTGCTGCTGGAGGACTCTCCTCTCCTGATATACTCTGTGCTGCTGGAGGACTCTGCTCCCTCCTCTCCTGATCTACTCTGTGCTGCTGGAGGACTCTGCTCCTTCCTCTATCTCTCCTCTCCTGATATACTCTGTGCTGCTGGAGGACTCTGCTCCTTCCTCTAACTCTCCTCTCCTGATATACTCTGTGCTGCTGGATGACTAACTCTCCTCTCCTGATATACTCTGTGCTGCTGGAGGACTCTGCTCCTTCCTCTAACTCTCCTCTCCTGATATACTCTGTGCTGCTGGAGGACTAACTCTCCTCTCCTGATATACTCTGTGCTCCTGGAGGACTCTGCTCCCTCCTCTCCTGATCTACTCTGTGCTGCTGGAGGACTCTGCTCTTTCCTCTAACTCTCCCCTCCTGATATACTCTGTGCTGCTGGAGGACTCTCCTCTCCTGATATACTCTGTGCTGCTGGAGGACTCTGCTCCCTCCTCTCCTGATCTACTCTGTGCTGCTGGAGGACTCTGCTCCTTCCTCTAACTCTCCTCTCCTGATATACTCTGTGCTGCTGGAGGACTCTGCCCCTTTCTCTGACTCTCCTCTCCTGATATACTCTGTGCTGCTGGAGGACTCTGCTACTTCCTCTAACTCTTCTCTCCTGATATACTCTGTGCTGCTGGATGACTCTGCTCCTTCCTCTATCTCTCCTCTCCTGATATACTCTGTGCTGCTGGAGGACTCTGCTCCTTCCTCTAACTCTCCTCTCCTGATATACTCTGTGCTGCTGGAGGACTCTGCTCCTTCCTCTAACTCTTCTCTCCTGATATACTCTGTGCTGCTGGATGACTCTGCTCCTCCCTCTAACTCTCCTCTCCTGATATACTCTGTGCTGCTGGAGGACTCTGCTCCTTCCTCTAACTCTCCTCTCCTGATATACTCTGTGCTGCTGGGGGACTCTGCTCCTTCCTCTATCTCTCCTCTCCTGATATACTCTGTGCTGCTGGAGGACTCTGCTCCTTCCTCTAACTCTCCTCTCCTGATATACTCTGCTGCTGCAGGACTCTGCTCCTTCCTCTAACTCTCCTCTCCTGATATACTCTGTGCTGCTGCAGGACTCTGCTCCTTCCTCTAACTCTCCTCTCCTGATATACTCTGTGCTGCTGGAGGACTCTGCTCCTTCCTCTATCTAACTCTCCTCTCCTGATATACTCTGTGCTGCTGGAGGACTCTGCCCCTTTCTCTGACTCTCCTCTCCTGATATACTCTGTGCTGCTGGAGAACTCTGCTCCTTCCTCTAACTCCCCTCTCCTGATATACTCTGTGCTGCTGGAGGACTCTGCTCCTTCCTCTAACTCTCCTCTCCTGATATACTCTGTACTGCTGGAGGACTCTGCTCCTTCCTCTAACTCTCCTCTCCTGATATACTCTGTGCTGCTGGAGGACTCTGCCCCTTTCTCTGACTCTCCTCTCCTGATATACTCTGTGCTACTGGAGAACTCTGCTCCTTCCTCTAACTCTCCTCTCCTGATATACTCTGTGCTGCTGGAGGACTCTGCTCCTTCCTCTATCTCTCCTCTCCTGATATACTCTGTGCTGCTGGAGGACTCTGCTCCTTCCTCTAACTCTCCTCTCCTGATATACTCTGTGCTGCTGGAGGACTCTGCCCCTTTCTCTATCTCTCCTCTCCTGATATACTCTGTGCTGCTGGAGGACTCTGCTCCTTCCTCTAACTCTCCTCTCCTGATATACTCTGTGCTGCTGGATGACTATCTCTCCTCTCCTGATATACTCTGTGCTGCTGGAGGACTCTGCTCCTTCCTCTATCTCTCCTCTCCTGATATACTCTGTGCTGCTGGAGGACTCTGCTCCTTCCTCTAACTCTCCTCTCCTGATATACTCTGTGCTGCTGGATGACTAACTCTCCTCTCCTGATATACTCTGTGCTGCTGGAGGACTCTGCTCCTTCCTCTAACTCCCCTCTCCTGATATACTCTGTGCTGCTGGAGGACTAACTCTCCTCTCCTGATATACTCTGTGCTCCTGGAGGACTCTGCTCCCTCCTCTCCTGATCTACTCTGTGCTGCTGGAGGACTCTGCTCTTTCCTCTAACTCTCCCCTCCTGATATACTCTGTGCTGCTGGAGGACTCTCCTCTCCTGATATACTCTGTGCTGCTGGAGGACTCTGCTCCCTCCTCTCCTGATATACTCTGTGCTGCTGGAGGACTCTGCTCCCTCCTCTCCTGATCTACTCTGTGCTGCTGGAGGACTCTGCTCTTTCCTCTAACTCTCCCCTCCTGATATACTCTGTGCTGCTGGAGGACTCTCCTCTACTGATATACTCTGTGCTGCTGGAGGACTCTGCTCCCTCCTCTCCTGATCTACTTTGTGCTGCTGGAGGACTCTGCTCATTCCTCGCCTGATATACTCTGTGCTGCTGGAGGACTCTGCTCCCTCCTCTCCTGATATACTCTGTGCTGCTGGAGGACTCTGCTCCCTCCTCTCCTGATATACTCTGTGCTGCTGGAGGCCTCTGCTCCTTCCTCTCCTGATCTACTCTGTGCTGCTGGAGGACTCTGCTCCCTCCTCTCCTGATATACTCTGTGCTGCTGGAGGACTCTGCTCCCTCCTCTCCTGATATACTCTGTGCTGCTGGAGGCCTCTGCTCCTTCCTCTCCTGATATACTCTGTGCTGCTGAAGGACGCTGCTCCCTCCTCTCCTGATCTACTCTGTGCTGCTGGAGGACTCTGCTCCTTCCTCTCCTGATCTACTCTGTGCTGCTGGAGGACTCTGCTCCTTCATCTAACTCTCCTCTCCTGATATACTCTGTGCTGCTGGAGGGCTCTGCTCCCTCCTCTCCTGATCTACTCTGTGCTGCTGGAGGACGCTGCTCCTTCCTCTCCTGATCTACTCTGTGCTGCTGGAGGACGCTGCTCCTTCCTCTCCTGATCTACTCTGTGCTGCTGGAGGACTCTGCTCCCTCCTCTCCTGATATACTCTGTGCTGCTGGAGGACTCTGCTCCCTCCTCTCCTGATATACTCTGTGCTGCTGGAGGCCTCTGCTCCTTCCTCTCCTGATCTACTCTGTGCTGCTGGAGGACTCTGCTCCCTCCTCTCCTGATATACTCTGTGCTGCTGGAGGACTCTGCTCCCTCCTCTCCTGATATACTCTGTGCTGCTGGAGGCCTCTGCTCCTTCCTCTCCTGATATACTCTGTGCTGCTGAAGGACTCTGCTCCTTCCTCTCCTGATCTACTCTGTGCTGCTGGAGGACTCTGCTCCTTCATCTAACTCTCCTCTCCTGATATACTCTGTGCTGCTGGAGGGCTCTGCTCCCTCCTCTCCTGATCTACTCTGTGCTGCTGGAGGACGCTGCTCCTTCCTCTCCTGATCTACTCTGTGCTGCTGGAGGACTCTGCTCCTTCCTCTCCTGATCTACTCTGTGCTGCTGGAGGACTCTGCTCCTTCATCTAACTCTCCTCTCCTGATATACTCTGTGCTGCTGGAGGGCTCTGCTCCCTCCTCTCCTGATCTACTCTGTGCTGCTGGAGGACGCTGCTCCCTCCTCTCCTGATCTACTCTGTGCTGCTGGAGGACGCTGCTCCTTCCTCTCCTGATCTACTCTGTGCTGCTGGAGGACGCTGCTCCCTCCTCTCCTGATCTACTCTGTGCTGCTGGAGGACTCTGCTCCTTCCTCTCCTGATCTACTCTGTGCTGCTGGAGGACTCTGCTCCTTCATCTAACTCTCCCCTCCTGATGTACTCTGTGCTGCTGGAGGACTCTGCTCCCTCCTCTCCTGATCTACTCTGTGCTGCTGGAGGACTTATGCTCCCTCCTCTATCTAATGCTGCGTACACACTGGCGACTATGGTCGTTTGAAACAGCTAATTAACGATCGTTCCGCCGACAATCAGGGAAAAAACTTTACCCAACGATCATTAACACGAACTACATCGGGAAGATGGAAATATCCAACCTGACGGATCGTATCTACCGACAATCGTTACAAAACTATAGTGTGTACAGACATTGGCCGAGAAAGATCGTTGCAAGGGCCAATGCGCCTGCGTTGGATTCTGGCCAGCTTCTGTACTTCCTTTGTAGCGCGGCCTGTAAAGATTGTTACATTGCTCATTTCAATTAAACTTTGTTTTCAAGTTAACAATCATATATTTGTATCTATTGTAACTCCATGTTAGTGGTTTTTATTTTATATAAATATGTCCGCAACATTTCCTTCTGATCGTTCTTTTCTGCGAGAACGATCGTTAAAATGTGTATGATGATCGTTGCATTCCTATCGTTGCCGTATCGTTCGTCTTTCAATTATCGTTCCTAGCGAACGATCGTTATCGCAAGTCTGTATGTAGCATCATTCTCCTCTCCTGATATACTCTGTGCTGCTGGAGGACTCTGCTCCTCCCTCTAACTCTCCTCTCCTGATATACTCTGTGCTGCTGGAGGACTCTCCTCTCCTGATATACTCTGTGCTGCTGGAGGACTCTCCTCTCCTGATATACTCTGTGCTGCTGGAGGACTCTCCTCTCCTGATATACTCTGTGCTGCTGGAGGACTCTCCTCTCCTGGTATACTCTGTGCTGCTGGAGGACTCTCCTCTCCTGGTATACTCTGTGCTGCTGGAGGACTCTCCTCTCCTGGTATACTCTGTGCTGCTGGAGGACTCTCCTCTCCTGGTATACTCTGTGCTGCTGGAGGACTCTCCTCTCCTGGTATACTCTGTGCTGCTGGAGGACTCTCCTCTCCTGGTATACTCTGTGCTGCTGGAGGACTCTCCTCTCCTGGTATACTCTGTGCTGCTGGAGGACTCTCCTCTCCTGGTATACTCTGTGCTGCAGGAGGACTCTCCTCTCCTGATATACTCTGTGCTGCTGGAGGACTCTCCTCTCCTGATATACTCTGTGCTGCTGGAGGACTCTCCTCTCCTGGTATACTCTGTGCTGCTGGAGGACTCTCCTCTCCTGGTATACTCTGTGCTGCTGGAGGACTCTCCTCTCCTGGTATACTCTGTACTGCTGGAGGACTCTCCTCTCCTGATATAGTCTGTGCTGCTGGAGGACTCTCCTCTCCTGGTATACTCTGTGCTGCTGGAGGACTCTCCTCTCCTGGTATACTCTGTGCTGCTGGAGTACTCTGCTGTCGCCTGTATATTGGCATTATCCTGGCTAGGTCACCCTGCAGGGTTCCGGTGCACCTGCCGGCAGACGTGTTTGCTGTAAATATACAGTATTTGCAGTGTCAGCAGTGTGCAGAGCCGTTTCTGAGGCTTTTCTGCAGAAGCGAGCAGGAAATGCGGCTTCCGCTATACCAGCGACCGCTGACTCGCCTTTTATATGACTCCAGTATAGAGTCCTCCTGTATAATCTGCACCCTCTGTATAATATTATTAGCTTGTATAGTACTGACCTCTTCCATGACTTTGTGCGAACCAAGAATCAGATGTGCGTACACAATACAGACCTTGCTGGTAAATAACATTAATATCGCTGTTACTAGTACAGTAGCCCTTGTTGAATACAATTTTTCTACAAGGAGATCGTTTCTCATCGTCTGTTTAACCACTTAAAGTGAACCAGAGAGGAAGCACCCTTGTGTATTTTACCATGTATATCAGTGGGAACATTAGAGAAAACACTTACCATGCTCTCTGTTTCCTCCTCACTGCTAAAAGTGTCTGTTAACAGCAGTCACAAGAATCCCAGACTGAGCAATTAAATCTGGCTTTGCTGGGAATGATTATTGCTGAGTCATTATAGCAAAGCCACAAGGGGGCAGGCTTGGGCTTGAAATAACACCACAGAAGACAGACTTAGCTATAATCTTTCTGTAGCAAAGCTAGACGGAGCAGCCTGACTTCTCAGTCGGGGATTCTTATCAGAGGTGGTAACGGTCAGATTACACAGAGAACAATGAAACAAAGGGCAGATTAGGTGTTTACTGTCATGTTCCCACTGATTTATAAGGTAAAATACAAGAGGGTGCTTCATCTCTGGTTCTCTTTAATGACAAGCTGACTTATAAAAACATCCTTCTATATCAGGGGTCTCAAACTCCATTTACCTGGGGGGGCCGCAGGAGGCAAAGTCAGGATGAGGCTGGGCCGCATAAGGAATTTCACAATCGCGGCGCATCGCCGCCTCTGCCCGCCCCTCTCACTCTTCCTTCACAGAGAGGGGCGGGGAGAGGCGGCGATCTGTGTGGTGATTGACATCAGGAGGGGCAGAGCTACAGCTGAAAGCTCTGCCCCTTCCAGGAAATGCCGGCGGATTGCCCCCCGGGCGATTTGGGGGCTCTGCAGCCCTCGTTTAGCGTCGGGGATGCGGCGGATTACTTGGGAGCACTGAAGCGAACTATAAGGAAGCTTTTGCCGGCGCGGGCCACAAAATATTGCATCGAGGGTCGCAAATGGCCCGCGAGTTTGAGACCCCTGTACTAGAGCCTCTTAATGGCTCCAGGACGTTTTTAGAAGTCAGACAGTGCTGCTGCCGCTCTGCACGTGCGCGCTCCCGCATTCCTGTGCTCATGAAAATACTGGAAAAATAAACACCAAAGAAAAAATACACCTTCATTTCCAAATAATATATTTTCACCATACTTAGTACTAGGGACATAATTAAAATCTTGTGATAACCAGAACAAATAGGCAGATACCATGTGTGGGTTTTATGCACAGTAGCAGTGTTTATATTAAAACTACAGGGAATGAAATTGGAGAAATTGTGTATTTTTTCATTTTTTTTTTTGTTTCTCCCTTTAAAATCCATAGAAAATAAAGTAATTACTTAAAACAAATATCAACCCCAAAAAGCCCAATTGGTGGTGAAAAAAAAACAAGATATAGATCATTTCATTGTGATTAGTAGTGACTAAGCTATTGGTAAATGAAAGGGATGAGCACTGAAAGGGGAAAATCGCTCTTGTCCGTTAGGGTGAAAACCGCCTTGGGGTGAAGTGGTTAAAGAGGACCTGTAGTGAGAATAACACAATGAATAAAATTGCTTCTTGTTTACAATAATCATTTATAGATTTAGTCAGTGTTTGCCCATTGTAACGTCTTTCCTTTCCCTTATTTACATTCTGAAATGTATCCCTGGTGGTGACCTCTCTGCTGCCAGGTGATCTGTACGGAATGTTCGTTACTGAGAGTTCTATGCACAGAGGGAGATAATGCTTGCTTGGCAGTTGGAAATGGTTAATTCCCACGATGCAACGAGGCTCACAGACAGCAAACTGCCAGGACCATGGTCCTGACATCACACTGTGGGAGGGGTTTGACCACAATATCAGCCATACAACGCCCCCTGATGAAAAGGAAAAGATTTCTGGTGGGAAAGGGGTATCCGCTACTGATTGGGATGAAGTTCAGTCCTTGGTTACAGGTCCTCTTTAAAGTGTACCTATGTCGAAGCTCCGATACAAATCGCATACATGAGGGTAGCCTGAGGCTTCCCGCGGCCTCCTCCGAACCCCCAACGTTGAGTATTCCTCTTTAAGCAAGAGCCCTGCTCAGCTGGAGGGTCCTCGAGCAGCAGCAGGGGGACCAGAGGACAGCGAGGGAAGCCTCATAAAGGATCCAGAGGCTTCACTTTTCTCAGGTAAGTATCCTATTCTATTTTATTTTTTTATTAATACATTTTGGTCTTTGGGTTTTCTACAGTGACAAAATAGAAAATCATTAGCATTTCCCATTTTTAACTGTGGCTGTTTTGAAGCCAATCCTGATATAATTTCCACCCTTAGTCTCCTCTGCCTGATTTGCCCCGCCCTTCACTATAGAAAGTGCATTGTCTCAGCATGAGAAATATTAGCCAATCAGAGAGGAACAGAGGTGTGGGAGGGGAAAACAGGAGGGGAAAGAGGCTTCAGCCAATCAGGCTGCATTAGTTAAGTCTAAGGGGAAGTAGAGAAGCAAAAAAGGACAACCCAGCATGCCCTGCAACTTCCTTTATGTGTACCAAATAAGCGTCAGGGAAACTGGGGAATGATCATTTATCAACAAGAAAAGTAATAGTGATTTTTAGCTTTTGGGTTGCCTGGTTAGCATCCTTATTACTTGTTTACCAGATAAAAATAAAGAATTGATTTTATGCCCAACAGTTACACTTTAAAATTACTTTTCAGTACTCTGCAACTGTCAAAGTACCAAAAAGTAGGTGACAAAGTACTGTCAGAGGTATTTTCCTGTTTGCTGATCGCATAAAAGGCGTTGTATTGATAAATTGTGAAACCATCACCTAGGATGAAACGTGAATTGAAACCACTGGGCAGGAAAAACGTCACTGGGATTCCCATCAGTCCGCACTGCACTGCGACGTTAACACTTACTGCTTTGCCCATAGACTTCCATGACCCCAAGCACGGTGCGTTAAAGGACACCTATCGTGGAAAAAAAGCAGGCAGTTAAAATCTGGCAGAACTGACAGGTGTTGGCCCAATCCATCTCCTCATGGGGGATTCTCAGGGTTTTCTGTGTTTTCAACTGCATTTCCCGAACAGCAGTTTAGCTGACAAAATACTCAGATACCAGCCAACCTACCTACCCACTTGCATGCTATTTTGTCAGTTAGACTTTGCAACTGCTGTTCAGGAAATGCTGTTGAAAACAAAGAAAACCATGAGAATCCCCCATGAGGAGATGGACTGACCCAAAACCTGTAGGTTCTGTCAGATTTTAACTGCCTACTTTTCTTTTCCTTTTTTTTTTTTTTTTTTTTTTTTGCAACAGTCGTCCTTTTAAGTGTGGAGTTTGCGGTAACGCATTGCAGCCCTTGCGTCAGATCAAATACTTGAGGCCCGCCGCAACGCACCACAGTAGGTGTGAGAGTCTCCATAGACTTTGGGTTTGTTCCCACTGAGTGCTTTTTGAATTTATTTATTTTATTTATTTTTTTTAAGGACCGATTTTATGAAAAGCGCTTGAGCAATGATTTCTTATGTCAGTGTTCTCACATGAGCGATGTGCTTTATTTCCAGCCACAAACGTGACTCCTGAAGTATTTCGTGAGCATTTGCACTTCAATGCCAGGTATAGGGAAACCGCTAAGCGCTTAGAAAAACTATTTTGTGAGCGCTTCTTTAAAAAATAACATTAAAAAGATTCAGTTTAAAGAGACACTGTAAAACAAAAAACATCCCCTGGGAGGTACTCACCTCGGGTGGGGGAAGCCTCCGGATCCTATCAAGGCTTCCCCCGTCCTCCTCTGTCCCACGGGGGTCTCGCTGCAGCCCTTTGGACAGCGGCCTGACACCCTGTGCAATATTTACCTTCCCTGGCTCCAGCGGGGGACGCTGTTGCGGCTCTTCTGACGGAGATAGGTGGAAATAGCCGATCTCCGTCGGGTCCGCTGTACTGCGCAGGCGCCGGAGACTTGCAGGAGACTTGAACCTGCGCAGTAGACCTGCCTGACGGAGATCGGCTATTTTTGCTCCGTGGGAAGAGCCGATACTGCGCCTGCTCTGGAGTCCGAGAGGTAAATATTTACATCGCCGCCACTCTGGGAGGATTTTTTCCGCCATGTGGGACCGAGGAGGACGGGGGAAGCCTCAATAGGATCCGGAGGCTTCCCCCTACCAAGGTGAGTATCCCCCAGGGACGTTTTTTTTTTTTGTTTGTTTTTTTTGTTACAGATTTTCTTTAGAGTTCACTTCCTGATTGACTGGAGGGGAAAAAAAACCTACTAATCGCCACACAAGCGCCTAATAAAATTCCTGATCGCTCTAAAATTGCTGGCAAAATCCCTTTGTAAAGCACTCACAGAAGCGCTCAGCGATTTGCGCTAGCAGTTTATAATGTGAACTTGGACTTTCATTGCTTTGCAGCCCCTTGTGGTGAAATAGGGTAATGCACCGCGGGTTTACCTTCAACATTCTACCCAGACTAACCAGCAAGCTCATGGTGACCCAGAACTCATTGGGGTATGTAAGGGACTACAATAGTCCTAAAAGCCCCCTTACTAAGATGTTAAGAAAAACAAGTTTGCTTTCCTGAAACAGAAAGAATTTGCGATAATTCAGGTTGGAGTGAGCTTGAGATGTCTCCCAGAGCACCACTGCTGAGTATATGCAAATTAACCATTGTGCCCTTATGCTGGGAATACACGTTTCGTTTTTCCCTTCGTTTTAGCCTTCGATTCGTTCGGTAAACGAATCGAGTGTTAAAAACGTATGTGAAAATAGTCATAATCTCATTATAGTTTCGATTAATAGACCCCAAAAACGAACGACTAGTGATCGAACATGTTTGATATTATCTCTCTTTATCCATCTAATCGAGCCATTGGTAGGCTTGATGGCTGTTCAGATCGATTATATATTCGTTTATGTTAGTCCGTCCCTGTAAAAAGGGATTTTCGTTTCGTTTCTTTGCAGCCTTCGATCATTGGAAAAACGAAACCATCAGAATCGGAAAAAAAAACGAAACCATGGGTGGTGATATTAACCGTATGATCGATTATTTCGGGATCGAGAAGGACAAAAGGCACAATCGAAACGAAGGTTTAAACGAAGGCAAAAACGAACCGTGTATTCCCAGCATTAGAAGCTAAACACACCTCCAGAACCGCTGGAATGCAATGATGTGTCAGCTTTTTTTGTTTTTAACATCTTAGTAAAGGGGCTTTTAGGACCACTGTAGTCCCTTACACACCCCAATGAGTTCTGGGTCACCATGAGCTTGCTGGTTAGTCTGTACCTCTCGGTGTTACAAGCCCTACTGCATAGAGCCAAATTAATCCATGCTATGCACTGATGAGGATCAAACAATCCGAAACAGTCTGTATGCATGTTGGATTATGGCTCTGTACATATTAACAAGCTGACACATCATTGCATTCCAGCGGTTCTGGAGGTGTGTTTAGCTTCTAAGGGTACAATGGTTAATTTGCATATATTCAGCAGTGGTGCCTGGGAGACATCTCGAGCTCACTCCAACCTGAATTATCGCAAATTCTTTCTGTTTTAGGAAAACAAACTTTTTTGTTTTTCTTAACATCTTAGTAAGGGGGCTTTTAGGACCATTGTAGTCCCTTACACACCCCAATGAGTTCTGGGTCACCATGAGCTTGCTGGTTAGTCTGTACCTCTCGGTGTTACAAGCCCTACTCCATAGAGCCAAATTAATCCATGCCATGCACTGATGAGGATCAAACAATCCGAAACAGTCTGTATGCATGTTGGATTATTATGGCTCTGTACAAATTAACAAGCTGACACATCATTGCATTCCAGCGGTTCTGGAGGTGTGTTTAGCTTCTAAGGGCACAATGGTTAATTTGCATATATTCAGCAGTGATGCACTGGGAGACATCTCAAGCTCACTCCAACCTGAATTATCGCAAATTCTTTCTGTTTTAGGAAAGCAAACTTTTGTTTTTCTTAACATTCTACCCAGAAACTCCCCAGGGGAGGGCTGGTGCTTCTCTGCACAACTCTGCTTGGCTTACAGCATAGGAGGAGGTGAGCCGATGATAGCCGGGTGCTCACCAAAACTAGCCGGGTGGAGCACCCGCCTAAAAGAGCCTGGGGAGACCACTGAACCTGCAGGTGTAAAAGGGAACCTGAGGTGTGAGACAGACATATGGAGGCCGTCCTGCTGATCCTCTGCCTCTAATATGTTTATTCCTAAACCCTGAACAAGCATGCAGCAGATCAGGTGCTGTGACTGAAGTGACTTGATTAGCTGCATGCTTGTTTCAGGTGTGTGATTCAGACACTACTGCATCCAGAGAGATCAGCAGGATGCTGGGCTTCAGACCAGGGACCCTTTGAAAAGTGCATATCCAACAGGTAATAATGGTCATCAGTCAACACATTTTGCCTTGTTCGGTTTTGGGTTCAGTTGGGTGTGGAGGATGTGAGAATTCGGTTAAGGATCTGGTTATGCCTTGCGAGATAGGAGAATCGGTTAGTGATTTATCTCCCCGGCATGCAGCTGACGCAGGGCGCAGTCCCTCTTCCTCCCTGGGCTGCGCCGTGTGCGTTTCTCTTTCCTGTGATACGCGCCTCGCTTCTGTGCTCTATTCTCGTTTCTGTGAGACAGAAACCGAAAACTCTGCGCTGTGAGTGGCCCACATCTCCCAGCATGCCCTCCTCTGGCAGTTTGACACAGGAAGGATCAGCCACTTCTGACTCATTCCCAGAACATCAGCAAGACTCAATTCCAGCAGCCCAGGGCCTGGTTAACCCCTTCTTTTCAAGAACTAAGACAAGTCTCCTAGAACAGCTGTAGAGATGGTGAATGAGATATACTGGTGCTTTCAGTTTGTATGCAGAATTAATACAAATTGGGCAACTTCTAATTACCTGGAAGTGGATTTGATTGGTTCGTTTTTGAAGCTGCCTAGGTTTGCATAATAGCATAAAAATGGCAGCTCGGAAGCGACTGCTGATCAGAAAAACGATCAAAATCAGATCGGACCTGTCGGAAATGATCTGCCAAAATAAAAACTGGTGTATTCCCAGCATTAATAACCCCTGAAGCAAGCATGTAGCTAATCTTGTCATCTGCCAATGTCAGAAACACCTGATCTGCTGCATGCTTGTTCAGGGGCTATGGCTAAAAGTATTAGAGGCAGAGCATCAGCAGGACTGCCAGGCAACTGATATTGCTTAAAGAGAACCCGAGGTGGGTTTGAAGAATATTATCTGCATACAGAGGCTGGATCTGCCTATACAGCCCAGCCTCTGTTGCTATCCCAAACCCCCCTAAGGTCCCCCTGCACTCTGCAATCCCTCATAAATCACAGCCACGCTGCTGACAAACAGCTTGTCAGAGCTGGCTGTGTTTATCTCTATACTGTCAGTCTGCTGCTCACCCCGCCTCCTGCAGAACTCCAGTCCCCGCCTGCATCCCTTCCCTCCCTGCTGATTGGAGGGAAGGGACGGGGGAAGGGACGGGGGCAGGGCCCGGAGCTATGCAGGAGGCGGGGGAGCAGCTGAGACTGACACTACAGATGTAAACACAGCCTCACAGCATGGCTGTGATTTATAAGGGATTGCAGAGTGCAGGGGGACCTTAGTGGGGTTTGGGATAGCAACAGAGGCTGGGCTGTATAGGCAGATCCAGCCTCTGTATGCAGATAACATTCTTAAAACACACCTCGGGTTCTCTTTAAAAGGAAATATGGCAGCCTCCATATACCTCTCACTACAGTTGTCTTTAAGTACTTCACAAAACAGGACTGTATTCCACCCAGTGGGTCCAAGAGCTCGGAGAAGCTCTTTTGTATAGATAACGAAGGTTGTGTGTTTTTTTTTTTTGTTTTTTTTTTGTTCTGCCTGTACTGGAAAACTTGGCTCTTTTCTTTGATACTAATGTTCTATTCATTATCCGTACTACACATACAATTCATTATACTATACGTTTATTTTTGCTTCAGGTTTGCTAGAGTATCACAAAAAGATAAACTATACAGTAAAAAGGAACCCTAGGATAGGATAAAAAGGCCTTAAAATGTGCTAGCCTGTCTCCTGCCCCTTGTGTATATTTCTGGGGGGCTCAGGTAGTGAGATCTCTGTACATCTGCTGCAGCTCATACCAGGGGCTTCCCTCTCCCCGGCTGAATCTTGGTATCGCTCAGTGACTCTGGTGGTGAGATCTCTGTGGCTCTCATTTCCCAGTTCTGCACACCTGCTGCATACATGACCAGAAGCTCCCCTCTGCACGCCTGCAGCATACATGACCAGAAGCTCCCCTCTGCACGCCTGCTGCATACATGACCAGAAGCTCCCCTCTGCACGCCTGCAGCATACATGACCAGAAGCTCCCCTCTGCACGCCTGCTGCATACATGACCAGAAGCTCCCCTCTGCACGCCTGCAGCATACATGACCAGAAGCTCCCCTCTGCACGCCTGCAGCATACATGACCAGAAGCTCCCCTCTGCACGCCTGCTGCATACATGACCAGAAGCTCCCCTCTGCACGCCTGCTGCATACATGACCAGAAGCTCCCCTCTGCACGCCTGCTGCATACATGACCACAAGCTCCCCTCTGCACGCCTGCTGCATACATGACCAGAAGCTCCCCTCTGCACGCCTGCTGCATACATGACCAGAAGCTCCCCTCTGCACGCCTGCTGCATACATGACCAGAAGCTCCCCTCTGCACGCCTGCTGCATACATGACCAGAAGCTCCCCTCTGCACGCCTGCAGCATACATGACCAGAAGCTCCCCTCTGCACGCCTGCTGCATACATGACCAGAAGCTCCCCTCTGCACGCCTGCTGCATACATGACCAGAAGCTCCCCTCTGCACGCCTGCTGCATACATGACCAGAAGCTCCCCTCTGCACGCCTGCTGCATACATGACCAGAAGCTCCCCTCTGCACGCCTGCTGCATACATGACCAGAAGCTCCCCTCTGCACGCCTGCTGCATACATGACCAGAAGCTCCCCTCTGCACGCCTGCTGCATACATGACCAGAAGCTCCCCTCTGCACGCCTGCTGCATACATGACCAGAAGCTCCCCTCTGCACGCCTGCAGCATACATGACCAGAAGCTCCCCTCTGCACGCCTGCTGCATACATGACCAGAAGCTCCCCTCTGCACGCCTGCTGCATACATGACCAGAAGCTCCCCTCTGCACGCCTGCAGCATACATGACCAGAAGCTCCCCTCTGCACGCCTGCTGCATACATGACCAGAAGCTCCCCTCTGCACGCCTGCTGCATACATGACCAGAAGCTCCCCTCTGCACGCCTGCAGCATACATGACCAGAAGCTCCCCTCTGCACGCCTGCAGCATACATGACCAGAAGCTCCCCTCTGCACGCCTGCAGCATACATGACCAGAAGCTCTCCCTCTGCTTGTTGGATTTTTCTTGCCTCTGAGGCTCCAGTGGAGAGATCCTTGCACACCCTGGTTCCCAGCTCTGCATACACTTCCATCCATGGGCTCCCCTGCTGGATTCATCTAACTCGCTGGAATATTCTATGCCTCAGCAAGGGGGGGCTCCAGTGTGAGTATCTCTGTACTCTGTACTGAGTCCCCAGCTTTGCACGCCTTACCACGACCCCCCCCCCCCTCTTCCCCTGCGCTCAGTAACATGCAGTTAATTGTTTCCGGGCTTCAACAGTGTACAGTGAACAGGATAGGGTCCATAAAAAGAACTCTCCATATCAGCCTGAGTCTATGTAGGCATCAAGTAAGGCAAGGGTCTTATCTATTTTACCTTAAACACCTCACAATCCTTGCAAGATCCCTTGTAATTAATGTATCTGGATGACGCTTATATTTGCGAATAAAATCTCTCTACCTCCTTCTGATTGTTTGTTCTAACTTTGTCAGTCTACAGGAATAGAATCTAAAGAAGGCTTACATGCTGAAAGCTTACTGATTTTCTTATAAATTAGCCAGTAAACTAGAGCACATATTTTACAGACAGGAAGTATTGAATCAGGATAATCGGATTCAAAACTTCATGTCTGTAAAATACAAGTTCCAGTCTGCAGCAATAGAATACAAGATCCGTCTCCCAGCAATTTCTCTACATCCTGCCTCTCCCCTCCCCCCCCCCCCCCCCCCCTTCCCCTTGCTTGTAGAGTCCTGAGACACAGGCTGGGGGCTAGAATGATTTGTCTGTGATCTGTCCACACAGGAGCAGCTTGCTGGCAAGTATGTAATTAAAAGCAATAGTAAATGCTTGGGAATTGTTTAGAACTAATTATCATGTACTACAATCAAATATATATTTGTCAAGGGGTACTTGTGGTGATTTTTACTATGCTAGGGGGTACTTGGTGATTACTGGGTTTTAAAAGGGGTACATACCAATAAAATGTTGAGAAACACTGTATTAAAGCATGCCAGCCAACTAGACAAGTACATATGTCGCTATTTGGACAATCTGCTCAAAAGATCTGTTTGTGATGTTTGCATTTGGTTCTTATCATTGCTGAACTCGTTGGCCTTCATGTTATCACCTGAGTCAGGCAAACCAAACATCAGTTGTGATCACCCAAATAGGCCACACCAGCCAGGCATTGTGCCCCCCTAAAATTCTGAACCGGGAGCCGCTACTGCCTGTGTTTGTGGGTTCCTAGCGCTGCTTCGTTACCAGAAGCTAGTCCTTTCTTTCTGTATTATTCTATGTCATGGTATTTGAGGTGGGACGATCTCTGTGCTCCGGAGTTCTCAGCTCTGCTCCCCTGCTCAACCTGACCCCCTCTCCTTGCTGGATTTTGTATTTCATTTATAATATATAGAATACAGGAGGTGTGCCCCCCAGGAAATAGAAGAAGCCAAACTGTAACTCCGCCCCCTCCCCAGGCTCCGCCTATGAGGCTGTTATATAATTGGAGTATTATGGTATTGGAGTAAAGGGCACTCCCCCTTGCTTGGTAGATTGATATCAGAATCTATTCTGCCGTACACATTTCTTGCTGTGGTCTGTCTGGCAGGGACCCCTCTGAGGTGATGGAGAAGCGGAGCCTGGAGCTGGCACTGCGAGATGTCTACCCATCCTGCGTACGACTGCAGCGCCCCCCTGTGGAGGATCCGGGGAAGGACAAGCAGGAGCTGATGCTCAGTCAGGCAGAAGGGCAGTGTGTGCTGTGCAGGTGGACGGATGGACTCTACTACCTGGGGAAGATAAAGAGGGTAAGTGCCTGGAATGGCCGACCGTCATCTGGGAGGGCTGTGGGTGGAGCTACAAAATACTCGGAAATGTTACTGAAGTTACTGTATTGTATAGTCTGAGTGCTTTAAATGGCACCTTGATAAATAATGTATTTATATTTGCTTTTATACCTGGTTTAGAATACTGGCATGTCCCTTCCCGTATTTACAATATAAGCTGTTACTCAGTGCCTGTTTTCATAGTAAACTGGCTACAGCAGATGCTGATCTCTGCTGCCTCCAGTATAAGCTATTCCTCTGCCCATATACTGATAGTAAACTAGCCTCAGTGTGTGCTGATCTCTGCTACTTCTATTTTGTACACTATAAGCTGTTACATTCTGCCTGTACTGCTAGTTAAGCTAGGTGCAGCATTACCTTATACTGGAGGTAGCCGAGATTGGCACACACTGCAGCTAGTTTACTATCCGTACCGACACAGAGTAACAGCTTACAATGCACATACTGGGTGTAGCAGAGATCCGCACATACTGCAGCTGGTTTACTGTCAGTGCAGGCACAGAGTAACAGCTTATCCTGTACATACTGGAGGCAGCAGAGATCAGCACACGCTGCAGTTAGTTTACTATCAGTACAGGCACAGAGTAACAGCTTATACTGTACATACTGGAGGTAGCAGAGATCAACACACACTGCAGCTAGTTTACTATCAGTACAGGCACAGAGTAACAGCTTATACTGTACATAGTGGAGGCAGCAGAGATCAGCACACACTGCAGCTAGTTTACTATTGGTACAGGCACAGAGTAACAGCTTATACTGTACATACTGGGGGTAGCAGAGATCAGCACACACTGCAGCTAGTTTACTATCAGTACAGGCACAGAGTAACAGCTTATACTGTACATACTGGAGGTAGCAGAGATCAGCACACACTGCAGCTAGTTTACTGTCAGTACAGCTATACATTTACAAACCTATGCAATTTTACGTGTATTTTTCATTTTTAAGTAGTTTTAACACAGTATTCCAACTCATTGAAACAGAAATGTAATCGGTGATGTATACTCTGACATTAAAGTCTTAGCGTAGTTTAAGTCAAAATAATACTCAATTATTGAGCACCCCGAAGAAAGGATATAGGGAGTTTTTGAAATTTTTTTTTTTTTTTTTTTTTTTTTTTTTTTTTTTTGGGGGGGGGGGGGGGGGGGGGTTCTTATATTTAGTTTTACTGCTGAATTTCAGCTCTGCATTCTATAGCCTATATTATTTTAATGTATAAATTGGGATGTTAACGTAAATAAAAAAAACCCGGAATGTTGAAAGGTGTAAAAAAGATGACGGGACAATGGCGCCACCTTCAGGAAGCCGCCTCCACCTGCTTCCTCTGTCGCATATAGCCAGTCAGGATGAGGGATAGTCGCTGAGCTTCCAATTAGTCTGAGGTAATGTCATTTTTAATGCTAATTTTATAACAATTTTCCAAGCTGCATAAAAGTTGCATCAGCTGGGAATAATTATCATTTGATTAACCATCCTTTATGATCTTAAAGGATACCACAACTGACATGTGGCAGAATGAGATAGACATGGGTATGTACAGTGCCTAGCACACTAATAACTAGGCTGTGTTCCTTTTTTTCTTTCTCTGCCTGAAAGAGGTAAATATCAGGTATGTAAGTGGCTGACTCAGTCCTGACTCAGACAGGAAGTGACTACAGTGTGACCCTCACTGATAAGAAATTCCCCTTTTTTTACCTCTTTCTTGCTCTCAGAAGCCATTTTCTGCTAGGAAAGTGTTTTTATAGTTGGAATTTCTTATCAGTGAGGGTCACACTGTAGTCACTTCCTGTCTGAGTCAGGACTGAGTCAGCCACTTACATACCTGATATTTAACTCTTTCAGGCAGAGAAAGAAAAAAAGGAACACAGCCTAGTTATTTGTGTGCTAGGCACTGTACATACACATGTCTATCTCATTATGTCACATTTCAGTTGTGGTATCCTTTAAAATTCACAACAAAACACAGAGTTGGGGTTTGTTTTTTGCAGAATTAGCATGGCTGATTTGGCTGATTTTAGCGAATTGCGAAGATCTCTGCGGTCTGTATAGTAAGGCAACGTACGATAGTAATTGCCACTGAGCACTAAAGGTGGCTCGGCGGCTGATCAACCGTTAGGTTATTATAATCAGATGAAAATCGGTGCAGACAAGTGCATGCCCAATCAATGATGCAATCAATTTCGGGCTGAACTTGGTTGCATAAATCGTTCGACCTGCTGCAAGATGTCTGGCTGTCGTGGTCGGTCACGTGAGCGGCGGTAACGGCAAGCAATATTTCTGCGAGCGACTAAACCCCTGACGCTGTCCCTCTAATAGTCAGTGTGCCTTGTGGACTATACATTACCTGTCTGCTACGGATGCTCGGTCCTTCGTCCATACACGCGCCCCCAGTTGCTGTAGTACACGTGGGCGCATGTGTGACATCACACACGCGCCTATATTTCTGACAACCGCGTAGGGCGCATGTATGGATGAAGGACCCAGCCTGGAGGCAGCAGGGGACAAGGACAGGTAATGTATAGTACACTGGGGAGGGGAGGCACACTGACCATTAGGGGGGACAGCGTTGGGCTGCCGATGTGGCTTGGTAAGCTTCGGGGTTCTGCTTTAGATTTGGGTGATTTGTGAACGCACTTCGCTTACAAACAAACACAGAACATTTATATTGCGCTTTTCTCCTGGCGGACTCAAATCGCCAGAGCTGCAGCCACTAGGACACTCTCTATAGGCTGTAGCAGTGTTAGGGAGTCTTGCCCAAGGTCTCCGACTGAATAGGTGCTGGCTTACTGAACAGGCAGTGCCGAGATTCGAACCCTGGTCTCCTGTGTCAGAGGCAGAGCCCTTCACCATTACACCTTCCAGTCACTTACACAGGTTCTCTCTCTCTCTCGCAGGTGAGCAGCTCTAAGCAGAGCTGCCTGGTGACCTTCGAAGACAACTCCAAGTACTGGGTGCTGTGGAAGGACATTCAACACGGTAGGTGCAACTTGCATTCTGTAGTAGGCAGGGCTGTGGAGTCGATGATTTTTTTTTTTTTTTTTTTTTTTTTTTTTTTTTTTTTTTTTTGTACCAAATCCACAGCCCTGGTAAGAATAAGACTAGGGAGTTGGAGCCAGAGCCATTTTGGGTACCTGAAGTCAGTCGGGAGTTTCATAAACTAAGGAGTCAGAGTTGAATGATTTTTGTATGCAGTTTGAAAACGGACCAATCGAATTTTAGCTCAGGATTTGATTGGTTTGTTTATAATTTGCATAAATTTGCATAATGCTGCAACCACTTGAAATTATTTGCATCTCATTGGCTGTCCTTACTCTGTAGATGTGGCGATGCGATATGCGCTGAGCACTTTATTATGGTGACTATACTAACACTGGGTGGGGCTGTCTGGGACTTCTCTACAAGCATGAGAGCAGCCATACTGTGTGAGCGTCTCTGTGCAGGCACAGGTGCGCTCATGCAGGAAGAGGAGCATGGTTGGGATGTGCAGGAGGGTCCCGGACAGCAGCGGAGGTCTGGAGGACAGCGTGGGAGGAACCAGAGGCTTCTCTCTTCTGAGATGATCAATGAGATGCAAATATTTCCGAGTTCATGCAGGATTATGCAAATTTTATATGCAGCTATATTACAGCTTGAAAATGGGTCATCAAGTCCCACCCAGGTTTAACCTCCTGGGGACCTCGTCATGTAAATCCTACACCGTACTTGTGGCTGTCCAACTCTGATACGGCGTAGGATTTTTGTCGCCTGTCACTCCCGACTCCATCGTGTGCACCAGAGAGGGGAGATTAAGTGGTCACATGACTGCTGACCTCCCTCATTGATTAGGAGCCATCGCGCTTGGCTCCTGATCACGTGATCACTACATCATCCCCGCTCATTCTGCCTTAAGTGTCGGGTCCCAGCTGACATCATCAAGCCGCGACCCGGAACTTAGTGACAGTGCGAGCGGGGATGCCGGCCAGAGCTGCTCATCGATGGAGCCTGGGAGGTGAGTCAAGCCTGCTGGCTATGCGGGGGAGCAAGGTCTGCTGCGCCAATGCAGAACACCAGGAGCCACCGGAGCTGCGGCGAGGGCACAGGGCGGCTGCCAGAGGCTGGAGGAAGCCCCAGGTAAATGGATTTTTTTTTTTTTTAACCTTGGATCACTCCTTTAACTTGCCTGGGGCCTCTTGCAGTCCCCTGTGCTTGCGCTGTGATCCTGGGACCCTCCAGTCAGCAGCGGCGACCCCCCCCCCCCCTGTAAGCTGGCTGGTCATAGCCAGTTGGAGGCAACTGCACAATGCGGTCCTCGAGCTGCGCACACCCTGATCACGCTCCCGCTGCCAGGAGAGTTATGCACATGCGCATTAATGATTTTACCTGTACCGCGCATGCACAGAATGCTACTGTGTTCAGACGTGGTGGAGGCGCACGATGCAGGGACCCTGAGCAGTGCCTTAGAAAGCAGTGCCCCCCCCCCCCCCCTTTAGCCCACATGTGCTGTTCAGTCTTTAGAGAAACTGCGCCTGTGCAGGATGCTTCCGCAACCCGGTGTAATGATGCGACAGGAGTCACTGAGTAACCGCCTGGGTGAAGCGGCCCTTAAAGGGGCACTACAGCGAAAAACTGTAAAATACGTGCAAACATAGACAAATAAGAAGTACATTTCTTCCAGAGTAAAATGAGCCATAAATTACTTTTCTCCTATGTTTGTCACTTACAGTAGGTAGTAGAAATCTGACAAGTGACAGGTTTTGGACTAGTCCATCTCTTCATGGGGGATTCTCAGCAAAGCTTTTATTCTTTCTAAAGATATTCCCTAAAAAGGATTTAAATAATGATGCTGGCCAGCTTCCCTGCTCGCTACACAGTTTACTGGCAGTTGGACAGAGCAACTGCCATTCACTAAGTGCTTTTGAAAATAAATAAATCCCTGAGAATCCCCCATAAATAGATGGACTAGTCCAAAACCTGTCACTTCTGTCAGATTTATACTCTACCTACTGTAAGTGACAGCAACATAGGAGAAAGGTCATTTATGACTCATTTTACTCTGGGGAAAAATGTACTTATTTGTATGTGTTTGCACATATTTTAAATGTTACAGTTTTTCGCTGCAGTGCTGCTTTAACTGCCTGTAGCTGGTTTGTAAATGCCTGAAAAATTGTGGAAACGAGACCTCAGTGATTGCAGCCTCCGCTTTTCTCATGACAGGTGCACTTTGTGCTATCGGCCACTTGCACCCGTTGAGTGCGGCGTTTCACTTTTTAAGGGTTTATTTTTGTCTTCCTCACTTGCGCTGTCAGCGGGGCTCCTGGCGGGATCACCATAAATACTCCTCCGTGTTTATGGATGGAAGAGAGCGAGTTGGGAACAGGGCATCTGGGAGCCATTCAGGGAAGTTAGGATAACAGATGAGGTGGAGGAGAGGATGAATGGAAGTGCTTGTCAATCAGCAGCTGCGGGAGAGAGGAGAGGTGCGAGCAAACGGTTGTGAAACGCTTCTCTCCTGCAGGACTCAGAGCTGGGCGGTCGGAGCCGGGCAGTTGGCACTGGCCCCCGGGGGGCTGAGCCTGGCCCCCGGGGGGCAGAGCCTGAGCCTGGCCCCCGGGGGGCAGAGCCTGAGCCTGGCCCCCGGGGGGCAGAGCCTGAGCCTGGCCCCCGGGGGGCAGAGCCTGAGCCTGGCCCCCAGTGCCGGGCCCCGGGGCAGAGCCACAGCTTGGCATGGATTTTTGTTTTTCTCCTCTTTAACTCTCCTTTTCCTGCGGCGCCCCGAACACGGCTGTTAGATTGCATTAGCACTTTATTTGGCCTGAGGAAGTGGGTGAGATCCCACGAAACGTGTTGCCTGTGCTTGTTAATAAATATTTTCTACTCTGAGTTGTCTTTTATGAGGTAAGCCACCTCAAGCTTTAGTTGTGTTTTACCCCCTTCTCCTTTCCCTGCGTCCCCCTCATCATCCACTGGTCACCTGCCAGGTCTATCAGCTACTTTCCCAGCCTGGGAAACTAACTGATGGGGTTGTCGGTTGTCTTCCCCCTTCTTCAGACAAGGAAAAATGTAATAAAATAAAATTATTCAAATAACGCAACTATGCCATGATGCAAATGAAAAGGCACAGAACAAGAATGTCAAATCTTTTTTTTTTATTTATTTATTTATTTATTTTTGTCTTGTCTTTAGTTCTGCTATATTATGTATTTATATAGCACTGACATCTCCTGCAGCACATTAGAGTACATTGTCATGTCACTGACTGTCCTCAGAGGAGCTCACACTCTAATCCTACCACAGTCATAGTCTAATGTCCTACCATATTATTATTATGTATTTATATAGCACTGACATCTTCTGCAGCACATTACAGAGTACATAGTCATGTCACTGACTGTCCTCAGAGGAGCTCACACTCTAATCCTACCACAGTCATAGTCTAATGTCCTACCATATTATTATTATGTATTTATATAGCACTGACATCTTCTGCAGCACATTACAGAGTACATAGTCATGTCACTGACTGTCCTCACAGGAGCTCACAATGTAATCTCCTGACACAACATCCCCCCCAACATAAAGTTTTTTTTAAAAAATGTCAGTCTTCATGCATGATCTGCTATTGGTGGACCGAACTTCTGATCTCCTGTATCCTCCACAGCGGGTGTCCCCGGCGAGGAGCCGAAGTGTTATGTGTGCAGCGGGAAGAGCTCCGGGCCCCACAACCAAATCCTTATCTGCGGGAAGTGCGGACTGGGTACGTATAACTGCTTTAGTCATGTCTACTACAATCCCCACAATGCTCAGTATTCCGGCTGCATACCAGGTGACTGCTTCCAGCCAATTGAGATCCAGTAATCTGTGTCTCAGCTCCTTATAAATTCCCCAGAATCCCCTGCAACTCTGAGACGCATGAGATACTAGCCATGTGACCTGTTTCCACCAATGTGCGACCACTAACCTTAGTCTGTGGCACCTTGCTCCGATCATTGAACTTACATGTCAGGAGACCGTATTCACGTGTTATATAATCCCAGAATTTACAGCTCATTCTCCATATACCCCTGAGAATAGCACCAGGCTGGAACGGTCAGGCTTTATAGAGTGGGCATTCTCAGCTGACAGCTTTGCACTGGCACCTTATGTGCTTATTACATGTGTGTTCAAATTGCTGTGTCCCTGTTCAGAACCCAGGTGGTGTGGGAAGATAAAAGGAAAAAATTAAGAGCCCACTATGGTGCATACATATGAACTGGCCGCCACGAGACTAGGGCGCTGGATACAGTCGATATACAGCTTATTCTGCTGCTGCAGTCCCGGCTGCGTTAATTACAATTCCCCCTCCAGGTCCACGTGGATGGTGGTTAATGATGTAATTTGGCTTCCAGCTATGGCTGGTGGCGGAATTCGTGTTTTAAATGTAAGTTCTGCTCCGTCTTCGTAATCAGGTCTGTGGAGTCGGAGCTGGAGTCGGAGTCGGGGCAATTTTGAGCACCCGGAGTCGGAGTCGTCGATTTCATAAACTCAGGAGTCGGAGTCGGATGATTTTTGTACAAAATCCACAGCCCTGTTAAGTATTAGACTAAGGAGTCGGAGTCGAGGAGTCGGAGTCTGAGCCATTTTGGGTACCCAGAGTCGGAGTCGTGGTTTCATAAACTGAGGAGTCGGAGTTGGAGTCAGAAGATTTTTGTACCGACTCCACAGCCCTGTTCCTAATTACAGTGTGCACCACTGCTTCGGCAACCACTGTACAGGAAGGTGTGGAGATTAAACTTGATCCTACTGGTGTCAAGAAGTCACTCGCTGCAGATATAGAAGTTAAAGGGAACCAGTCGCCATTTTTTTTCCTGGTTTCTAAAAGCTATAGGAGCTGCCATCCCCCTCCCCCCCCCCCCCTTCTAGCTGCTGATTATTAGGGGGAAGATGTGAAAATAGCATCTGTGACTTATTTAAACTCTTTGGAGCAGTTTCCTATCTCCTCAACTCCCCCCCCCCCCCCCCCCCCCTGCTGATGAAGGCTTTTGTTTGCTCTCTGCTAATGTGTGCAATAAAATAATTCCATCAGCCCTCATCTGCCTGAAATTTCTGCGGTTGGGGCAGGCCTTGGAAGTACAGTAAGAAAACCTCTGTTCTGCTGGGTACACCCGATCCTTTTTTTTTTTTTTTTTTTTTCTGCTCAATTATCTTCTGCTAGTTTTTCTGATCCTTTTTCAATTCACCTCTGAGAAATCGAGCCAAAAAACTATCAAAATGAATATCGGATATGTCGGAAATTGTCTATCGCACCCATCTATCGGGGGTAAAAACGTGTGGACTATTCCCAGCATAAAAGTTTTTTTTTTTTTTGTTTTTTTTTTTTGTTTTTTGTTTTTTTTATTGTAAAAATGATGCATCATTGAAGTTTATTAGCCACATTGTTGGCATGCATTTTTAATGTGCTATTGAGATGCCCTGGGTGCTAAAAATGGTGCTTGGTTCATTTAAGGGTAGCACTCCTTCCACCAAGGGTGGACAAGAAACTGCAGAAACTGCAGAAATTAGTAAAAAAAGAAGGGCCAGGAAGAATAAAGTACATAAAAATAAGTTGAAAGGTGGGAGGTAGTGTTGGTCCTCCCAATCAACCTGAATCGTCTGGAACGGTCAAAGCAAACCTTTTCATCGCAATAGACTCTGTGTGACGCGTTTCACAGGTGAAACCCCGCTTCCTCAGGGAATATCGGAGTCGCTGTCTCGTGGTCCTTTCGCGGACGCACCAAACATGAAAGGACCACTGATGATTGTCATTGACCAGTTCTGACGTTCTTGTGTTTCAGGATATCACCCGAAGTGCCACATACCGGCGGTGGAGAGCGGAGAGCATAGCACTGTAGAGCAGTGGTTCTGCAGACGCTGCATCTTTGTGCTGGCAGTTCGGGTAAGTATATCCCCGCAATGTCTGCAGAGTAACCCTCGCTCATCCCAGTGAGGGGGCGTGACCAGAGAATATGGATGCTCAGCGAGAGGCTGAGCATTCTGAGTCGATGGAACTTGGTGCTGAGCCAATCACCAGCTGGTGTATCTGATTGGCCCATTTCCAGGGTGTGTAAATTTTCATCAACTCATAATTTTTAGCATCTTAGTGGAGATGCTTAAAGGGAACCAGAGACGAAGCACCCTCATGTATTTTACCATGTATATCAGTGAGAACATTGGAGAAAACATTTACCCTGCTTTCGGTTTAATCAGTCACTGCTCAGTCTGTTATCAGCCCTGATAAAATCTAAGACTTGAGCATTCAGTCTGGCTTTGCTCAGGAATCCTTATAGCTGAGTCATTATAGCAGAGCCAGAAGGGGACAAGCTTGGGCTTGAAAAGACATCCGAGAACACAACAACAACAACAACAACAAATAACATTTGTAAAGCGCTTTTCTCCCGTGGGACTCAAAGCGCATAAGCATGGCTCCGACCATCGTGGTACAGAGGAAGAATGTTATAAGTCCGGAAATGCCAGGCTAAACAGGTGGCTTTTCAGTCTGGATTTGAATAGCTCCAGGGATGGTGCTGTCTTTACTGGGTGTGGTAGGGAGTTCCAAAGAGTAGGGGCAGCATGACAGAAGGCTCTGTCTCCAGATTTTTTGAGGTGCACTCTGGGAGTGACCAAGTTTATAGAACTTGCTGATCTGAGGTTGTGAGAGGTGTGGTGCAGCTTCAGCAGGTCCTTCATGTATCCAGGGCCCAGATTGTGCAGGGATTTGTATGTCAGCAGTCCAATCTTGAAGAGTATTCTCCATTCTTCTGGTAGCCAGGGCAGTGAGCGAAGGATCGGTGTAATGTGACAGTGGCGAGGCTGGTTTGTTAGCAATCTGGCAGCAGCATTCTGCACTAATTGCAGGCGACGCAGGTCCTTTTTGGGGAGGCCAGCATAAAGGGCATTGCAGTAGTCCAGCCGTGATGTGATGAAGGCGTGGACTAGGGTTGGAAGATCCTCTGGGGGAATCAGATGTTTAATCTTTGCAATGTTCTTCAGATGAAAGAAGGAAGATTTAACTACAGATGAAATTTGGTTTCTGAAACTCAATTCCCCATCGATTAGTACGCCAAGGCTGCGCACAAGGTTGGAGCTGTTTATGTCTGAATTCCCAATCCTGATTGGTGTTGCTTTAGGATAGAGCTGTTTTGATGGCGGGCACTGGCTTTGGACAAACAGGACCTCAGTTTTGTCAGCATTCAGTTTCAACCAGTTATCATTCATCCATGCCTGAAGCTCAGCTAAGCAAGAGTTTATTTTTGGGGTAGGGTCTGTTCCACCAGGTTTGAAGGACAGGTATAGCTGTGTGTCATCGGCGTAGCAGTGGTACGTCAGGCCATGTCGTTGGATAAGTGTACCGAGTGGCAACATGTAGATTGCAAACAGCAGAGGGGATAGGATTGATCCTTGTGGCACTCCGAATTGTAGAGGTGCAGGTTTGGACATTATAGGTCCTAGGGATACTCTCTGTGTTCTGTCAGTCAGGAATGATCTGAACCACTGGAGGACTGATCCACTGATGCCACAGTACTCCTGCAGTCTGTTAAGCAGGATTTCATGGTCAACTGTATCAAAAGCAGCTGAGAGATCCAACAGGATTAGGATGGAGCATTCCCCTCTGTCCCTTGCCATGAGCAGATCGTTGCAGACTTGGATGAGGGCTGTTTCACAGCTGTGGTGTTTCTTAAAGCCAGATTGTAGAGGGTCCAGGATGTTGTTTACTGACAGCCTGGTTTCAAGTTGCAGATAGACAGCCTTTTCAATAACTTTACCTAAGAAGGGGAGGTTGGAGACAGGTCTGTAGCTGCTCATAGCATCTGGATCCGTGGAAGGTTTTTTAAGAAGGGGCTTGATGATTCCTTCTTTTAGAGAGGTAGGAAACCTCCCTGCTTGCAGAGAGCAATTTACTATTTTGTGAAATGCTGGACCAAGCAGGTCAGGGCATTTCAGCATATGTTTAGTTGGTCCAGGGTCCAGGTCGCAGGTTTTCTGGCGGAGACGACAGAGGATGTCTGAGATCTCTTCCTCACTAATACTTTTGAAGTCAGTCCAGGGTGTTAGGCTGTTTTTGCAGCTATTTCCATTAGTTGCATGAGTCTTGGGTGCTGTGGACTGAATGAGAGACCGAATAGAAGATACTTGGTCAGCAAAGTAGCAAGCAAATTTCTCGCATAGCTCCTTTGAGGGAGTTATAGTAGGTTTTAGACAGGATGGATTACATAGTCTATCAACTGTGCGGAATAGTTGGGCTGGTCTGTTGGCGGCCTTTGCGGTCTCCTGTGATAGGTAGGAGGATTTTTTCTTGGTGATCGCATTTTGGTAGCTTTCCAGGTGAGAGACAAGGGTGTGTTTATCTTTTGACTCTGCTATAATGATTCCTGAGCAAAGCCAGACTGCATGCTCAGTTGGGGATTTTATCAGGGCCGATAACAAGCAGGCTGAGCAGTGACTGATAAAACAGAGAGCAGGGTAGGTGTTTTCTCTGTTCCCACTGATATATATGGTAATATACAAGAGGGTGCTTCATCTCTGGTACACTTTAAAGGTGACTTGAGTTGAAGCATGTAGGTGAAACGGGTAGCAGGCCTGTATGGCGAGCTGTCCTGATACCCACTGCTCCCCCTGTTCTTCCTCCTGCCCCTCCAACTCTTGGAGTCGGGCATCACTGCTCCTGCACTGGCCCAGCTGTGTGCCTCGTACAGCACGCGGCCGGGAACGCTCTGCACATGCTCATGATATAATCGTGACGTCATGTGCAGATCGCTCGTGGACTCCCGCTGTATGATGCACACAGCTGGGCCAGTGCAGGCGCAGTGATGCCCAACTACAGCGACCCGGAAGATGGTACCGGAGGGCAATTAAGAGGATTGGAGGGGCAGAAAGGAGAACTGGGAGAGTGGTGGGCATCAGGACAGCTCACCATACAGGCCTGCTCCTCCCGGTCCTCCTATACACTTCGGCTCTGGTATCCATTAAAGTCAACCGGAAGTGAAAATAAACTTATGAAATGATTAATTGTATTTGTTTTACTAAAAGTTAAATTCTACTTTACTTTAAAGCCTGGTACACCCCTCCGATTCTGATTGGCCAATTGTACCACCTCCAAGTGGGCCAACAGATTTTACTATGTGCAGGTGAGCTCTCGTACTACATGGAAGTGGTAAGATTTAAAGAGACTCTGAAGTCTCCTAAAATTGCACTTTTTATTTAACAGTTGTCTTCAGCATTATAACACAAGCTAAAACGCTGCATCCCTGCGGCAGATCGCTACATTTAAACCCCCCAAATCCCCGGGACCAAATATGGGGAGCGCTTCCTGGGAAAGGCAGAGCTCTGTGCAGTAGCTCTGCCTCTACTCGCGTCAATCCCCACTGATCGCCACCTCTCCCCGCCCCTCTGTCTTCTTTCACTGAGAGGGGCGGGGGAGAAGCGGAGATGCGCGCTGATAGACCAGGCATGGAGGTGGAGCTGCAGCGCTAATAGGGGGGGTTTAAATGTAGCGATCTGCCGCAAGGGATGCAGCGTTTTAGCTTGTGTTTTATAATGCTGAAGACAACTGTTAAATAAAAAGTGCAATTTTAGGAGACTTCAGAGTCTCTTTAACTGGTAATAGACTGAAAAAATGTTATTGCAATTCAATAAAAACGATCATTTATACAGGAAAATTGAAAGGGTTTTGTTTTTTTGTTTTTTTTCTCATCAGTAGTGTTGGATTTTCATGATCAGTTTGATGAAACTTGAATGGTGTACAGTACATTTGTCTATTTCTTGATTTATAGACCCAAGCAATTTCTTCAGAGTATTCAGTCATATTTTTTTCCATCGGTAATGGGGTAAAATTTTGTGGGTGCATGATACATTGGTCAGATTTCTAAAATGTTACAATCGGTCAAAAAAAATTGCTTGTAATTCTTGAACTGAAAATACATAAAGAAAAAATAAAATAAAATTGTATGGTGTGTGTGTGGCCACCTTAAAGTGAACCAGAGATGAAGCACACTCTTGTATTTTACCTTATAAATCAGTGGGAACATGACAGTAAACACCTAATCTGCCCTTTGTTTCATTGTTCTCTGTGTAATCTGACTGTTATCACGTCTGATAAGAATCCCCGACTGAGAAGTCAGGCTGCTCCGTCTAGCTTTGCTACAGAAAGATTATAGCTAAGTCTGTCTTCTGTGGTGTTATTTCAAGCCCAAGCCTGCCCCCTTGTGGCTTTGCTATAATGACTCAGCAATAATCATTCCCAGCAAAGCCAGATTTAATTGCTCAGTCTGGGATTCTTGTGACAGCTGATAACAGACACTTTTAGCAGTGAGGGTGAAACAGAGAGCATGGTAAGTGTTTTCTCTAATGTTCTTACTGATATATATGGTAAAATACATGAGGGGGCTTCGTCTCTGGTTCCCTTTAAGACTATTGTAAACAGCAGTTGTGACAAATCTGCCTTGCTGAGCTTAAAAACAAAAGTAATGACCCTTTAACCACTTGAGGACCATGATGTTACCCCCCCCCCCCCAGTGACTAGGCCACTTTATACTAATTAGGCCACTGCAGCTTTAAGTCTGATCGCTCCCCAGTTGTGTGTTTATCTTTTTTATAAATATTTTATTCTATTAATTGTTGATTTAAACGTTACTATTTTTATCTGAAGAAGCAGGTTATATACCTGCGAAACAGCTGTCGGGCACATCCTTCCCCCTCCCCATTGCTGTACCACTGTGTAACCTGGCCAAAATCAAGGGCTTTTAGCTGTCGTGCCCGTCTCTCTTCTCCTCTTTCCAGAAATATAGATGCTTTGGCTTTTATTTACTTTTTTCCAGTAACCCTCCAGGACAGGTATACATCGAGATCTGGCCCCTCCCAGGAAACAGGAAACATCCCACAGCCTCTCTATAAATTAAAATAATTGTCAGGTGATCGGCAGTATGGATGTTTCCTGTTCCAGGTACAGGTCTCTCTATACCAGTGCTGCAGTCCTGGAGAGCCTGGGGGGCTAAGGGCTGTTGGCGCTGCGGGAGACACGGCAGATCATTAGGCTTTGATACCTGGTGTTCCCCGCGTACCTCCCTTCATGGCACAGTCTGGTGGTCCTGGAGGGGAGATGGCTGCAGCGTTACTTTCTTTCATGGCAGTTGCCGCCGGCTGGAAGGACGAATGGAACAGAGCAGGCGTAGGCGGAGGCTGTAAGCCGCAGTCTCATGTTCCAGGACTTTAGATGGCTCAGGTACTCCCGGATTTCGTCACTTCCGCCCGCCGGATAGACAGGGCTGCGGCGTCTCAGCGTCTTAGCACTCGTGCAGACGCAAAATGGATACAGAGCAAGGCCTGAAACCAGCCAGGCGGCTGCTCAGGATTCAGAGCCAAGGCGACAGGAGCCTAAACGGGATTCTAGCAAGGTATTGCAATGGGTCTGATTTTGCTTCTGTCTAAGGGCTTGGGTGTTTTGCTGATTGTGCTGGCTGTATCTGATTAAGGGACTAAAAGTGATTAATGCATTTCTGTGGAAAGTAATATCACTAACTATGGAGCTTTAAAGGCAAATGTGGTTACATAAGTCTTTTTGGTTTGTTTGTTATTTGTGTTATATGGTGTAATAGTGAATGGCTCTGCCTCTGACGCAAGAGACCACAGTTCAGATCTCGTCTCTGTCTGTTCAGTAAGCCAGCACCTATTCAGTAGGAGACCTTGGGCAACTCTTCCTAACACTGCTATCTTGTCTAATTTAAACGCAATCTGCAGTTAACAGTTGTTAGCAATGGCTTAAGCTCCTACTACTGCAGGAACAATTATCATCTTCACCTGTTACTCAGCCAATTAATCAGTAAGCAGTGGTAACTGCACAAGTTCCTGCTGTTTTGCAAATTGATTTACCACCTCTACCTACTTTTTAATCAGTTATCCAATTACCTGTAATTAATACGGATATTACTGTTGGCACACCTGCTGTGGATCAACCTATATATGTACAACTGATACATTATATAAAAAAAAAAAAAAAAAAAAAAAAAAAAGTGTATATATATAATTCATTAGGCTATGAAAATCGGATGTTCCCGAGTCTGTTTCGACACATGACCTATGCGGGCACAGAAGATGAATAGCCGATGGGTGTTTTTCCTGTTTTCACATCAACTTAATAAAAAAAAAAAAAAAAAAAAAAAAATTGTGATTAACAGTCAATGGAAAAATCCTGATAGAAATTTTATCATGTGCCATACTGTTATCGTATTTGCATTTGTGCATAAGTATTAGTATTCATTTAGAATGAACTTGGTTCCTAAAAGTACAGTTTTTTTGCTTTGAGAGCTGACTGCAATTTATTCATAACTGGTTGTATTCATTATGTATGGAAGGCAGAAATGCTTTAAATTTCTGTCTGTGTCCAGGAGCTTTCACAGTGACGTTAAAATTGCACGTTAGAAAATGTTTCCACACAGACTAACGCACAGTAATACTAGGTCTGTGGGACACTCACAGTGCACACGTTGCGTTTGTGTGTAGCGTTATTAGAAAGTGCTGCATGTTATACACGTGACGTTATTAGCTGCATTGGACTGTTTGCACATGCTCAGTAATGACTTTGAAGCATACTTTTCATTGACTGTATGCTCTGTTTGCGAGGATAACTGGGAATTAAGTTGCGTTGCAACTTTTTTGGGGCGTTGCGTTGTAATTTGCTTTACAACTTTAATGTCGCATCAAAACGAAACGTCCTACTGTGATAGAGGCCTGAAGGAAGAAATACTTTCAGGAGAAGCTCCGACCGAGAGTTGAATTTTGTCCCAGTCGGTGGTTGATTGATGCCCCGTTTTTGCATGGGAGGTCTTCCTTTTCACAGGCGGACCATCGGGGGGCGCTGTATGGCTGGTGTTGTAGTGAGGCATCTCCCACAAGGAAATTGAGTACATACTCTTGTCGGTTTCCTGTCTGTGAACCTTGCTGCATTGTGGGAGGTGGCTGTTTGTAGCTGTTTCCAACTGCCAAAAGGAGCGTACAGCGGCTGCATCACCTGTATCACAGTAAAAATGTCACTTTGATACAATTAAGTAAACACAACATAACTTTTTCTCCACCTCGCATACGTCCAGGTTTCTCTGCACTGAACTTTTAAGTCATGTGTGTGACCCTTTGAAATCTGTTCTATTTAAAAAAAAAAAAAAAAAAAACAAAAAAAAAAAAACCTATTTGTGCAAATTTTCATCTGGTTGCGGCTAACACTTGTGTTGGCCGCACCCTGGATTTATGGATGCATCAGGTTGAGCGTCATATCAAAATTGGTTCCAGTGAAGAGAGAATTTTTTTACTGTTATGTTTTAAGCGATTAATTTCATTATTGATACAGCACATCTGAATCTATAAGATTGACAGCAAGAGCAGCAGTTTTATCTAATATCTCCGGAGAAACATTTATATATGAAGACCGGGGATGGAGTAGCATATCTAAAATAAGTTGTCAGTAAAGTATCAGCTTATCCTGAATCTCAAACCTTTGAACCAATTTTATAAAATACCAGAAGTTCAGGATAGAATCTCTTTTCTCTCAGAACACTTCTGGCAGCGAATCGTTTTCTTGAGGACGCCTATTGGCATGTCACGGTCGAGATGAAATCCCAGAGATTTCTCAGTTTTCTGAGGCCGGATGGATAATTCTGGAAAAGTCACAGCTAGAATCCACTCAAAGCATACAGTTCTTAGGTTTTTTTCTGATAAGCTCTTTGGAGCAAAATGGATTTCTACCAGAGCAAAAGATATTGAAAGTAATGCAGCTGGTAGAAAATTTCAGGACATTACAAATGCTATCAATCAGGGATACAATGAAACTTTTGGGTCTGTTGCTTTCCATTACTTCAGCAGTCCAGTGTACCTTAAAGAGGATCTGTATTGTTAAAATCGCACAAAAGTAAACATACCAGTGCGTTAGGGGACATCTCCTATTACCCTCTGTCACAATTTCGCCGCTCCCCGCCGCATTAAAAGTAGTCAAAAACAGTTTTAAAAAAGTTTGTTTGTAAACAAACAAAATGGCCACTAAAACAGGAAGTAGATTGATGTACAGTATGTCCACACATAGAAAATACATCCATACACAATCAGGCTGTATACAGCTTTCCTTTTGAATCTCAAAAGATCACTTGTGTGTGTTTACCTTCTGTCCCCTGCTTCTCTCATGCACTGAACATTACAGGCTTCCTGCAGACAGCTCTGCCTGTGCCTGTGTTTGTAATTCCTCAGTATGTGTCAGCCAGCTACTTTCACAGCCTAACAGAGGAGGATTTGTATCCAGCTCTCTTCTATCACTGATAAGATAGCAGAGATGCTGCTGGCTTATGTAAATAAAACACACACTGGAGTGTGCATAGAGGGGCCTGGAGGGGTGTGCATAAACAGACCAGCACAGAAGAGTTGGCAGCCTTCCAGACACAGGTGGACAAGTCTGACAGGGGAAAGATACATTGATTTATTACCGAGACAGTGCGAGTATAAAGTACTGCAGTAAGGCAGAGCACATTAGAATAGCTTTAGGAAATTGTAGGATGGTAGAAAAAACGTTGCAATTTTTGGTACAGAGACTCTTTAAAACATACCTGCAGTGTTGGATTCTTAAAAGATGGGACAAGTCAGTTTCAGTGGCGGCTCCAGCTTCAGATTTTTGGGGGGGCTCAAGAGGGGCACAATGGATGGCAGGCGGGGCTCATGGGGGGAATTTGCCGCGGCGACCATGTGGGCGTAGTCATGACATCATGTGGGAGGGGCTAACTGTAATGTATTTGTACCAGCTAATGTAGTTGCATTAAAAAAATATAAAGTAAATGCACATAATGACAGACAGCGTTTCCCCAGCAAATGCACGTAATGACAGACAGGGTTTTTCCAGTAAATGCACGTAATGACAGACAGCCTTTCACCAGTAAATGCATGTAAGGAGGGACAGCGTTTCCCCAGACAGCATTTCACCAGTAAATGCATGTAATGAGAGACAGCGTTTCACCAGTAAATGCACATAAGAGACAGCTTTTCACCAGTAAATGCACATTATGACAGACAGCTTTTCACCAGTAAATGTATGCTGAGGAAATCGAGGGACAGGGGTGTCATGCTGGGAGGACAGGGGGTATTGTGAGCTGGGGAGACAGGGGTGTCATGACACCCCTGTCTCCCAAGCACGACACCCATGTCCCCTCCAGCACAAAACCCCTGTACTCCCAGAAAATCACACCCCAGTCCCCTCCAGCACATCACACCCCAGTCCCATCCAGCACCTCACTTCACTGTCCCCTCCAGCACATCACACACCTGTCCCCTCCAGTCCCCCCAAAAACATCACACTCCAGCCACCCCCCTCCCCCAGTACATCACACACCTGTCCCTCTGTAACCCCAGCAGCACATCTCATTCCTCCCTCTAGCACTGACCCCATCCTTCAGCCCAGGACCCCAGAGCAGCTGGTACTTGAGTGGCAGCGAGAGAAGTATGTGGCTCCCATGGTCCTGGGTCCGTCTGGGGAGTGTGGAGGAGGAAGAAGCCATCTACTGCTGTTGCATCGCTGCTTAAATATACCCCCCACCCTCATTCTCCCCTGTGGTGGTGCTGCTGCTGACGCTAACACACCTCAGATCGGCAGCGAGCAGGAGATAGGAGTCAGCCAGAACAGCGCATTGCAGCCACGCGGTGAAATCAAATGCAGGAAGTGACATCATCGGTCACGTCCAGCATATAAAGTCCACCGTGCGGCTGCTATGCGCTGGTCTGGCTGATTCCTATCTACTGATCTGAGGTGTGTTAGCGGTGGCAGCAGCCCCACCACAGGGGAGAATAAGGGGCAGGTGCGTTGCCAGCATCCCAAAAGATTCGGGGCACTTCTGGGCACCAATAAAAGGAAACCGTGTGACATGCTGTGGTGTTTGTGGGCATGGCAATGACAGGTTATATGTCACCATAATAAAAAAAGAATAAGGCTAGAAGTCTCAGAGCTAGTCTACTTTAGGGGACCCCGCAGGAAACCTCATAGGGAACAGCTCTCCAATCACAGCACCCTTTACCGCACAGAGCATTGTGATTGGCTGAACAACGTGGGTGTAGTTTATTACAACCTATCTGAAACCTATAAGTTCAAGAGCATGCCGTCCACCCAATCACGTTAGCTAGATTTCCTGCTGGGTCCCCTAAAGTAGATTAGCTCCGAAGTCTCCTATAGAATCTTCCCACATAACAGCCAAAATATCTCACACATAGCAATTTTTAGGCAGCAAATCCCCCATTTAGCAGCTAGGCACTACATCTACCACATAGTAATACATCTGCATATGTCCCACATAGTACAGTAATTAGGCATCCGTCACATAGCAATAGGACTGCATGTATCCCCCATTTATACCCCTGCATGGCAGTTAGGCAGCGTATCCCTCTGCACAGTAGTAAGGTAGCAGATGGATAGTAGGAAGTATGATAGTAGGAAGTAGAAAGGTAGCAGAGCACACAGCAATTAGTGACACATACCACTTGAAAGTAGACGTTTCCCATATAGCAATTAGGCACCCTGTAAACCACAAAATGATTTTGCACCATATCATTCATATAATAGGCAACAGGTTAGCTATTAAGCAGTCAGGTAAAGTGCATTATTTTCAGTGTATGGTGAGGATGTGTGACTCCCTTCCCTGCACAGCAGAGTAACCAAGTTCCCTGCATGCTAAGAGAAATTCACTTGGTGATCTGTCATCTATTCTAATGTATGCCCAGAATCCATGCTTGCTTTCACAGTGTCTATCCTGCTGCTGCTTCTCCCCTAGACGTCATAGACTCACACTAGTCACTAGTAATCCCTCCGTGCCTGCTTCTCTCCCTGGTGTCAGCTATCAGACATCCAGGATCTGCCCTTCTGTCCACTGGTGGTGTGAGTGAAGTCGTGGGGGAGAAACACTCACAGACACCGCTGATTTCTGACTACAGCATCAGACATTCCTCCAGCCTGAGCCTTCTGCTTCTCCTCCTCCTCTCTTCAATTCTTCCTTCCTATTAAAAGCTTTTCAAACCTCCGCGCTCGCTGTCAGCTGAAACTGTATCCTTCCGCCCTGCAGCTGCAAAATCCTGTATCCTTACGCCTTTGAGTCAGCTAGTGTAAATATGCAGCGATCGGGACTATTTTGTACAGTGGAAAAGCCCGTTCGGGGCACAATGGGGCTGATACCGGCACGTGCTACAAATAAATTGAGCTTAACAACGACACTGATGAGGGCAGAACATTTAAGCAGCAGCAGCATGAGGGAAAGTTTTTTTTTTTTTTTTTAAAGTACACTCAGCTCTGGGGGGGCTTTGGGGGAGGCTTACAGTTTGTCAGCTGGGGCTTCAGCCCCGGCAAGCCCCAGTGTAGCGCCGCCCCTGGTCAGTTTATTCCCTGGACCAAATTATATCGGTTCCAAACAGGGTGACAGAGGACCAAATATGGTTGACAATTCCCCAGTCGGTTTCACATGGAATGCTTTTGGCAATTCCCTACGGAGGCGATACTAACGGATGCAAGCCTATCAGGCTGGGTGTCTCACAGTCAAGTGTTTGGGTCTTGGCAGCAACAATTGAAAAATCACTCTTCAAATTTCAGGGAAGTAATGGTGGTGAAGTTAGCCCTGGTGGCAACTCAACACATGGTATCATGAAAGGATGTACAGTTGAGGACTGACAACTCCACTGTTGTAGCATACGTAAGTCGGCCAGGGGGAATGAGGTCACAGAAACTTTTTAGTCTGTCACTAGAGACCCGGAATATTGTGGAGTAAAAGTCTGGGGAAACCCAGCCACAGATTTATTTGCAACAGAAAGAATACCAAATGTCAACATTTTTTGCTTCCTAAACATCGGGGACAATCTGTCAGCAGTGGTCTCAGATTTGGGATTTCAAACTAGCATTTCCATTTCCACCCCTGAACCGTCTACTTCTAGTTTTGGAAAATATTTCCGTATCCAGGATGACAGTCAGACAGTACCAGGCATAGACAAGGTGAAGTTGATAGCCTAGTTACTGAGGAATTAATACTTAGGAGTTATGGGTGTTTAGGAACAGTTCAGAGTTTATTCTCAAAATTGGAGACATTTTCTATAGCACTCAATAGATAGTTTTACCAAGTTTCTATCCAAATCCATCCAAGGATAAAGAGGAGAGACATTTTGCTGAGTGTTAGTCAAATTCTTATGGAACATT
Source organism: Hyperolius riggenbachi (assembly GCF_040937935.1). Classification (NCBI taxonomy): domain Eukaryota; kingdom Metazoa; phylum Chordata; class Amphibia; order Anura; family Hyperoliidae; genus Hyperolius; species Hyperolius riggenbachi. Next base: position 299,967,887 of record NC_090653.1, on the reverse strand, counting down.
TTAGATTCAGAACTGGTGCTTCTCCTCTGGAGAGGTGTAATGCAGCAACGTAGAAGAATTTGGAAACGTTTATGCGGCATTACAAACTAGATTGTATATCTACATTTGACCAGGATTTCAGAAGTAAGTCTTACAAGCGGTCAGCCCACCCTAAGTTGGTGATGGTTTTTATTTCTTGTTCATCATCTCGATGTATACCTGTCCTGGAGGGTTACTGGAAAAACTAAACATTAGCTTACCTGGTAATGCTATTTTAGGTAACCCTCCAGGACAGGTGGGTAACCCACCCTTTTTGGGGTATAATAGTATGTATATAAACAGTATTATGAATGTAATATATGGTCATTTGTTTCATGACTATGTAAGTGTTGAAATCATATGTAATACTTCGTGATTGGTTTTTTTCACTATCATAGTTGGTTAGGTGGTCAGGTAGTCTAGACCTGTTTTTCTGTATTTTTCTTGGTTACATACTGCCGATCACCTGACAATTTATTTTAATTTATAGAGAGGCTGTGGGATGTTTCCTGGGAGGGGCCAGATCTCGATGTATACCTGTCCTGGAGGGTTACCTAAAATAGCATTACCAGGTAAGCTAATGTTTAGTTTCAGGAAATGGAACTGAATTCAGCAAGCTGTTCCACAAACTCTCTCATTTACGTAGATGACAACTTTTGTCTTTCTGTTTGTTGCTGTTTTTTTTTTAACACTTGCTGTACTGGAAAACAAAGAGACATAAGTCAGTTTCTTAGTAGGGCTAGCACTACATGTATCTGTTTATTTCATCATGTCACTTCAGGTATGCTTTAACCCTCGTGGCGGTCTATTAAAATCCGCCAGGGGGCAGCGCAGCAGTCTTTATAATATTTTATTTTTTTTAAATCATGTAGCGAGCCCAGGGTCGGGGGGGGGGGGGGGGGGGGCGCGGATAGCGGCGATCGAGTGCGGAGTGGCGGCGATCGGTGTGCTCACGCAGCTAGCAAGGTTAAGGCTGCTTACACACAGGGACGTTACAGGCGCACGTTAGTGCAGCCTGTAACGCTCCCCCACCGCACAGCAATGTAACACAAGTGGGCTGTTCACACTGCCCACGTTGCGTTACATGTAACGCTGCACGTTGTAGTGAAAGTGCAGATTGCTACGGCGTTGGAGCGGCTTAAGCCGCGTTAGACTGTTTGCACATGCTCAGTCATGTTGGGGAGGAGGGGAGAGCCGCCGGGCACATGGCTAATTAATATTCACTGCATGTTGTGACTTCCTGGTGCGGCCGCTCTGTGCGGCGATTGGCCGGCGGGGCCACGTGATGTCTCATGCTTCCAAGGGTGCGCATCACGGACGCCAGAGTGAGCTGCACAACGCGGCTCACTCTGACGTCCACAACGAAGAGCACCAGGCCTTGCGTTAGGGGCACGTTATGCGACCTTAACGTAGCACCTAACGCAACGTCTTGGTGTGCAAGTAGCCTAAAGGGACACTTAAGCCAAGAATAAAAAAATCTGTGTTACTCACCTGGGGCTTCTACCATCCCCCTGCAGCCATCCCGTGCCCTCGCAGTCACTCAGAGCCTCCGGTCTCCCGCCGCCAGCTACTTTCATTTTCGCTGACAGGGAGTCGGAGGGTTTTCAGCGCCTGCGCAGGCCTGGTCACACATATCCTTCTTCATGTTCCCGTCCTCAATAGCGTACTGCAAAGGCCCAGGACACTATTGTGAACAGAAACGCAAAGAAAACTACCCGTGGCCAGGCTTGTCGGGGCTTGTCAGCAACAACAAAACTAGCTGGCGGTGGGGACCGGAGGCTCTGTGAGTGACTGCGAGGGCATGGGACGGCTGCAGAGGCTGGTGGAAGCTCCAGGAAAGTAAAACTGTTTTTTTTTTTTTTTTGTTATTTTGTTTTTTTTATTTATTCCTGGCTTAAGTGTCCCTTTTAAAGTGTACCCGAGCTGACGTCCGACATGAGATAAATGCGTGTATGTAAAACGCAAAACATATTGATAGACTGTTTATCTTTTTTGCTGCCTGAAAGAGTTCATTCTCAGGCATACAAGCATCACTGATCAGCAAAATTACTGCCCTAAGTTTCATAGCAGAATGCAACGTCTGAGAGCAGGGGAGAGATAGAAAAAGGTCACATTTTAACTCTGGGACACTTAACAGGCTGCCACTGAGAAGAGGTAATAAAACATTCAATCTACTTTGTAAATGTTTAAATATAAAAATAGACCATGGGATATCTAAAAATAGTCATATTTTTTTTTTAGGAGGATAAGTAAAAAAAAAAAATTCGCCAGTTTATTTTCACCTCTGGTTCACTAATGAAAATATGGAGAAATGCTGTTTTCTTGGCTTGCTGTCACTTGTAGTTGGGCCTCGGCTACATTTCTCTCCAGATTGCTGAGAATAGAATGAGCTATTTCGGGTTGGTTTTGATGTTCCTGTCCTCCGCAGAAAGGGGGCGCTCTGAAGAAAGGCGCTGTGGCCCGGGCGCTGCAGGCAGTGAAGATGTTCCTGACGTACAATCCGGAGGAGCTAGACTGGGACTCGCCGCACAAAACCAATCAGCAGCAGTGTTACTGTTACTGCGGGGGACCCGGAGAGTGAGTGCCACATTCTATCCATATAGTCCTCCTATTGTCATCGCCGGTCATCAGATCGCTACAGTCCTATTCTGCTGTTTTCCATGAACGGCATTTTGCAATGCGATTCCGCTTTTGCAACACAATTGCAATCATCATGGCTTCTGCATAACTAGTGCGCTTTAGTTTTTCTGCCCTATCAGGGGTGCCTCTAGTCATTTTGTCACTCCAGGGGAGAAAACCTGTGGCGCCCCCCCCCCCACCCCCCCAGGAAAATAATCATAATGCAGCATAGTTTCACCAGAAAATAATCATAATGCGGCAGTGTTTCATCAGAAAATAGTAATTATCGTAATTCAGAATCGTAATTCACCAGAAAATAATCGTAATGTGGCAGTGTTTCACCAGAAAATACACTTATTGCAGCAGCATTTCACCAGAAATTAATCATAGGGCAGCAGTGTTTCACCAGAAAATAATCGTAACGGGGCAGCGTTGTCAGAAAATAATCGTAATGTGGAAGCGTTTCACCAGAAAATAAACGTAATCCGAGCAGAGGGAAAGAGTAGAGAGGGAGAGGCAGCATAAGATGTAAGAGGGGGGTAGAGGAACAGAGAGGGGGAGGGATAGACAGCATAAGATGGAAGAGGGTGCAGAGAAACAGAGGGGAGAGGGAGAGACAGCATAAGATGGAAGAGGGGGCAGAGGAACAGAGAGGGGAGAGGGAGAGACAGCACCGCACTAAAGCACAGGTTTACAGCTTTACCAGCCTACAGCCTAACCAGCTTTCAAAGAAAACTCTAGTATCAAAAGAGCAGGGCACATTCTAGCAGCTATAACAGTACTGGGAGTCTGCACACAGGACAGGAAGTGTTCTTAGCAGCCTGCCTGCATACCTTCTCTTCTGCCTGTGCATGCAGCTTATCATCTCTGGAGTAGTGATGGGTCGTTCGCGAACAAGCCGGCTCTTTGCTGCGAACGACAAGAGCCGGTTCTCAGTTTTGAAAGAGCCGATGCCTCAGCCGCCCCACACAGCTCTGATTTGCTCTGTGATAAAGGGCGCTGAGGCATGCTGGGAGATGTAGTCCTCCTCTTGCAGCTTGTAGGAGTGTATGGGGCGGAGCAGAGCAGTAGCAGGAAGGATTGCCCCAGTCAGAGAAGCAGTCTGGAGTTGTCATGGAGACGTGGGCAGGGCTTTTACTCCGATTCTGAGTGGTGTTTAGTGATATTTAATGAAGAGCCGATTCAGAGCCGTAAGAGCCGGCTCTTTAATGGGAGCCGATTCAGAAGAGTCGATTCTCTGAAAAGAGCCGGAATTCCCATCACTACTCTGGAGCAGAAACGTCCCTTCTCCCGGGCTGTGTTGCTGTCTTGTGCGGGGGCGGGGCTCCAACACGGACACATCACATTCTTCTCTCTGTGACTGCATCTGTCCCCTGGCTGTCTCGCTCCAGTGTCTGTGTGCAGCCAGTGACACAGGTGGGGGGTCAGACTGTCGGGGGCATAAGCTGGCTGGCCGCTGGCTCCTGGTTTGACTGGCATGGGGCGGAGTTAAAGGCTGGGCCACACGAGGTAAACACTTTACCTGTGTGGCTACTGAGAAGAAGGGGCATGGCTTTAAAGAAGGAGCCTGGCAGAGAAGAGCAGTATTGATTGCTCTATTGGCTGGGGAGAAGTGGAGGTGGAGGCACTGCTGAGCACATGGTAGCGTGCCGAGCACCGGGGACTGAGTCGGGAGATATTATATTAAAAAAAAAAAACATGGTCACAGTAGCAGCGGTGGGGGAATGCGCCTCACAACCTCATGGCGCCTCACCACCTCATGGCGCCCCAGGCAACAGCTTATATTTGCCTGGTGGGTGAGACGCCCCTGCCTATCCTCCCCTTCCTAGCCCTATCCTCCCTTTCTCTTCCAGGCCTCATCCTCCCCTTCTCTGCCCCTCCTTTCCTACACCTTCTTCCCCATCCTCCCCTTACCTGCCCCGTTCTCCCTTTTCCTGCCCCTCCTTTCCTACACCTTCTTGCTAGCCCTGTCGTCCTCCTCTTCCTGGTCCCGTTCTCCCCCTACCTGCCCCTACTTCTCCGCCCTGTACTCTTCCTGGTTCCATCCTCTTCTTCCCCTTCCCTGACCCTTGTTCCCGGCCCTGTCCTACTCCTTCCTTACCCCTCTGTAACTAGAAAATATTGACAATTAAAATTATGCATGAAAAGATTTTCAGTTTTTTTTTGTTTTGTTTTAGCAAAATGTAAAAAAAAAAAATTACAGCTGCATGAATTGGAATAACGGTTGATTGATCAAGCTGCGCTGCTAAATGACAGGAGCGCGAGCTTAGCGCACACTTTGCTGCAGTAGTGCAGCTAGCGAGTGCTGGTAACTTAAGTTCGCTCCTTCTAACGGCCACTCCACTGAACCCGCCCTGAGCCCCGGCGGGTCTAGTGACGTTAATAGACGTGATCCCAGCACTTTGATTAGCCTATTAGGCTGCCTGTCACTTGACAGGCAGCCTATCGGGCAAATCAAAGCACTGGGACCATGTCCATTAAAGCCACTGGATTCACCGTGGTGCAGCAGGTGTTTCTTTTGAGAAAATGTCGTCAGTAGGGATGGCGAGTGCGATGCCCATAATCCTAAACTTGATGCAGGTTCATGCAAATCAGTTTAGCTTGAAAATGGTCCAAGCGAATCCCCACCTAAGTGCAATTTGATTGGTCGGTTTTCAAGTGGCATAAATTTGCATAATCCTGTATGAATTTGGAATTCTTGGCATCCCGTTGGCCATCCCCAATTATCAGTGTATGGTTTACAATAATATTTACATTTCTCCAGGTGGTACCTGAAGATGATCCAGTGTTATGGGTGCCGGCAGTGGTTCCATGAAGCCTGTATGCAGTGTCTGAATGAGCCAATGCTGTTTGGCGACAGGTAAAAAAAGCAGAACACTACCCCGCCCCTCTCCTCCCTGCCACACAAATGCTTCCCGCCCAGCGTGGGAAAAGCTGCCTGTATTTACACAATCTCCTTCCTGTTCACACTCCATGCAGAGAGCTGTTAGCAGGCAGGGAAAGTGGCAGAACACTACCCCTCCCCGCCACACACATGCTTCCCGCCCAGCGTGGGAAACGCCGCCTGTATTTACACAATCTCCTTCCTGTTCACACTTTGTGCAGAGAGCTGTTAGCAGGCAGGTAAAGTGGCAGAACACCCCGCCCCTCCCCGCCACACACAAGCTTTCCGCCCAGCGTGGGAAACGCCTGTATTTACAATCTCCCGCCTGTTCACACTCCATGCAGAGAGCTGTTAGCAGGCAGGGAAAGTGGCAGAACACCACGCCCCTTCCTCCCCACCACACACACATGCTTCCCGCCCAGCGTGGGAAACGCCGCCTGTATTTACACAATCTCCTGCCTGTTCACACTCTGTGCAGAGAGCTGTTAGCAGGCAGGTAAAGTGGCAGAACACCACGCCCCTTCCTCCCCACCACACACACATGCTTCCCGCCCAGCGTGGGAAACGCCGCCTGTATTTACACAATCTCCTGCCTGTTCACACTCTGTGCAGAGAGCTGTTAGCAGGCAGGTAAAGTGGCAGAACACCACGCCCCTTCCTCCCCACCACACACACATGCTTCCCGCCCAGCGTGGGAAACACCGCCTGTATTTACACAATCTCCTGCCTGTTCACACTCTGTGCAGAGAGCTGTTAGCAGGCAGGTAAAGTGGCAGAACACTACCCCGCCTCTGATCCACTTTAAGGATTGCCACTATACAATGCACATATAGAGGTGATCATTACCAGCATAGCATCAATGCAAAGCTAATCAGATGGATGGGGGGGGCCCCTGGCGGGTCCCTCTGGCCCATGGGACCAGGTGTGGTAGCTCCCCCCCCCCCCCCCCTTCATCCATAAAGATGGAAAAAGCCGTCTTCATGCAAGACAGAATTCTAACGCATTCTCTGTTTACAAATCTCTAATGCGATTCGATGGCATCACATACGACGCTGTGGTGGTCAAATTTTGTGCAGAAAAAAAATACGGCCTCCATGTATGCTTTATTTTCAGAATGGACATGCAAATAAGGGCTGGTTTCCACTAGGAGCCGCGGCCGATTCGCCCGCGGCTCCTGTTGTGCTGCGAAGACGCAGCCCAAGTCGGTAAGCTGTGCTATTCATTGCTATAGGGGTTTGGCTGCGTGCTGCAGAAATCTGCAGCATGCCGTTTTATATTCACACAGCGCGCAATCTGGACAGCAAGGCCCTGCCCTGAAGATGGGCATCGTTACCCCACCCCCACTCGCCCGCAGGGAAACGCCGCAGGTTCGTACTGAATTCCGCACTACTGGAAACGGCCTCTCTCATACAATGCAAGTCAGCGGAAATACAAATCTTCACATTCCATATGCAAAAAAAAGTTACTGGTAATTACAACAAAATTACAGTCCATGAACTTCATTGATATGCATGGAAACATTGGAATGCAAAAAAAAATAATCACAGAATTGGAAATAATGTGCAAAGAAACTGCGTAAAATCGCAAGGATAAGTGTAAAGGCACCTAAAGTTAGTGCTATTGTGTTCAACTGAAATGCTAGAGTAAGCGCAACAAATATCTGCACCTGTTAGGCAACGTGGTCAGAAGGGGCGTGGCTTCATTTTTACACAAACTAGACAATCTTTGGCCAAGATGGTCGTTCGGCCCTGCCTTAGCCAAGAATCTGACTTGTGCATATTATGTATTTATATAGCACTGACCTCTTCTGCAGCACTTTACAGAGTACATAGTCATGTCACTGACTGTCCTCAGAGGAGCTCACAATCTAATCCTACCATAGTCATAATGTAATGTCCTACCATATTATTATGTATTTATATAGCACTGACATCTTCTGCAGCACATTAGAGTACATAGACATGTCACTGATGAAAACTGAGTCCGACGCTGTCCTCCTGCGGTCTGTTGTTCAGCCGCGATAAGCCTCGATAAAAGGCATACAGCCCGTGTCTTTTGCATATGCGCGGACCTCCTGCGCATGCACAGTACACCCAGACTGACGCAACTGAGCCTATTACTGAGGCTGAACGACAGACCGCAGGAGGACAGCGTGGGACAGTTTTTGTCAGTGACATGTCTATGTACTCTGTAATGTGCTGCAGAAGATGTCAGTGCTATATAAATACAGAATTATAATATAGTAGGACATTAGACTGACTATGGTAGGATTAGATTGTGAGCTCCTCTGAGGACAGTCAGTGACATGACTATGTACTCTGTAATGTGCTTCAGAAGATGTCAGTGCTATATAAATACATAATAATATGGTAGGACATTACACTATGGTAGGATTAGAGTGTGGGCTCATCTGAGGACAGTCAGTGACATGACTATGTACTCTGTAATGTGCTGCAGAAGATGTCAGTGCTATATACTGTAAATACATAATTATAATATGGTAGGACATTAGGCTATAACTATGGTAGGATTAGTGTGTGAGCTCATCTGAGGACAGTCAGTGACATGGCTATGTACTCTGTAATGTACTGCAGAAGATGTCACTGCTATAGTGTATGGCAGAATGTCAGACTTATGACTGATTGGATTATATTGACATACATATTTAGCTGTACACATTGGAAAAACAGTGATACAAATTCAAACACTACTTTGAGGTCTAAAAATATTTATCCTATTTTTTTTTTTTTCGTTGTTTTTTTTGTTTTGTTTTTGTCATTTACACCATGTACTTGACACTTCCAGGTCCTCTTAGGCAGCAGTGTGGTGCGGAACCCCTCGGAGTGGCCCCAGTGGTGTGGGTGCTATGTGTGCGGAGCCCCTCTGTGTATCCCCACCCCCCTCCCTGCTGGTGTGGTTGCCATGTGTGGCAGAACTGCTCATTATAGGAAGCAGCAGCCAGTCTGGGCTCTCTGGGAGCACTGCTGGAAGGTGGCGGGGCTAGAAGAGCTGCCAGTCCTTATGATTGGCAGATGTTCCCGCAGCACTCAGTTTCCTCTCCCGTGATTGGTCGATGCTGTTTGGCAGGCTACCGCCCCTCCAGCCTGCCTCCTGTGTACAGTGACTGGAAGCCATGGCTCTCCATGTACAGCATGCTTCCCTCAGCTGAATGACATTCTGTACATTCCTGAGATGTCCAGAGACTTTCCCGCCTTTCCCACAGCAGCACATTCCGCACATTAACCCCTTCCAGCCAGAAACCTGGCCGCCCTCCGGCTCCCAGCACCAGGATGAAGGGATGGTGCCAGAATGTCATTCCTGGGCTTGTTCATGTCACACTGACTGTTCTCAGAGGAGCTCACACTCTAATCCCACCATAGTCATAGTGTAATGTCCTACCATATTATTATGTATTTATATAGCACTGACATCTCCTGCAGCACATTACAGAGTACATAGTCATGTCACTGACTGTCCTCAGAGGAGCTCACAATCTAATCCTACCATAGTCATAGCCTAATGTCCTACCATATTATTATGTATTTATAAAGCTCTGACATATTCTGCAGCACATTACAGAGTACATAGTCATGCCACTGACTGTCCTCAGAGGAGCTCAGTCTAATCCTACATAGTACAATATTCCTATCATAGTGTAAGGAGCCAGTTCACTTCTCTGTATATTTCTGGGACATAAGAGGAAACCCAAGGCACCCAGAGGAAACCTGCACAGGCATTTGGAGAACATTCAAAATCTATACAGATAATGTCCTGGCCCAAGTGAGTGCTGCTCACTATACCAGAGGAGCACATCCTTTATAAAACCACAATTATTCGGTTGGTTATTTACCCTCATGTATTTTACCATATATATCAGTGGGAACATTAGAGAAAACACCTACCCGGCTCTCTGCTTCATCCTTCACTGCTAAGCCTGCCTGTTACCAGCCCTGATAAAATCCTCCACTGAGCATTCAGTCTGGCTTTGCTCAGGAATCATTATAGCTGAGTCATTATAGCAGAGCCAGAAGGGGGCAGGCTTGGGCTTGAAAAGACATCAGAGAAGACAGACTCAGCTATAATGATCCCTCAGCAAAGCCAGACTGAATGCTCAGTGGGGGATTTTATCAGGGCTGATAACAAGCAGGCTGAGCAGTGAAGGATGAAGCAGAGAGCAGGGTAGGTGTTTTTCTTTAATGTTCCCACTGATATATATGGTAAAATACATGAGGGTGCTTAGTCTCTGGTCCACTTTAAAGCACACCTGATTTGAACGGAATGGGTTTCCTGTTAAACAACACCAGTTGCCTGGCAGTCCTGCTGATCTTGTTGGCTGCAGTAGTGTCTGAATCACACACCTGAAACAAGCATGCAGCTAATCCAGTCTGACTTCAGTCACAGCACCTGATCTGCTGCATGCTTGTTCAGGGTTAGTGGCTAAAAGTATTAGAGGCAGAGGATCAGCAGGACAGCCAGGCAACTGGTATTGTTTAACAGGAAAACATTATGCCCGTCCCTATATCCCTTGGGTTCCTTTTTTAAAGGGAAAGCCCAAGCAAAATACAGCCCCCGGCAGCCGATGTGTTTCACGCCGCAACTCCGTTTCCAGCCGGTGTCCCCTCCGCTTGCTCGGGCCTTCCCTTTTATTGTCCTCGCATCTGTCCTTTAAAGAGAACCCGAGGTGTGTTTAAAGAATGTTATCTGCATACAGAGGCTGGATCTGCCTATACAGCCCAGCCTCTGTTGCTATCCCAAACCCCACTAAGGTCCCCCTGCACTCTGCAATCCCTCATAAATCACAGCCGTGCTGTGAGGCTGTGTTTACATCTGTAGTGTCAGTCTCAGCTGCTCCCCCGCCTTCTGCATAGCTCCGGTCCCTGCCCCCATCCTTTCCCTCCAATCAGCAGGGAGGGAAGTGATGCAGGCGGGGACTGGAGTTCTGCAGGAGGCGGGGAGAGCAGCAGACTGACACTATAGAGATAAACACAGCCAGCTCTGACAAGCTGTTTGTCAGCAGCGTGGCTGTGATTTATGAGGGATTGCAGAGTGCAGGGGGACCTTAGGGGGGTTTGGGATAGCAACAGAGGCTGGGCTGTATAGGCAGATCCAGCCTCTGTATGCAGATAACATTCTTCAAACCCACCTCGGGTTCTCTTTAAGGGACCCCTACTGCTGGATCATCTCGGCTGAGTCCATTGTTCCCCCTCTGCTCACCCTGCCTACTCAAAGCTGCCCTGTAATGTGATGTGCTATCATCTCTCCGCCCCCCTCCATGGCAACAGAATGAGTCACTAGCCTGTAGGCTAGCGAAGCGTCTGTACAACAGTCAGCCCCGAACAAGCCCCCAAGGGCCCGTGTCCCAATCTTTGTAAAGGGACAAAGTGTGTCTGTGTGTGTTTACATACCTTTTCTGTATGGTATTATTCTGGAATGGCATTCTTACTGTTTTTGTTCTCTTAATCTTTCAGGTTTTTCATGTTCTTTTGTTCGGTTTGCAATCATGGGGTGGAATTCATCAAACGGCTTCCTCTGCGATGGTAAGCTCTTCTGCCAAAATCTGTGAACGTCTTAAGGTGGCCCTATAAAGCGCAATCTTTCAAGCGATTTTAATGATTCGATCAGAACTCTCCAAAGTTACGCTATGATTGATGGCGTGCATAACGATTAAGCCGGGTCCGTCAGATGCCAATAAATCTGGCTGTTATGCAGCTTGGGAATGGCCAATCAGAATCGTCAGGAAGAGTCGCGCTGCATACATTTTACAGGAAATTTGCATGCTAACCAGAATTTTTGGCGTCTCATTGACCATTTAGTGTTGATAAATATTGTATTGAACAACTCAAAAATAAACTCGTCAGTTATATATACAGGTAGTCCCCGGTTAATGAACGAGATAGGGACTGTAGGTTTGTTCTTAACCTGAACCTGTTCTTAAGTCTGAACACTGTGCCGTCTCTTTCCCCTGTACCTCCTGTGCCCCTCTGTGCCTCCAGTGTCCCCCTCTGTGTCACCTCTGCCCTCTTTTCCTGCTTATACAAGTTTAAAAACCTTTTTTTTTTATTTATTTTTTTATTTATTTATTTTTTTTGTGTGAATTTATTAAAATCGATTTTCTTAACTACAAGTCTTTTCTAACCCTACTTAACAAGTCCAATTTGAAATTTTTTTTTTTACTTGTTCCCATGGAAACACAGAATCCATGCCGTTCGTATCGGCGAGTCGTCCGTAAGTCGGGGACTACCTGTAGTGTATATAATTTGCCTGTGTCTCTGCATCCCATATCCCTGTGTCAGTACTTTTGCACTACTGCGCATGTACGCACTGACAGCCGTTGGGACAGGACGAGGATGGGCCGAGCGGGCGTGTGTGCGCGGCGATGACTGACATGACCTAGAGCTCGTTTTTAAACCGGCTTACGTCGACTAGTAGTTACATAGGTCGTGTGGTTGTAAAGATATCTGTCCATCGCGTTCAACCAGAAAAAAAAACAAACCCCATCCTGAACCTCCACATATCCCAGTTCCAGGGGAAGGCAAAAAACCTTACAAGGCCTGGGCCTTCCGAATTTTGTGGCTTTAATATCTCAAACCACTACGTCTGCGTGGCCCTGGCCCAGAGGCGGGACAAGGTCCTCCAGCACCCAAGGCTGAGACACCAAAGTGCGCCCCTCTATCCCTCCCACCCCAGCCGTCACACACTGATTGCTATTAGACTAAGAGGCACCACAGGGCCCACAACCTCCCCAACACCTTAATATCTAGTTATCTGGCTTGCAGTCACTGACATGTATCCCCTTTTATTCTTTCTTTCTGCTTCAAACACAATTAAGAATGACAGCTGAATGAATTCTGCGCCCCCTCTTACACTGCGCCCTGAGGCTGGAGCCTCTCCAGCCTATGCCTCGGCCCGGCCCTGCCCTGGCCATGCGCGTTCTCGCTGTTGCCGCCGGGAGCGTACTGCAAAGACTGGAACGTTTGCAAGAAACCTTCAGTCAGATCAGGTCAAGCGGGTGCCGGTATCAGCAGGCGTTTGTGGTAAGTATCGGTAATCTGGTGCCCAGGGAGTGAGTTGAGCGCCTGACAGAGCCGAGGCAAAGGCGAGAGAGGCTCCAGCCTCAGGGCGTAGTGTAGGAGAGGGTGCAGGGTAGGGCCAAGGCGAGAGAGGCTCCAGCCTCGGCGCAGTGTAGGAGGGGGGGGAGCAGGGCGGGGCCAAGGTGAGAGGCTCCATCCTCAGGGCGCAGTGTAGGAGGGGGGGCAGGGCCAAGGCGAGAGAGGCTCCAGCCTCGTCGCAGTGTAGGAGGGGGGAAGCAGGGCGGGGCCAAGGTGAGAGAGGCTCCATCCTCAGGGCGCAGTGTAGGAGGGGGGGCAGGGCCAAGGCGAGAGAGGCTCCAGCCTCGGCGCAGTGTAGGAGGGGGGAAGCAGGGCGGGGCCAAGGTGAGAGAGGCTCCATCCTCAGGGCGCAGTGTAGGAGGGGGGCAGGGCCAAGGCGAGAGAGGCTCCAGCCTCGGCGCAGTGTAGGAGGGGGGAAGCAGGGCGGGGCCAAGGTGAGAGAGGCTCCATCCTCAGGATGCAATGTAGGAAGGGGGGCGGGGCCAAGGTGAGACAGGCTCCATCCTCAGGGTGCAGTGTAGGAGGGGGGCGGGGCCCAGGTGAGAGGCTCCAGCCTCAGGGTGCAGTGTAGGAGGGGGCGGGGCCCAGACGAGAGAGGCTCCAGCCTCAGGGCACAGTGTAGGAGGGGACGGGGCCAAGGCGAGAGAGGCTTCAGGGCGCAGTGTAGGAGGGGGCACCTGGCAGAGGTGAGAGGCTCCAGCCTCAGGGAGCAGTGTAGGAGGGGGCGCAGGACCAGGCAGAGGCAGAGGCAAGAGAGGCTCCAGCTTTGGGGTGCAGTGTAGGAGGGGGCGCACAACTCTCTCAGCTATCATATAATTCCACTATTGTGTTTTGAAGCAGAGAAAAATAATAAAAAGGGATACATGGCAGTGAATGCAAGCCAGATTACTAGAGATTAGTGTTGGGGGCCCGGTGCCTCTTAGTCTAATAGCTATTAGTTTGTGACGGCTAGAGTTGGGCCGAACGGTTCGCCTGCGAACAGTTCCATGCGAACTTCAGTGATTCGCGTTCGCGTCCCGCAGGCGAACCTTTGCGGAAGTTCGGTTCGCCCCATAATGCACATGGAGGGTCAACTTTGACCCTCTACATCAGTCAGCAGGCCCAGTGTAGCCAATTAGGCTACACTAGCCCCTGGAGCCCCACCCCCCCTTATATAAGGCAGGCAGCGGCGGCCATTACGGTCACTCGTGTGCTGCCTGCGTTAGTGAGAGTAGGGCGAGCTGCTGCAGACTGTCTCTCAGGGAAAGATTAGTTAGGCTTAGCTTGTTCCTGTCTGGCTGCATACCTGTTCTGTGAACCCACCATTGCATACCTGTACTGTGAACCCACCACTGCATACCTGTTCACTGAACCCACCACTGCATACCTGTTCACTGAACCCACCACTGCATACCTGTGCTGTGAACCCACCACTGCATACCTGTGCTGTGAACCCACCACTGCATACCTGTGCTGTGAACCCACCACTGCATACCTGTGCTGTGAACCCACCACTGCATACCTGTGCTGTGAACCCACCACTGCATACCTGTGCTGTGAACCCACCACTGCATACCTGTGCTGTGAACCCACCACTGCATACCTGTGCTGTGAACCCACCACTGCATACCTGTGCTGTGAACCCACCACTGCATACCTGTGCTGTGAACCCACCACTGCATACCTGTGCTGTGAACCCACCACTGCATACCTGTGCTGTGAACCCACCACTGCATACCTGTGCTGTGAACCCACCACTGCATACCTGTGCTGTGAACCCACCACTGCATACCTGTGCTGTGAACCCACCACTGCATACCTGTGCTGTGAACCCACCACTGCATACCTGTGCTGTGAACCCACCACTGCATACCTGTGCTGTGAACCCACCACTGCATACCTGTGCTGTGAACCCACCACTGCATACCTGTGCTGTGAACCCACCACTGCATACCTGTGCTGTGAACCCACCACTGCATACCTGTGCTGTGAACCCACCACTGCATGCTGTGAACCCACCACTGCATGCTGTGAACCCACCACTGCATACTGTGAACCCACCACTGCATACTGTGAACCCACCACTGCATACTGTGAACCCACCACTGCATACCTGTGCTGTGAACCCACCACTGCATACCTGTGCTGTGAACCCACCACTGCATACCTGTGCTGTGAACCCACCACTGCATACCTGTGCTGTGAACCCACCACTGCATACCTGTGCTGTGAACCCACCACTGCATACCTGTGCTGTGAACCCACCACTGCATACCTGTGCTGTGAACCCACCACTGCATACCTGTGCTGTGAACCCGCCACTGCATACCTGTTCAGTGAACCTGCCACTGCATACCTGTTCTGTTCAGTGGACCCGCCACTGTATACCTGTTCTGTGAACCCACCACTGCATACCTGTGCTGTGGACCCACCACTGCATACCTGTGCTGTGAACCCACCACTGCATACCTGTGCTGTGAACCCACCACTGCATACCTGTGCTGTGAACCCACCACTGCATACCTGTGCTGTGAACCCACCACTGCATACCTGTGCAGTGAACCCGCCACTGCATACCTGTTCTGTTCAGTGGACCCGCCACTGCATACCTGTTCTGTTCAGTGGACCCGCCACTGTATACCTGTTCAGTGAACCTGCCACTGCATACCTGTTCTGTTCAGTGGACCCGCCACTGTATACCTGTTCTGTGAACCCACCACTGCATACCTGTGCTGTGGACCCACCACTGCATACCTGTGCTGTGAACCCACCACTGCATACCTGTTCTGTGAACCCACCACTGCATACCTGTGCTGTGAACCCACCACTGCATACCTGTGCTGTGAACCCACCACTGCATACCTGTGCAGTGAACCCGCCGCTGCATACCTGTTCTGTTCAGTGGACCCGCCACTGTATACCTGTTCAGTGAACCCGCCACTGCATACCTGTTCTGTTCAGTGGACCCGCCACTGTATACCTGTTCTGTGAACCCACCACTGCATACCTGTGCTGTGAACCCACCACTGCATACCTGTGCAGTGAACCCGCCACTGCATACCTGTTCTGTTCAGTGGACCCGCCACTGTATACCTGTTCAGTGAACCCGCCACTGCATACCTGTTCTGTTCAGTGGACCCGCCACTGTATACCTGTTCAGTGAACCCGCCACTGCATACCTGTTCTGTTCAGTGGACCCGCCACTGTATACCTGTTCTGTGAACCCACCACTGCATACCTGTGCTGTGGACCCACCACTGCATACCTGTGCTGTGAACCCACCACTGCATACCTGTGCTGTGAACCCACCACTGCATACCTGTGCTGTGAACCCACCACTGCATACCTGTTCTGTGAACCCACCACTGCATACCTGTGCTGTGAACCCACCACTGCATACCTGTGCAGTGAACCCGCCACTGCATACCTGTTCTGTTCAGTGGACCCGCCACTGTATACCTGTTCAGTGAACCCGCCACTGCATACCTGTTCTGTTCAGTGGACCCGCCACTGTATACCTGTTCAGTGAACCTGCCACTGCATACCTGTTGTGTTCAGTGAACCTGCCACTGCATACCTGTGCTGTGGACCCGCCACTGCATACCTGTGCTGTGAACCCGCCACTGCATACCTGTTCTGTGAACCCACCACTGCATACCTGTGCTGTGAACCCACCACTGCATACCTGTGCAGTGAACCCGCCACTGCATACCTGTTCTGTTCAGTGGACCCGCCACTGTATACCTGTTCAGTGAACCCGCCACTGCATACCTGTTCTGTTCAGTGGACCCGCCACTGTATACCTGTTCAGTGAACCCGCCACTGCATACCTGTTCTGTTCAGTGGACCCGCCACTGTATACCTGTTCTGTGAACCCACCACTGCATACCTGTGCTGTGGACCCACCACTGCATACCTGTGAACCCACCACTGCATACCTGTTCTGTGAACCCACCACTGCATACCTGTGCTGTGAACCCACCACTGCATACCTGTGCAGTGAACCCGCCACTGCATGCCTGTTCTGTTCAGTGGACCCGCCACTGTATACCTGTTCTGTTCAGTGGACCCGCCACTGTATACCTGTTCAGTGAACCTGCCACTGCATACCTGTTGTGTTCAGTGAACCTGCCACTGCATACCTGTGCTGTGGACCCGCCACTGCATACCTGTGCTGTGGACCCGCCACTGCATACCTGTGCTGTGAACCCACCACTGCATACCTGTGCTGTGAACCCACCACTGCATACCTGTGCTGTGAACCCACCACTGCATACCTGTGCTGTGAACCCACCACTGCATACCTGTGCTGTGAACCCACCACTGCATACCTGTGCTGTGAACCCACCACTGCATACCTGTGCTGTGAACCCACCACTGCATACCTGTGCTGTGAACCCACCACTGCATACCTGTGCTGTGAACCCACCACTGCATACCTGTGCTGTGAACCCACCACTGCATACCTGTGCTGTGAACCCACCACTGCATACCTGTGCTGTGAACCCACCACTGCATACCTGTGCTGTGAACCCACCACTGCATACCTGTGCTGTGAACCCACCACTGCATACCTGTGCTGTGAACCCACCACTGCATACCTGTTCAGTGAACCTGCCACTGCATACCTGTTCTGTTCAGTGGACCCGCCACTGTATACCTGTTCTGTGAACCCACCACTGCATACCTGTGCTGTGAACCCACCACTGCATACCTGTTCTGTGAACCCACCACTGCATACCTGTGCTGTGAACCCACCACTGCATACCTGTGCAGTGAACCCGCCACTGCATACCTGTTCTGTTCAGTGGACCCGCCACTGTATACCTGTTCAGTGAACCCGCCACTGCATACCTGTTCTGTTCAGTGGACCCGCCACTGTATACCTGTTCTGTGAACCCACCACTGCATACCTGTGCTGTGGACCCACCACTGCATACCTGTGCTGTGAACCCACCACTGCATACCTGTTCTGTGAACCCACCACTGCATACCTGTGCTGTGAACCCACCACTGCATACCTGTGCTGTGAACCCACCACTGCATACCTGTGCAGTGAACCCGCCACTGCATACCTGTTCTGTTCAGTGGACCCGCCACTGTATACCTGTTCAGTGAACCCGCCACTGCATACCTGTTCTGTTCAGTGGACCCGCCACTGTATACCTGTTCAGTGAACCTGCCACTGCATACCTGTTGTGTTCAGTGAACCTGCCACTGCATACCTGTTCTGTTTAGTGAACCCGCCACTGTATACCTGTTCTGTTTAGTGAACCCGCCACTGTATATCTGTTCAGTGAACCCGCCACTGCATACCTGTTCTGTTTAGTGAACCCGCCACTGTATACCTGTTCAGTGAACCCGCCACTGCATACCTGTTGTGTTCAGTGAACCTGCCACTGCATACCTGTTGTGTTCAGTGAACCTGCCACCTACCTACGTGAGTGCACGCAGTGTGATATACCACTCCGTGCATACCCTATATGGACAAAACAGGTAGAGTAAGAGGTAGTGCCAGAGCCAGAGGAAGGCCACCCGGCAGGTCTGCGCAAGGTCGTGTAAATGTAATTTCGTGTGGACCTGGCCCACAGTACAGTGCTCGGAAGAAGGCACGTCCCATCACCTCCCAAGATTGTCAGGACGTGGTTAAGTATTTAGCGACACAGAACACCTCATCTTGCTCAGCCACCAGCGCTACTACTAGCACCACTTCCGCTGCATTTGACACTTCGCAAGAATTATTTAGTGGTGAAATCACTGATGCACAGCCATTGTTGTTACAGCCAGATGAATTTTCACCAGCTCATATATTTGAGTTACCCGGCAACACTATGGATGTAACGTGTCAGGAGGATGAAGGACCTACTGATGGTGCATGTTTGGATTTGTCTGAGGCAAGCGAAGCTGGGCAGGATGATTACGATGATGACGATGATAGGGATCCTCTGTATGTTCCCAATAGAGGAGATGAAGAGGGGGACAGTTCAGAGGGGGAGTCAGAGAGTAGTAGGAGGAGAGAAGTTGCTGAAAGAAGCTGGGGCAGCTCTTCGTCAGAAACAGCTGGTGGCAGTGTCCGGCACCATGTATCTCCACCTATGTACAGCCAGCCAACTTGCCCTTCAGCATCAGCTGCTGAGGTCCCCATAGTGCCCACATCCCAGGGTGGCTCAGCGGTGTGGAAATTTTTTAATGTGTGTGCCTCAGATCGGACCAAAGCCATCTGTTCGCTCTGCCAACAAAAATTGAGCCGTGGAAAGGCCAACACTCACGTAGGGACAAGTGCCTTACGAAGGCACCTGGAGAAAAGGCACAAACAGCAATGGGATGGCCACCTGAGCAAAAGCAGCAGCAGCACACAAAAGCAAAGCCACCCTCCTTCTCCTCTTCCTCCTCCATCAGGTGCATTATCTGCTTCTGCCGCTTTCTCCCTTCCACCTTCACAGGCACCCTCCTCCACTCCGCCTCTGCCCTTGAGCGCTTCCTGCTCCTCTGCCCACAGCAGCAGTCAGGTGTCCGTGAAGGAAATGTTTGAGCGGAAGAAGCCAATTTCGGCCAGTCACCCCCTTGCCCGGCGTCTGACAGCTGGCGTGGCGGAACTGTTAGCTCGGCAGCTGTTACCATACCGGCTGGTGGACTCTGAGGCCTTCCGTAAATTTGTGGCCATCGGAACACCGCAGTGGAAGATGCCAGGCCGCACTTATTTTTCGAGAAAGGCCATACCCCAACTGCACCGTGAAGTTGAGAGGCAAGTGGTGTCATCTCTTGCGAAGAGCGTTGGGTCAAGGGTACACCTGACCACGGATGCCTGGTCTGCCAAGCACGGGCAGGGCCGCTACATTACCTACACAGCCCATTGGGTGAACCTGGTGGTGAACGATGGCAAGCAGGGCGCAGCGGACCAAATTGTGACACATCCACGGCTTGCAGGCAGGCCTCCTGCCACCTCCTCTCCTCCTGCTACATGCTCTTCGCTGTCCTCCTCCTCCTTGGCTGAGTGGCAGTTCTCCTCTCCAGCTACACAGCCCCAGCTCCGCAGGGCCTATGCTGCATGCCAGGTAAGACGGTGTCACGCCATCTTAGACGTGTCATATGTCAACACCAAAAGTTAACAATTGTTTCGGGGCCACAAGGGGTCCCCTTCATCAGAACAGTGCAGACAAACAATATTACACAAAGTTGCACCAAACCTATATACCTTATGACATAATAAAAATGGATTCAAACATGGTATATGATTGACAGGAGGGCTTCTGTTATGGATTTGGGTAGGTGTATGGATTATGTTCTATTTAGTAATGGGACTTCATGTGTAGTCTTATGCCCACATTGGGGTAATTGCTATATATATAAAATTTGGCCTTTGATCATTTGTGTATAGAGAGGAAGGTTATGTTTACATTGTGGAGGGAGGGGGAGTGTTCTGATCATGAGGGGTGGTTTTTATTATGTCATAAGGTATATAGGTTTGGTGCAACTTTGTGTAATATTGTTTGTCTGCACTGTTCTGATGAAGGGGACCCCTTGTGGCCCCGAAACAATTAACTTTTGGTGTTGACATATGACACATTAAAACTTTGCTCAATGAGAAGCTGGTGTGCTGACCAACCTTTCTACTTTTCTGATGTCGTTTGGGATGATGCTTAGCGTCCCTGGTCAAGCACCCGAAAACCACTAGGACAAGTGTGCCGCTCTGCACTCCTTTCTCTCGGCCATCTTAGGCATGTCTTGTCTCAAAGCGGAGAGTCACACTGGAGCAGCTCTCCTGGCTGCTCTTAAGAAACAGGTGGATGAGTGGCTGACCCCGCACCACCTGGAGATAGGCAACGTGGTGTGCGACAACGGCAGTAATCTGCTTGCCGCTTTGCATATGGGGAAGCTGACACACATACCCTGCATGGCACATGTCATGAATCTAGTGGTTCAAAGATTTGTGGCAAAGTACCCTGGCCTAGCGAATGTCCTGAAGCAGGCCAGGAAGTTCTGTGGGCATTTGAGGCGGTCTTACACAGCCATGGCACGCTTTGCGGAAATTCAGCGCAAAAACAACATGCCGGTGAGACGCCTCATTTGCGATAGCCCGACTCGCTGGAACTCGACCCTGCTCATGTTCTCCCGCCTGCTAGAACAGAAGAAAGCCGTCACCCAGTACCTCTACAACTGGAGTAGAACGAAACAGTCTGGGAAGATGGGGATGTTCTGGCCCAACAACTGGACACTGATGGAAAATGCATGCAGGCCTCATGCGGCCGTTTGAGGAGGTGACCAACCTGGTGAGCCGCAGTGAGGGCACCATCAGCGACTTAATTCCCTACGCTTACTTCTTGGAGCGTGCTGTGCGTAGAGTGGCGGATGAAGCTGTGAATGAGCGTGACCAGGAACCGTTACGGCAGGAACAGGCATGGGACCAATTTTCATCAGACCCAGCTGTTTCCTCAACACCTGCGGCAGCACAGAGGGGGGAGGAGGAGGAAGAAGAGAAGTCGTGTGCAGAAGACGAGTCAGACTCAGAGGATGATGAGCAAGGTGTTTCTTTGGGGGAGGAGGAGGAGGAGGAGACAGCGGCAGGAGAACAACCTCAGCAGGCATCGCAAGGGGCTTATGCTGCTCAACCTTCCCGTGGTATTGTTCGCGGCTGGGGGGAGGAGGTTGACTTACCTGACGTCACTGAGGAAGAGCAAGAGGAGATGGAGGGTACTGGATCCGACTTTGTGCAGATGTCGTCTTTTATGCTGTCCTGCCTGTTGAGGGACCCCCGTATAAAAAACCTCAAGGGGAATGAGCTGTACTGGGTGGCCACACTACTAGACCCTCGGTACAGGCACAAAGTGGCGGACCTGTTACCAACTCACTGGAAGGTGGAAAGGATGCAGCACAGGCAGAACCAGCTGTCAACTATGCTTTACAATGCCTTTAAGGGTGATGTGACGGCACAACGCCAGCAAGGTACCACTGCCACTAATCCTCCTCCCGTGTCCACGCAGTCAAAGACAGGACGCTCCAGCGATCTCATGGTGATGTCGGACATGCGGACGTTCTTTAGTCCAACGCCTCGCCGTAGCCCTTCCGGATCCACCCTCCACCAACGCCTGGAACGGCAGGTAGCCGACTACCTGGCCTTAAGTGTGGATGTAGACACTGCTGTGAACAGCGATGAGGAACCCTTGAACTACTGGGTGCGCAGGCTTGACCTGTGGCCAGAGCTGTCCCAATTTGCCATCCAACTTCTCTCCTGCCCTGCCGCAAGCGTCCTGTCAGAAAGGACCTTCAGCGCAGCTGGAGGCATTGTCACAGAGAAGAGAAGTCTCCTAAGTCACAAAAGTGTTAAGTACCTCACCTTTATCAAAATGAATGAGGCATGGATCCCGGAGGGCTGCTGCCCGCCCCAAGACTAAGTCAGTCCCCGCACACACAGCATCTCTGCCTGCACGCCGTGTGACTGGCTGCCTGGCCTGCCCCAAGAAGACTAAGTTGCTCCCAGTCCCTCCACACAGCATGTCTGCCTGCAGGCCGCTTGACTACCTTCTCCGCCACCACCAACAGGGTCCGGGACTCCAGGCGGATTGCTGAATTTTTTATGCCGCTGCTAGCAGCGGCCGCTGTAATAATTTTTCTGGTGCGTGAACATGACTGCCTAATTTTTCTGGCTGCACTGCGGGCAGCTGCAACAACAAAAGAAAAGGCATGTACATGCGCCCATTCCCCTTCGTGATCATTACCTTGCCGTGGTGAAGGGGCTTGCGTATCACAATGAAGCAATGACCGGCGCCTAGATGAGTGTCTCGGGGGGCACACCCACGATAATAAGGTCGTTGCCTCATTGTGGTCAGACTAAATTTGATCAGCTGGACAGTCACTGTTCTGTCATTCAGCTACATCAGCCAGGCGACCATATGGGCTGTAAAGCCACCAAAACCTGCACTCTCGCCATGGTGCGCACCAGTCCAGCACGGCCGTCACTACACAAACAGCTGTTTGCGGTGCGTTACACAGTGAGTTTGGTGTGTCAGTGTGAAGCAGTACCTTAATTACACTACCTGATTGATGTATACACATGCAAGATGTTTTAAAGCACTTTAGGCCTGTCATTTAGCATTCAATGTGATTTCTGCCCTTAAAACGCTGCTTTGCGTCACATCCAGATTTTTCCCCGGGACTTTTGGCATGTATCCCACTCCGCCATGCCCCCCTCCAGGTGTTAGACCCCTTGAAACATCTTTTCCATCACTTTTGTGGCCAGCATAATTATTTTTTTTTTTCAAAGTTCGCATCCCCATTGAAGTCTATTGCGGTTCGCGAACTTTAACGCGAACCGAACCTTCCGCGGAAGTTCGCGAACCAGGTTCGCGAACCTAAAATCGGAGGTTCGGCCCAACTCTAGTGACGGCTGGGGAAGGTGGGAGGGATGGAGCACTTTGGTGTCTCAGCCTTGGGTGCTGGAGGACATTGTCCCGGCTCTGGCACCCGACGTTGCACTAGTAGCTGATTGGCTACTACGAGGGTAACAATCGCCTAAAATGGTAGTCGTTGGGGCAGCGGGGTTAGGGTTGGGTATTAGAAGGGGAGGTTGGTGTGAGAATGGGTGCTGGGTAGGTGTATGGTATTGCTAGTTAGTGATCTTTTTATGAGCGGCACCACCCGACACCCATATCACACGGTGGCGCTGCAACACGTAGTGTAGGAGGGTAGAGTTATAGATCTAGAACTTTAACCTGCCTAGCGTTCTGGACGCGCTGTGCTCGTCCAGAGACGTTAGTGGGCACCGCTCAGGCCCCGCTGGGCCGATTTTGATTTTTTTTTTTTTTCAAACGCGCAGCTAGCACTTTGCTAGCTGCGTGTTTGCCCCGATTGCCGCTGATCCGCCGCTACCCGACGCGAAAGAGGGGGGGCCCCTCCCCCAGACCCCGTGCACAGCCTGGCCAATCGCCGCCAGGCTGTGCTTTGGGGTGGATCGGGAGTCCCAGTGACGTCACGACGTCTCTGATGTCACTCCGTTCGTCACCATGGCGACGGGGGAAGCCCTAAAGGAAATCCCCTTCAGAACGGGATTTCCTTATGTGTGGGATCGCCGGCGGCGATCAGAAGGGTGGGAGGGAGAGAGGAGGAAGGGGAGAGTCATCTAGCTAGCGCTAGGCTAGCTACATGATAGGAAAAAAAAATCGGGCGGAAAAAAAAAACCATGCGGCCGCGGGAATTGAAACGCCCAGCAGGTTAACCTCTTGACGACCAGCTAACGCCGATTGGTGTAAACTGGTCGTCTGCGGGTTACCATGGAAACGGCCTTTCCATGTCAGTTCACGGAGGGTGTCTCCGTGAACAGCCGGA
The DNA here is from genome assembly GCF_040937935.1 of Hyperolius riggenbachi. Lineage (NCBI taxonomy): Eukaryota > Metazoa > Chordata > Amphibia > Anura > Hyperoliidae > Hyperolius > Hyperolius riggenbachi. Next base: position 299,943,956 of record NC_090653.1, on the reverse strand, counting down.
GAGCCGACAAAATGTAAACACGCAGGGAAGAAATCCCCGCTGTTTACATCACACGGCGCTGCTGCGCAGCAGCGCCGTGACGTAGATCGGCGATCCCTGGCCTCTGATTGGCCGGGGATCGCCGGCATCTGATAGGCTGAAGCCTAGCCTATCAGGCGCAGGACGGAATTCCGTCCTGCACCGCTCACAGGGGGAGGGAGGGAAGGGGAAGGAGGAGAACGCTGCGGAGGGGGGCTTTGAAGAGCCCCCTGCAAGCGCAAGCAGCCGGCGGCGATCAGACCCCCCCAGCAGGACATCCCCCTAGTGGGGGAAAAAAAGGGGGGTAGTCTGATCACCCTGCTGCACTCCTGATCGGTGCTGCGGGCTGCAGAGCCTACGCAGCACAGATCACTGGAAATTACCCTGGTCGTCAAGTGGTTAACCAAAGATTGAACTTCATTCCCAAACAGAAGCGGATACCCAGTCTCACACGAGAAATCGCTACCTTTTCTCCAATAGATCGGGGGGGTCTGTATGATTGATATTGTGGAAACCCCTCCCACATTGTGATGTCATGACCATGGTCCTGACTGTTTACAGTCTGTGAACCTCATTGCATTGTGGGAAATAATGGCTTTTTCTAACTGCCAAGCAAGCAGCATCTCATTCTATGCATAGCTCTCAGTAATGAACATTCTGTACAAATCACCTGGCAGAACGAACAATGTCACCACCGGTGATATACTGTATTTCAGAATGTAAACTGGGGAGAGGAAAGATTTTACAATTGGCAAACGCCTCAAAGATTGAACAGGATGGCGATACGTCCTGTTCTTTGCCTCGCCAATCAGAGGACCGCAGTGCTGTATGGATGTAAACAAAGGGGATTACTTTCCCCTTTCGTTTACAAACAGCCTGCTAGCCACAATCAGCGGCTAGCAGGCTAATCACGGTGAACTGGCAGGGAACGATCACGCATGCGTGTGGCCGTTCCCTGGGAAACCACAGCTCCAGGACTTCACACCAATTGGCGTTAGGCGGTCCCGGGGCTGTCGCGTTCATGCTCATTGGCGTGACGCGGTCGTTGGGTAGTTAAAGCATAAAAGAAAAGTTGAGTGATTTTGTAGATTGCTGGATGCATGCGTACATTTGGATTCACAGGTGACTGGTTCTCTTTCATGGCTATGTTGTCATTGTGGTGGGATAGGCGTGTCTGGTGGTAGTTGTGGTTCTGATGACACACCTGCCCTGCAGGTGACAGCGTGCGGTCTGAATTGCAGGCGTGAGCTGCTTCAGCCACCACCACACAGCAGTAATTGGTCTTGCAGAAGAAGCTGTGTAAGTTTGTCTGCCCCGGGGCCTCGGCTGGGGTAATGGCTGCCAATTTGGGGTGTGCACGATGTCTGCTGTTTGCGCCGCATGTGCTGAGTGGGTGACGGCTGTTGTCCCATTAGTGATTTATTGCATCAGCCCGGTTACATCAGAGCTTTGACCTACTCTGGCACCTTATAGTGGAGAAACTTGCTACAGGAACAGATGGAATGCAGCTAAAGTGAACATGTAGCGCCACCTTGAGGAAAGTTCATTGAATTGTCAGGAATGTAGACTGAGATTTCCTGTGAAGAATGATGTAGGCCTGGAACCCACTACAAATTGCTATCGCTAGCATTTTTGAGAGTTTTGTAAGCGATTTCTTGAGCGTTTTCTGACGATTTTAGCGGCGACTTTAAAGAGTGTAACCATTTTGCTGACGATTGTGTAGCGATTTTAATTCTGACTGATCCTTTTGAATGTATCTTCATTTTATTTTCAGTTTGCATTCATTTAAAATCGCACTCAGATCGCTATATGTAGCGATTACGCCAGCGTTTATATACTCTGCAGAAATGCTAATGCAATCGCCACCAAAATGCTGCATGTCCTACGATAGTGATTTTGGTGATCGCAATCGCTGCAATGGAATTTGGCCCATCCATTACCATTAGCTGAGCGTTTCGGGAAATCGCTAGCGGTTTGAATCGCTCCCTAAGGCTTTGTCTACATGTAAAATCGCAATCGCTAAAGCCAGCATTTTGAGTTTTTTGTTTTGTTTTTTTTGCTCTTACCTGCGTGCTACAAATGAAATTTTTTGTTTGTTCACTTCCTGATGCAAGTTTTGTATTCATGCTAAATAGGGACAAAATCGCAATCTCTTCGGAATTGTGGGCAGAATCGTGTACACTGCTACTAGTGGGCTCTCAGGTTACATAACCACTTCAGCCTGCAGGTGTTTTCACCTCTAGGGCAGAAGCCATTTTCCCTGTCAGTGCTCCTCTCATTCATTCGCCAATAACTTTTTTTTTTTTTTTTCTTTCTTTTTTGCCACCAATTAGGCTTTCTTTGGGTGGTACATTTTGCTAAGAATTATCTTATTCTTTAAAGGAAACCAGAGAGGAAGCACCCTTGTGTATTTTACCATGTATATCAGTAAGAACATTAGAGAAAACACTTACCATGCTCTCTGTTTCACCCTCACTGCTAAAAGTGTCTGTTATCAGCAGTCACAAGAATCCCAGACTGAGCAATTAAATCTGGCTTTGCTGGGAATGATTATTGCTTAGTCATTATAGCAGAGCCACAAGGGGGCAGGCTTGGGCTTGAAATAACACCACAGAAGACAGACTTAGCTATAATCTTTCTGTAGCAAAGCTAGACGGAGCAGCCTGACTTCTCAGTCGGGGATTCTTATCAGAGGTGATAACAGTCAGATTACACAGAGAACAATGAAACAAAGGGCAGATTAGGTGTTTACTGTCATGTTCCCACTGATTTATAAGGTAAAATACAAGAGGGTGCTTCATCTCTGGTTCTCTTTAAAAAAAAATTTTTAACAGGAATAATAAGAAAAAAAATGGAAGAAAAAAAACCATTTCTGTTTTCGGCCATTATAGTTTTTAAAAGAAAACGTTCTACTGTGCATAAAACGCACACATTCTATTTCCCCTTTTCTCCCGGTTATTGCAATGTTTAACATATTTCCCTAGTACAATGTATGGCGCAAATATTTTATTTGGAATTAAAGGGAACCAGAGATGAACGTTTCACACAAAATAAACATATCAGTCGATATCAGGTAGAGCATTTATTCTTTACAAGCTAATTTCGCCGCTCTGGTGTGCCTTTTTTAGTGTTTTTTTTTTTTTTTTTTTTTTTTTTTTATCCATTATTGCTCCAGGAAAAATCCAATATGGCCACCGGCTCATATCCCTTCTGCTTCCGGGTTATGAGTTGTTCTGGATGTGCTGTCTAGGCTATATGAGACTAGGCTGCTATCTAGGCTATATGAGAAAGGCTGCTGCAGCCGGTATGATGTGCAGCTGCCTGTAGGAAGTGTCTCTCATAGGAATGAAACTGCAGTCGTCATCATCAGTATCTATGCAGACCAAGTGCACACAGAACACACAGATCATATTGCATATTGCTCTGAAAACTTGTCTGTTTCAGAGCTTCTCTCTTAGCAGCAGCAGCCCCTCCCATATCATCACAGCTCTCAGTATGCAAAGCAGTAAATCTGAGCCAGGAGGGGGCAGGCTTGGGCTTGAAGACTCCACAGAAGAGTGACTCAGCTATAATGATTCCAGGTCAAACCCAGACTGAGCCAGTCGGGAATTCTTATCACAGCTGCTAATAGACTAATTAAGCAGATAAGAATGAAACTAAAAGCAGGGTAGGTGTTTACTGTCATGTTCCCACTGATAAATGTAATAAAATACATGAGGATGCTTCGTCTCTGGTTCTCTTTAACCACTTGAGGACCGCCCCCAGCCGATGGGCGGCGGCAAAGACCGGGTCCAAACGACCGCAATACGCCCATCGGCGGGGGCGGCTGCGGGAGTGGCTGTGCGGCGATCGCGTCATTCGTGACGCGATCAGCCGCCGGGGACTGGCTCCGCCCACCGTTCGTTGTAACCCGCCGGCTGTTCGGAAGCGCCGGCGGGTTACTAGCACCCGGATCGCCGCATGTAACAAGTATAATAGGCTTTGTAATGTATACAAAGCCTATTATACTGGCTGCCTCCTGCCCTGGTGGTCCCAGTGTCCGAGGGACCACCAGGGCAGGCTGCAGCCACCCTAGTCTGCACCCAAGCACACTGATTTCCCCCTCCCCTGCCCCCTGATCGCCCACAGCACCCCTCAGACCCCCCCCTGCCCACCCCCCAGACCACTGTTTGCACCCAGTCACCCCCCTAATCACCCATCAATCACTCCCTGTCACTGTCAACGCTATTTTATTTTTAAGTCCCTAATCTGCCCCCTACTCCCTCCTGATCACCCCCCCACCCCTCAGATTCTCCCCAGACCCCCCCCCCAGACCCCCCCCCCCCCCCCCCGTGTACTGTATGCATCTATCCCCCCTGATCACCTGTCAATCACCTGTCAATCACCCGTCAATCACCCCCTGTCACTGCCACCCATCAATCAGCCCCTAACCTGCCCCTTGCGGGCAATCTGATCACCCACCCACACCAATAGATCGCCCGCAGATCCGACATCAGATCACCTCCCAAATCCATTGTTTACATCTCTTATCTCCTCTAAACACCCACTAATTACCCATCAATCACCCCCTATCACCACCTGTCACTGTTACCCATCAGATTAGACCCTAATCTGCCCCTTGCGGGCACCCAATCACCCGCCCACACGCTCAGATTGCCCTCAGACCCCCCCTTATCAATTCGCCCGTGCAATATTTACATCTGTTATTCCCTGTAATAACCCACTGATCACCTGTCAATCACCTATCAATCACCCCCTGTCACTGCCACCCATCAAACAGCCCCTAACCTGCCCCTTGCGGGCAATCTGATCACCCACCCACACCAATAGATCGCCCGCAGATCTTCTCTCCTCTAAACACCCACTAATTACCCATCAATCACCCCCTATCACCACCTGTCACTGTTACCCATCAGATTAGACCCTAATCTGCCCCTTGCGGGCACCCAATCACCCGCCCACACCTCAGAACGCCCTCAGACCCCAGCCCTGATCACCTCGCCAGTGCATTGCTTGCATCTATTTCCCCCCTCTAATCACACCTTGAGACACCCATCAATCACCTCCTGTCACCCCCTAGCACACCTACCCATCAGATCAGGCCCTAATTTGCCCCGTGTGGGCTCCTGATCACTCGGCCAAACCCTCAGATCCCCCTCAGACCCCCTTCCGATCACGTCCCCAGTGCATTTATTGCATCTATTTTCCCCTCTAACCGCCCCCTGAGACACCCATCAATCACCTCCTGTCACCCCCCTAGCACTCCTATCCATCAGATCAGGCCCAATACATCCTGTCATCTAAGAGGCCACCCTGCTTATGACCGCTTCCACAAAATTTGCCCCCTCATAGACCACCTGTCATCAAAATTTGCAGATGCTTATACCCCTGAACAGTCATTTTGAGAAATTTGGTTTCCAGACTACTCAGTTTTGGGCCCGTAAAATGCCAGGGCAGTATAGGAACCCCACAAGTGACCCCATTTTAGAAAGAAGACACCCCAAGGTATTCTGTTAGGTGTATGATGAGTTCATAGAATATTTTATTTTTTGTCAAAAGTTAGAGGAAATTGGATTTTTATTGTTTTTTTCACAAAGTGTCATTTTTCACTAACTTGTGACAAAAAATAAAATCTTCTATGAACTCACCATACCCCTAACGGAATACCTTGGGGTGTCTTCTTTCTAAAATGGGGTCACTTGTGGGGTTCCTATACTGCCCTGGCATTTTAGGGGCCCTAAACCGTGAGGAGTAGTCTAGAATCCAAATGCCTCAAAATGACCTGTGAATAGGACGTTAGGCCCCTTAGCGCACCTAGGTTGCAAAAAAGTGTCACATGTGGTATCGCCGTACTCAGAAGAAGTAGTATAATGTGTTTTGCGGTGTATTTTTATACATACCTATGCTGGGTGGGAGAAATCTCTCTGTAAATGGACAATTGTGTGTAAAAAAAATCCAATAATTGTTATTTACAGAGATATTTCTCCCACCCAGCATCTGTATGTGTAAAAATACACCCCAAAACACATTATACTACTTCTCCTGAGTACGGCGGTACCACATGTGTGGCACTTTTTTGCACCCTAAGTGCGCTAAGGGGCCCAAAGTCCAATGAGTACCTTTAGGATTTCACAGGTCATTTTGCGACATTTGGTTTCAAGACTACTCCTCACGGTTTAGGGCCCCTAAAATGCCAGGGCAGTATAGGAACCCCACAAATGACCCCATTTTAGAAAGAAGACACCCCAAGGTATTCCGTTAGGAGTATGGTGAGTTCATAGAAGATTTTATTTTTTGTCACAAGTTAGCGGAAAATGACACTTTGTGAAAAAAAACAATTAACATCAATTTCCGCTAACTTGTGACAAAAAAAAAAAAATCTTCTATGAACTCACCATACTCCTGACAGAATACCTTGGGGTGTCTTCTTTCTAAAATGGGGTAATTTGTGGGGTTCCTATACTGTCCTGGCATTTTAGGGGCCCTAAACCGTGAGGAGTAGTCTTGAAACGAAATTTCTCAAAATGACCTGTGAAATCCTAAAGGTACTCATTGGACTTTGGGCCCCTTAGCGCAGTTAGGGTGCAAAAAAGTGTCACACATGTGTCGCCGTACTCAGGAGAAGTAGTATAATGTGTTTTGGGGTGTATTTTTCCACATACCCATGCTGGGTGGGAGAAATCTCTCTGTAAATGGACAATTGTGTGTAAAAAAAATAAAACAATTGTCATTTACGGAGATATTTCTCCCACCCAGCATGGGTATGTGTAAAAATACACCCCAAAACACATTATACTACTTCTCCTGAGTACGGCAATACCACATGTGTGGCACTTTTTTGCAGCCTAACTGCGCTAAGGGGCCCAAAGTCCAATGAGCATCTTTAGGCTTTACAGGGGTGCTTACAATTAGGCACCCCCCAAAATGCCAGGACAGTGAACACACCCCACAAATGACCCCATTTTGGAAAGTAGACACTTCAAGGTATTCAGAGAGGAGCATAGTGAGTCCGTGGCAGATTTCATTTTTTTTTTTGTCGCAAGTTAGAAGAAATGGAAACTTTTTTTGTTGTTGTTGTCACAAAGTGTCATTTTCCGCTAACTTGTGACAAAAAATAAAATCTTCTATCAACTCACCATGCCTCTCACTGAATACTTTGGGATGTCTTCTTTCCAAAATGGGGTCATTTGGGGGGTATTTGTACTATCCTGGAATTTTAGCCCCTCATGAAACCTGACAGGTGCGCAGAAAAGTCAGAGATGCTTGAAAATGGGAAAATTCACTTTTGGCACCATAGTTTGTAAACGCTATAACTTTTACCCAATCCAATAAATATACACTGAATGGTTTTTTTTTTTTATCAAAGACATGTAGCAGAATAACTTTCGCGCTCAAATGTATAGGAAATTTTACTTTATTTGAAAAATGTCAGCACAGAAAGTTAAAAAAGTCATTTTTTTTGACAAAATTCATGTCTTTTTTGATGAATATAATAAAAAGTAAAACTCGCAGCAGCAATCAAATAGCATCAAAAGAAAGCTGTATTAGTGAGAAGAAAAGGAGGTAAAATTCATTTAGGTGGTAGGTTGTATGACCGAGCATTAAACCGTGAAAGCTGCAGTGGTCTGAATGGAGAAAAAGGCTCTGGTCCTTAAGGGGCGAAAAGACTGTGGTCCTGAAGTGGTTAAAGGACTTACGAGGCAAACTGGCCCCAAAAAGTTAAATACCTGTATGAAATATCAATGCACGGAGGGCGCCGTCCGTGCCGTTCCGCCGGGTCCCCGCATCTCAATGTGCCCCCTGGCCGGTCCCGACCCCACAGCCCGGGTCGGGCTCTCCTTCCTCCAGTAAGATGGCCGCGGCTGCGCAGTCCGCATATGCGCGAGTGCGGCTGCGCAGCTCTAGGGCCTCCCCCCCCCCCCGATCCACACAACAGGAGACGACCTATAGCGTGGATCGGGGGGAGGCCCTAGAGCTGCGCAGCCGCACTCGCGCATATGCGGACTGCGCAGCCGCGGCCAGCTCCGGCGGCCATCTTACTGGAGGAAGGAGAGCCCGACCCGGGCTGTGGGGTCGGGACCGGCCGGGGGGGGGCACATTGAGATGTGGGGACCCAGCAGAACGGCACGGAGGGCGCCCTCCGTGCATGATTTCATACAGGTATTTAACTTTTTGGGGCCAGTTCGCCTCGTAAGTCCTTTTAAAGGTGCATTTTTCAGTTTTGCGTCTGTCACTAATTGCAAGCCCATATAGGCAGAAGATAATAGTAATATACCCTCACAACACACATATTAAAAAGTTTAGTCTCTAAGGTAACTTATTTTTTTATTTTTTTTAACTTCACTGGGCAGGGTGGGGGTCAATCAGTTTTTATTCAATGTGTAATAGATTTGTATTTTTTTTTTTTTATATTTCTACTTTAACTATTTATTTTTGGCCAAGCACTTTTTCTTTCTGGATAAGCACTCTCTCCTGGAAGTTACCAGGAAGTAATTATATATATTTTTTTATATTTTATTTTAATTACCGTATTTTTCGGTCTATACGACGCTCCTGACCATAAGACGCACCCATGTTTAGAGGACAAATACCAGGGGGAAAAATATATACTAAACCTGGTGCCTCCATGGTGAAGGGGCATCTTGTGGATTTAGCCCCCTATGTACCTCTTGTGTCTCCCTGTGTCCGCCTCTGTCCCTGTGTCCTACTCTGCATGGGCACAGTACAAGGAGTCCCCGACATTGCGGTGGGTTGGAGGTATTCACAAGTCAGGAGCTTCCTACATTTGGACTATAAGACGCAGTGACTTTTTTTTTCCCCCACTTTTGGAGGAGAAAAGGTGAGTCTTATAGTCCAAAAAATACAGTACATTTTGTGATGTCTGTTTTTATGAATCGAGATGCTTCCTGATTGGGCGGCATCTTGATTCATTCACTTGGGATCGTTTGCCTTGGAGGAACACTCGTGCCCCTTCCACAATAGATCCCTTGTAATAGCGGCGGGGAGCGAGCCGTGTGCAAGCGTACATGTGCGCGCAACCGTCGCGTCAACGCTGGACGGATATATTAGTCCAGATTGCTTTTGAGTGGCGATTTTTGGATGAGTATATCTGTCCAGATTGCTTTAACTGTGTCTGGGAAAAAAAAAGTCTGAAAAAAAATATTCAATTGAACTTACCTGAGGCTTCTTGCAGCCCCCTGCAAGTCATCCAGTGCCCACGCTGACCTTTCTGTGGCCCCCTCAAAGCCGGCTGGCCACGCACCTCCTAATTGCGTTCCCATGCATGACCGCACATGTGCGGTACTGAAAAATATCTACTGCGAATGTGCAGGACGCTCCCAGGAATGAAAGCGTGATCAGAGTGTTTGTGGTAGCTGGCCGGGACCGGCAGCAGCTTAGCGGAAAGGGTGACAGGAGGTCGCGGGCACAGGATGACTGCACGGGGCTGCAAGAAGTTAACCTCCAGGTAAGTTAACCCTCCTGGCGGTCTATTAAAATCCGCCAGGGGACAGCGCAGCAAAAAAAAAAAAAATTATGCAAATCGGCCCAGCAGGGCCTGAGAGAACCTCCTGCGCGGGGTTACCGCCAGGAAGGTTAAACTTTTTTTTTTTTTTTTTTTTTTTTTTTTTTTTTTTTTTTTTTTCCCCCCCGACTTAAAGTGAACCAGAGACGAAGCACCCTCATGTAATTTACCATATATATCAGTGGGAACATTAGAGAAAACACCTACCATGCTCTCTGTTTCATCCTTCACTGCTCAGCCGGCTTATCAGCCCTGATAAAATCCCTGACTGAGCATTCAGTCTGGCTTTGCTCAGGAATCATTAGAGCTGAGTCATTATAGCAGAGCCAGAAGTGGGCAGGCTTGGGCTTGAAAAGACATCAGAGAAGACCAACTCAGCTATAATGATTCCTGAGCAAAGCCAGACTGAATGCTCAGTCAGGGATTTTATCAGGGCTGATAACAAGCAGGCTGAGCAGTGAAGGATGAAACCGAGATCAGGTTAAGTGTTTTCTCTAATGTTCCCACTGATATATATGGTAAAATACAGGAGGGTGCTTTATCTCTGGTACACTTTAAAGGACAACTGAAGTGAGAGGGATATGGAGGCTGCCATATTTAATTTTAAGCAATACCAGTTGCCTGGTAGCTCAGCTGATCTATTTGGCTGCAGTAGTGTCTGAATCGCATACCTATAACAAGCATACAGGAAATTCAGTCAGGACAGCCAGGCAGTCTGCATTGCTTAAAGGGAAATAAATATGGCAGCCTCCATGTACCTCTCACATCAGCTGTCCTTTATGTAACACTTTAATAAGGGGGCTTTCGGATCCCTGTTGGTTCCTTACAAAACCCTAGCGAATTTGGTTTGCTCCGTCCATAGAGCGATGTTACTCCATACCTCGCACTGATGAAGGTCATTATTACAGAAGGTGTACCTTACATTTTCAAGCAGACCAGCAGCAATAGCATCTCATTAACCATCTCCACATTGGGGGTCTCGGTGGTCTGACGCTGCCTCTTTTCTGTCGTGTTACAGGGTGGACATCGTGCATCTCGTGCTCTACAATCTCGGAGTGATGAGTAAGAAGAAATATTTTGATTTTGAAGAGATCCTGACCTTTGTGAACGAGAACTGGGACCACCTGCAGCTGGGAAAGGTGGGTGTGGCGTGAATGAGAACTGGGACCGCCTGCCGCTGGGAAAGGTGGATGTGGTGTGAGAACTGGGACCGTCTGCAGCTGGGAAAGGTGGGTTTGGTGAGAACTGGTACCGCCTACAGCTGGGAAAGGTGGGTGTAGTGAGAACTGGGGCCACCTGCAGCTGGGAAAGGTGGGTGTGGTGAGAACTGGGACCGCCTGCAGCTGGGAAAGGTGGGTGTGGTCAGAACTGGGACCGCCTGCAGCTGGGAAAGGTGGGTGAGGTGTGAGAGAACTGGGACCGCCTACAGCTGGAAAGGTGGGTGTGGTGAGAACTAGGACCACCTGCAGCTCGGAAAGGTGGGTGTGGTGAGCACTGGGACCACCTGCAGCTGGGAAAGGTGGGGGTGGTGAGAGCTGGGGCCACCTGCAGCTGGGAAAGGTGGGTGTGGTGAGAGCTGGGGCCACCTGCAGCTGGGAAAGGTGGGTGTGGTGAGCACTGGGACCACCTGCAGCTGGGAAAGGTGGGCGTGGTGAGAGCTGGGGCCACTTGCAGCTGGGGAAGGTGGGTGTGGTAAGCACTGGGACCACCTGCAGCTGGGAAAGGTGGGCGTGGTGAGAGCTGGGGCCACTTGCAGCTGGGAAAGGTGGGTGTGGTGAGAGCTGGGACCACCTGCATGCTTGCTTCCGGTGTGTGATTCAGACACTACTGCAGAGATCAGCAGGACAGCCCGGCAACTGGTATTACACAGGAAACCAATACTGCAGCCTCCATATCCCTGCTAGTTCAGGTTACCTTTATCACCCCCCCCCCCCCCCCCATATTATTGTACATTGTATTTCTGACTGTTTGTGTTCAAAGGACATTATTTGTCTTAATTTGTGTGTAGTGTGTGTGTGTAGTGTGTGTGTAGTGTGTGTGTAGTGTGTGTGTAGTGTGTGTGTAGTGTGTGTGTGTAGTGTGTGTAGTGTGTGTGTGTAGTGTGTGTGTGTAGTGTGTGTAGGTGTGTGTGTGTAGTGTGTGTGTGTGTGTGTGTGTGTGTGTGTGTGTGTGTGTGTGTGTGTGTGTGTGTAGGTGTGTGTGTAGTGTGTGTGTGTGTGTAGTGTGTGTAGTGTGTGTGTGTGTGTAGGTGTGTGTGTAGTGTGTGTGTGTGTGTAGTGTGTGTGTGTGTGTAGGTGTGTGTGTAGTGTGTGTAGTGTGTGTAGTGTGTGTGTGTGTAGTGTGTGTGTAGTGTGTGTGTGTGTGTGTAGTGTGTGTGTGTGTGTGTAGTGTGTGTAGTGTGTGTGTGTGTAGTGTGTGTAGTGTGTGTAGTGTGTGTAGTGTGTGTAGTGTGTGTAGTGTGTGTAGTGTGTGTAGTGTGTGTGTGTGTGTGTAGTGTGTGTGTGTAGTGTGTAGTGTGTGTAGTGTGTGTGTGTGTGTGTGTGTGTGTGTGTAGTGTGTGTGTAGTGTGTGTGTGTAGTGTGTGTGTAGTGTGTGTAGTGTGTAGTGTGTGTGTGTAGTGTGTGTGTGTAGTGTGTGTAGTGTGTGTAGGTGTGTGTGTGTGTGTGTGTGTGTGTGTAGTAGGTGTGTGTGTAGTGTGTGTAGTAGGTGTGTGTAGTAGGTGTGTGTAGTAGGTGTGTGTAGTAGGTGTGTGTGTAGTGTGTGTAGTGTGTGTGTAGTGTGTGTGTAGTGTGTGTAGTGTGTGTGTAGTGTGTGTGTAGTGTGTGTGTAGTGTGTAGTGTGTGTAGTGTGTGTGTGTGTGTGTGTGTGTGTAGTGTGTGTGTAGTGTGTGTGTAGTGTGTGTGTGTGTGTGTGTAGTGTGTGTGTGTGTGTGTGTGTGTGTGTGTGTGTGTGTGTGTGTGTGTGTGTGTGTGTAGTGTGTGTGTAGTGTGTAGTGTGTGTGTAGTGTGTAGTGTGTAGTGTGTAGTGTGTAGTGTGTGTGTGTAGTGTGTGTGTGTGTAGTGTGTGTGTGTGTGTGTGTGTGTAGTGTGTGTGTGTGTAGTGTGTGTAGTGTGTGTAGTGTAGTGTAGTGTAGTGTGTGTGTGTAGTGTGTGTGTGTAGTGTGTGTGTAGTGTGTGTGTGTGTAGTGTGTGTGTTGTGTGTGTGTGTGTGTAGTGTGTGTGTGTGTGTGTGTGTGTGTGTGTGTGTGTGTGTAGTGTGTGTGTAGTGTGTGTGTAGTGTGTGTGTAGGTGTGTGTGTGTGTGTGTGTGTAGTGTGTGTGTAGTGTGTAGGTGTGTGTGTAGTGTGTAGTGTGTAGTGTGTGTGTAGTGTGTGTGTAGTGTGTGTGTGTATACAGTGTGTGTAGTGTGTGTGTAGTGTGTGTAGTGTGTGTGTACTGTGTGTGTGTAGTGTGTGTAGTGTGTGTGTGTGTGTGTGTGTGTGTGTGTGTGTGTGTGTAGTGTGTGTGTGTAGTGTGTGTGTGGTGTGTGTGTGTAGTGTGTGTGTACTGTGTGTGTAGTGTGTGTAGTGTGTGTGTGTGTGTGTGTAGTGTGTGTGTAGTGTGTGTGTAGTGTGTGTGTGTGTGTGTGTGTGTGTAGTGTGTGTGTAGTGTGTGTGTAGTGTGTGTGTGTAGTGTGTGTGTAGTGTGTAGTGTGTGTGTAGTGTGTGTGTGTAGTGTGTGTGTGTAGTGTGTGTGTAGTGTGTGTGTAGTGTGTGTGTGTAGTGTGTGTGTGTAGTGTGTGTGTAGTGTGTGTGTGTAGTGTGTGTGTGTAGTGTGTGTGTGTAGTGTGTGTGTGTGTGTAGTGTGTGTGTGTGTGTAGTGTGTGTGTGTGTGTGTAGTGTGTGTGTGTGTGTGTAGTGTGTGTGTGTGTGTGTAGTGTGTGTGTGTGTGTGTAGTGTGTGTGTGTGTGTAGTGTGTGTGTGTGTGTAGTGTGTGTGTGTGTGTAGTGTGTGTGTGTGTGTAGTGTGAGTGTGTGTGTAGTGTGTGTGTGTGTATACAGTGTGTGTAGTGTGTGTGTAGTGTGTGTAGTGTGTGTGTACTGTGTGTGTGTAGTGTGTGTGTGTGTGTGTGTAGTGTGTGTGTGTGTGTGTAGTGTGTGTGTGTGTGTGTGTAGTGTGTGTGTGTGTAGTGTGTGTGTGTGTAGTGTGTGTGTGTGTAGTGTGTGTGTAGTGTGTGTAGTGTGTGTAGTGTAGTGTGTGTGTGTGTGTGTGTGTGTGTGTGTGTGTGTAGTGTGTGTGTGTGTGTGTAGTGTGTGTGTGTAGTGTGTGTGTGTAGTGTGTGTGTGTGTAGTGTGTGTGTTTTTTTTAAAATTTTTGCCTTGTTTTTTTGGGATAATTGCCGTTCATTCCTCAGACCTTCTTATCTTTGTCCCCCTCCAGCTGTCGGTGACTCTGCCTGAAGACCGGGGACAGCACCTCCTGGAGGCATTGAACAGCTATAAAAGCAGGTGAGGCTCTGGACTGTAGATTCCCATAATCCTGAGGTCAGGTCCCCTCCAGGGATCCGATATTCTGGTCATGTGACAACGCACCCAGTGGCTCAGGCATACTAATAATAATAATGTATGTACTTATATAGTGCCAACATCTTCCGTAGCGTTGTACATAGTACAATACCAATACTATGGAGCATAAATACATGAGAAGTTCAAAACTTTGTGCAGTCAGGACATCCAGCAATACATATACATAGCTGATGTGCGGTATAAGACCTCACTAGTACTGGTACATATCTATATAACTTACAGCAGAATAAGCAACACTGGGAAGAGGTCTCTCCCCTTGTGAGCTTACAATCTAGAGGGTAGTGGGGTGGATACATTAGGGGAGGTGCCTGTCCTTGTGTGCTTACAATTGTAGACAGTAATGAGGTGGAGACATTAGGGGAAGGAGACTGGCCTTGTTAGCTTATGGCCCATACTCACGAGGGACTTTTGTCGCCTCAACACGCGGCGCGCGCGTGTTGTGGCGACAGGTCGCCCGTGAGTATGGGCCGCACGCACCCCGAACTGTGGCCCGCAACGGGCGCGCACCCCGAACTGTCGCCCGTCGCTGATGTCGCCAGGCGATTGAAAAGTTCAATCGCCTGGCGACAGTCGCCGCAACTCAACCTCCATTGAGGTATGAAGAGCTTCCGGCGGAGGGAGGAGGAACGTCGGCGACAGCTTCCGTCATGCCGCTGGTCCCTCTTCCGCGTGTGTACGCGGAGGGACCTGGCGAGGAGCTGTCGCCGGCCTGTCGCCCACACGCTCACGTGTGCTGGCGACAGGCAACATTTGCTGCCCGTGAGTATGGGCCATTACAATCTAGAGTAGAGGGGCGGAGCCACTAGGAGGAGGTCCCTGCCCTTGTGAGCTTACAATCTAGAAGGTAATAGGGTGGAGACATAAGGGACGGAGGCACAGCGGTTAGCAGATTAAACAGTGAGCCTCCAATGCCACCTGTAGCAAATTCTAGGCTTGTCTGAACAGGTGTGTTTTGAGAGTACGTTTTATCCACTAGCCGTGTTTGCGGCAGTATATCTACACCCTGCAAGAAGACTGAGCAAAGGGCATAGATGGTCTTATATTGATTCGAATGCTCGAATTGGTGGCAAAAAAACCAATGTATACTGTAGATCCTTTTTGTTGGGATTACTAGTGATAAAGTTATTGACGAATGAAAGGGAGGAGCGCTGACAGGTGAAAATTGCTTTTGTCTTAGAGGTGAAAACACCTGCAGGCTGAAGTGATTAATAATAATAATAATAATGGCAGTATTTGTATAGCGCCTTTCTCCTGTCGGACTCAAAGCGCTTGCGAGGCAGCCACTAGAGCGCACTCAGTAGGCAGTAGCAGTGTTAGGGAGTCTTGCCCAATGAACTCCTTACTGAATTACTGGCTTACTGAACAGGCAGAGCCGAGATTCGAACCCAGGTCTCCCATGTCAGAGGCAGAGCCCTTAACCAGTACACCATCCAGCCACTGCTGGATGGTGCTAAAGTTAGTGTAAAGCCGGGGGAAAAAATGCCAGATACTTGCCTAGGGACAGGGAAGGCTCTGTATCCTATAGAGCCTTCCTTGTCTTCTCTTGCTGCCTCTTTATACTGCAAAGCCTTCAGCCAGTGTTTGATGCCTCTTTCGATTCCTGTTCCATAGGTTTCTGTTTGATGCCTCTTTCGATTCCTGTTCCATAGGTTTCTCTGTGGCAAAGAGATGAAGAGGAAGAAGTGTATTTTCAGGCTGAGGATCCGGGTGCCTCCCAGCCCCCCTGGTAAACTTCTGCCGGACAAAGTTTTGGGCCAATCGGAGAGACGACCTGCGGGGGAGGTGAAGAAGAGGGGGCGGAGCAAATATTCCCTGAAGAACAGGTTATTATTCTCCTCTCCTCTGTATATTAAGGGGCCCATACACTCAGCCGATTTTCTGGCCAATCGACCGATCGATGGCCGATTTCGATCGATTTCGATGGATTTCCATCGAACTGGCAGGGTGGAAAATTTAGGTCGATCTGATGAGATTGCTTATCAGTTTGCATTGGCCTTAATGGAAATCTGATGGCAAAAAAATGCCATCAGATTGAATTTCAATAGATTTCAAACTGAAATCTATTGGAATTCTATCCTGGTAAAAAATGTTCTAAAAACGCATCAGATAGATCATCAGATGCATTTCTTATCTATCTGCTGCCAATCTGACGAGTGTATGGGCACCTTGTTCGTATTTGTTGACCTCCCCACAGGTGGTTGGTGTGGGCTCTCCCAGGCCATAGGTCTTCACCAGAGCACTCCGCAAGGGATGTTGGGCCGCCACCCCCAGTGGGAAACGGACTACTTTAGCTGCATGGTAGCCGCAAGAGAACAGGCGGAGCTGCAATGTGGAGATACAATCGGCAACCAGAAGCGTAGTCAGTAAAAGGCAAGGGTCGAGGCAGGCGGCATTCAGAAGCGTAGACAAATATCAGGCAATGGTCAACGCAGGCGGCGAGCAGAGGTGTAGTCAAATATCAGGCAATGGTCAAGGCAGCTAGGCGGCAAGCAGAGGTGTCAAATAACAGACAATGGTCAAGGCAGGCGGCAAGCAGAGGTGTAGTCAAATATCAGGCAATGGTCAAGGCAGGCAGCAAGCAGAGGTGTAGTCAAATAACAGGTTGGGTCACAATGGGAAAACAGGAACTAAGGCTTAATTTGGCACAAGGCTGGATCCACAAATCTGCTAAGAACAGACAGCACCAGATCTTGTGTTAGGAAACTGACGCTAGATTTCAAATTGGCATGCGCCCTTTCTTCCGCGGCCACTCAAGCATGAGTACTTTCATCCGCCAAAGCGTGCGCACGTGTACACACACCTATACTGTAAACTTGAGGGGACACCAGCCGGGGTCAATCGGTCGTCATGGAATGATGTTACTGCCCCCCACGTAATTTAGCACTTCTCACTGAAATTTTTCCAGACAGATCCATTCTCCGCTTGAAATCTATTTAATGTCAGCTTGAAATCAATCGAAAGATTGATCGGGCGGCCATATTGCGGTACTGATTGACTTCCAGTTCGATAAGATGTCTGCCCACCCTTAAAGGACACCCAAGGTGCAAATAAACTGATGTAATAAACAATGGCATCTATCCTCTTTCTTGTAGAAATGTATTTATATAAATATATCGCACAGTTTATTTTTTTATATTTAAATCTACTTTTTAAGTTTTTGCTGTATTGTTTTTGCTCAATGACACATTCATTGAAGTATGCCAGAGCTAAAATATATGAACTATTGTCCCTTATTATCTCTTTCCTGCTCTCAGAAGCCATTTTCTACTGGGAAAATGTTTTCTGGCTGTATTTCCTTATCAGTGAGGGTTATGCTATAGTCTGTCTGACCAGGTCCCAACCCAGACAGAAGCTGCTACTTGCATACCTGATGTTTAACTCTTTCAGGCAGAGAAAGAAAAAAAGGAACACAGCCTCGTTATTTGTGTGCTAGGCACTGTACATACACTTGTCTATCTCATCATGTCACATGTCACCTCCGGTATCCTTTAACGGCCCGTGCACTCTCTCTATAGGGAGTTTACACAGATTCTAGCAATGATTTAGTGATAATCTGAGGCTGTCCTACATAGAAGCAGTTAGAGCAGAGTTGTTCTTTAATCTCCCATGTGATGCTGATCCTGTCTTCCTCTCCCTGCAGCCTGCTGCCCCACGACCGTCCGCGTCAGAAGAGGAGAGGGATCCGCCAGACGCAGTCGCGCTTTCTCCTGGAGGACGCCATCCCCAGTGTCAGTAACTATCCGCGGATCTTGCCTCCTCCCACTACTCAAGGGGGGAGGGAGGGAAATTTACCAAGACTGGGGAACATGAGCGAGGCAGTACATCTAAGCGAAGAGCGTATGGGTTAGGTGTACAGCACCCACCTGGGTCATATCAGGACATAGCAAGGATTGCTGAAGGGTTAGTGAACTGGTGGTTTTCCTAATACATCACATGCAGCAAAAACCTCCTATCCTATATAATAGAACCTAAGTGTCCCTGCGTCATCTTGTCCCTGTGTTTGTGCGCTTGCGCTACTGCGCATGTGCAGCATGGACAGCCGTTGGGACAGGGGGACAGGGAGCCGGGCGTGTGTGTGTGTGTGTGTGTGTGCGCGCGCGCGTCGGTGGTGCACGCACATGCACACTGACGTGGCGGTACGACAGACCTGGAGCCCGTTTTTAAATAGGCTTAGGTCAACTAGTTGTATATATAGATTTATATTATTCATAGACAAACACCACTGGTCTTGGTTATACAGCACAGACTTGCCAGATATGTGTCATTTTCGACTGCTTGACAGTTCAAGCGCTCGGGGCCTAAGGGTTTGTTCACACTATCAGTTTTTTTTTGTTTTTGTTTTTTTAATCGCTCGCGGTTTTTAAAAGCAATTGTGTAATGAAATCCAATGTGAGCGTTCTCACATGAGCGATGCACTTTTTTTTTTTTTTCCAGTCACAAACGTGGGTCCTGACCCATTTTCTGGGCAATTGCGCTTCAGTGCAAGATATAGGGAAAATCACAAATGGCTTTGAACAGTGTTTGTTTTTTTTGTGTGTGTATGTGTGAGCGGCTTTCAGGAAAATTTGCAGTTCCTGGTCGAAGAGGGCACTATCCGTTTGTCTGCACACAGAAAATCTAAAATCGCAAAACAAAAGCGCATACAAAATCTTTTGCAAAAAAAAACGCAAATCGCACACAAAAAATGCTGATGATCGCTTCACAAAAGTGCTTGGAATTTGCATTGCGACTTGTAGTGTAAACTAGGCCTAAATGCGACACTAACCTTCATACCCCCCCCCTCAGAGCAAATGCAGAGAGCAATGGAAGCCTCTTACAGAAGCTCCAGACTGCCGGTCCTCTTCACTCCTACAGCTGCTTTGCTGCATTCTCTGCATGGCCCCTGATGCGTCACATGACTTGATGCTGGTCAGGTGACCCACCGGGAGCAGTGTGAAGATACAGCTGCATAAATGCAAAAAACCGGTGTAATGTCTGATTGCGCTGCCCGGAAGCTCCCTTCCACACTGAGTAGCACGCATGCTGGCTCCGGGGCTCCTTTCCACACTGAGTAGCACGCATGCTGGTTCCGGGGCTCCTTTCCACACTGAGTAGCACGCATGCTGGTTCCGGGGCTCCTTTCCACACTGAGTAGCACGCATGCTGGTTCCGGGGCTCCTTTCCACACTGAGTAGCACGCATGCTGGTTCCGGGGCTTCCTTCCACACTGAGTAGCACGCATGCTGGTTCCGGGGCTCCTTTCCACACTGAGTAGCACGCATGCTGGTTCCGGGGCTCCCTTCCACACTGAGTAGCACGCATGCTCAGTGTGAAGTTAATGATGCTGCTGGAGATAAAATACGAAATATCTCCGCTCCCACACCTCTTACACCCCCCAAATTTTCAGGGTAGGGAGGGAACCCCCAGAACGACCTCTATGCCAAATTGCAGCCCCCGAGACCCGCTGGTTCCCGAGATAGGTTACAGAAACCTATCTCGGGAACCAGCGGGTCTCGGGGGCAGCAATTTGGCATAGAGGTGGTTCGGGGGGTCCCCTCTCTACTCTGAAAATTTGGGGAGTGTAGGATGTGTGGGAGCGGAGATATTTAGTATGTTACCTTCAGCAGCATAATTCTATAGGAAATGTGGACGCACAGTCTCCTACTGCGCATGCGGGGCAGCGCAAATCCACAGGCAGCGTAATCAGACACAACACCGGCAGTCTGGAGCTCTTGTAAGTTGTTTCCGCTGCGTGCTGCTCTGCATAAGGAGAGGCAGGCTCCCATGGGCCCCTCCCTGAGGGCCCATTCACACTGTAAATCGCAAAACCTTAGCGCTGTAAAATTACTGCTCACACTTCCGTGATTCTAAGCAATCTCGGTCATCGCTTTATAAGCACTGTACCACAATCACTCCAGAATCGCGGCAAAATGCTGCGATTGGCACTAATCCCAGAACGCCCACGATCGGTGTCAATTGCGGCAGTGAGATCACAGCCATAGATAAAATTGCACTAGCTCTTTACAAAGCTAATCGACATTGTGTGAACAGGCCCTAATAGACTGACTCTGTGTGTGCTGCACAACTTTAATTTACTGACATTTCAGCAACCTTCTCTGTGATCTAATGTGACCCAGGTAAGTTTCGGAAATCTTTCTACTTAATAGCAGACGATATACATAAATATCCAGTCTAGGTTTGCTGATCGCTCCTGTTCTCCTGTCTATCCTTAGTAAATAGACCCCCACGGTGGCGTAGTGGTTAGCTCTCTCGCCTTGCAGCGCTGGGTCCCTGGTTCGAATCCCGGCCAGGGCACTATCTGCAAAGAGTTTGTATGTTCTCTCCGTGTCTGCGTGGGTTTCCTCCGGGCACTCCGGTTTCCTCCCACATTCCAAAAACATACGGATAAGTTAATTGGCTCCCCCTAAAAATTGGCCCTAGACTACAGTACTTACACTACATAATATAGACATATGGCAATGGTAGGGATTAGATTGTGAGCTCCTTTGAGGGACAGTTAGTGACAAGATATATATATACACTGTACAGCGCTGCGTAATATGTCAGCGCTATATAAATACTTAATAATAATAATAATAATAATACTAAAAATACAAGCAATCATGGACCCCCATGCTGAGCATACAAGCAATTATTAACCCTCTGCACTCGAAACTTTCACACACAACAAGCTGAAACTCTAGTAGTCATAAAAAACAAGGTTACATAATTATAAACGACTGAAAAAGGACTGCAGTGATTTTGTACTGGAACTCTTCACCAGCGCTGAGGTACCCTCCATGGAGTGGGTCCCTACTCTACCTGAGCCAGTCAGCAAGCGAGCGAGTGCTATCCATGATGCAAAACAATTTTGTGGTTTTCAGTGTCAGGCTGGGAGGGCGTGAGAGGAGGCATGGGCCAACTGCTGCTTTTCACCCTCCAGGAAGGGTTAGTGGAGGCGAGAGGTGTGGCCAGTGGGGAGAGGGTGGAGCTCTGGGAGTGTGACTCTACAGGGTCCTGTGTTATCCCACTAGTGGGAGGGGGAGGAAGACTGCGTGCGCTTAAGAGATCTGATTGAATGGGGACTTTAAAGTATACATCTGGCAATATATTTAAAAAAAAAAAAAAATTCACTCACCTGGGTCTGCTTTCAGCCCCTAGAGGTCAGTAGGTCCCCACGGCGCAGCTCTCCCCTCCGTCAGATCACAACCTGCGGCAGAGTCTTGTTATCTGAGCATGCGCGGTGGCGATGTGCACCTATCGTGATCGTGCTCCCACTTTCGGGAGTGCTCTGAGCTTGCGCAGTTCAATTCTCTCTGAACTGTACAAGCTCAGAGTGCTCCCACCAATTGGAGCACGATCAGGAGAGGCACGCATGCGCAGAAGATCCCAGCTGTGATTTTACTGAGGGGAGAGCGGAACTGCACTGTGTGACCCAACAACCTCTAGGGGCTGGAAGAAGCCCCAGCTGAGGGCAATTCTTGAATTGCCAGGCGGCTCATGGTAACTCAAAACCACTAGGAAAATATAATGGGCTATAAGAGACCCCCAAAAAACCCTCCTACTAAAGATGGCCACTAACGGTTCAATTTCTAGCGAAAAATCGTTTGAGCGATCAGAAATTCTGATCGGATTGGTTGTAAACAATCTCAGTTGATTGGCATAATTGATTATAAACGATTATAAAAATAGTTGTCCGATTGGATTTTTGTCAAACCAAACTTTGGATTTTCTTGTCGGTTGTGATAGATAAGAAGCTAAGATTGGTTCTTTGATGGTGTAGTGAACAATTTTTCTTTCGATCAGAATTTCGCTAGAAGTTGGGCCGTTGGTGGCCACCTTAAGAAGAAACGCTGAGTATAATTTTGGCATTTTAAAGAGAACCAGAGATGAAGCACCCTCTTGTATTTTACCTTATAAATCAGTGGGAACATGACAGTAAACTCCTAATCTGCTCTTTGTTTCATTGTTCTCTGTGTAATCTGACTGTTATCACCTCTGATAAGAATCCCCGACTGAGAAGTCAGGCTGCTCCGTCTAGCTTTGCTACAGAAAGATTATAGCTAAGTCTGTCTTCTGTGGTGTTATTTCAAGCCCAAGCCTGCCCCCTTGTGGCTCTGCTATAATGACTCAGCCATTATCATTCCCAGCAAAGCCAGATTTAATTGCTCAGTCTGGGATTCTTGTGACTGCTGATAACAGACACTTTTAGCAGTGAGGAGGAAACAGAGAGCATGGTAAGTGTTTTCTCTAATGTTCTTACTGATATACATGGTAAAATACACAAGGGTGCTTCCTCTCTGGTTCCCTTTAAAAATGGAAGGCATTTGCCATAATTCAGTTGTAAGTGAGCAACTGTGGCTTCCTACAATGCATCGCTCCCGAATATGCAAATCATCTCTTCATGCCTCTAAAGCCAGGCTTACATCCAGAACCACCGGTGTATAGCGGGACTATAGCCTATACATGTTACAGAGCCACAGCAGCCTCATGCAGACAGCCTGTTTCGGTATTCCTGGTCCTCATCAGTGCAAGGCACGGATTGGTATGGCTCTATGGGATAGGGCTTGGACCAGTGCTCAGTACTCCCCCCCCCCCCCCCCCCCCCCTACCCCCCTTCAACTTTCTTATATAAAGACCCATCAGGTGGTCACCTCATCTGTCTCTTTATGTTGCAGAGCGATTTCACGTCTGCGTGGAGCACCAATCATCATCTGGCCAGCATCTTCGATTTCACCCTGGATGAGATTCAGAGTCTGAAGAGGTGCGCTGAACGATCTGATGGGCAAAAAAACGTTTACATTGTTTGCGTGGTTCTCAGTTCCATCAGTAATGATTATAAATCCGGCTGCTATGTTACAGAAAAAATGAAACTGAAAGCGCACCTGACGTCAGAGGGATATGGAAGCTGACTGACCTATTTCCTTTTAAACACTGCACGTTGCCCGGCTGTCCTTCTGATCCTCTGACTCTAATACTTTTAGCCATAGCCCCTTAACAAGCATGCAGACCAGATGTCTGACTTTACTTTGGATTAGCCACATGCTCGTTTCAGGTGTGCGAGTCAGCCACTACTGCAGCCAGAGAGATCAGCAGGAATGCCAGGCAACTGGTATTGTTTAAAGCAGGTCTGAAGCAAAAATAACCTTATGAGATAATTAAATTGTTTGTGTAGTACAGTGAAGTAGAAGATTAATAGCAAAGAACAGTTTCATATTGGTTTACAGTGCAGGAAGAGTTAAACTTCAGTTGTTATCTGTGCAACAGAACATCTCTGAGCTATTCAGCCCACTGGGTCCAATACAGTCCTGTTTTCTGAAGCACTTGAAGAGCCAAGAAACTGAGAGAGACAGCTTGATGAGGTTTTATTTCTGCTGTTGTGCAGGTTGAAAGACAGAGGGTGGTTTTAAAAACTGCAACTGTGACAGTATGATGTATGTTATAAAAAAGCTACCATATATAACTTAAAGAAAATACGAGACTCTTTATTTTTTATTTTTTGCTACAAATGTTCTATTAATTATCCGTACTACACATACAATTCATCATGTCATAAGGGTTTGTTTTTTTTTTTGGTTTTTTTTTTTTCCGCTTCTGATTTGCTTTAAAGGGTTTCTTTTGACCTTTTAAAAAACAAAAAATGCCACTTACCTGGGGCTTCTATTGGCCCCCTGCAGCTGTAATGTCCCACGCTGTCCTCTTCCGATGCGCCGTTCCCCGCTGCCGGTCCCGGTGTAATTATTCCTCTAACTAGACTAATAGAAGTGCAGCTGCACGGCAGCTTACTGCGCAGTACAAAGTTTTCCTGGCCTGCGCAGTAAGCTCCCGCTGACGCACGCGGGAACGAGCACGCGCACAGCCACGCAGCCGCACTTCTATTCTTCTAAACAAATAATTACACCGGTGCCGGCGGCGGGGAATGGCGCATCGGAAGAGGACGGCACAGGACATTACAGCTGCAGGGGGCCAATAGAAGCCCCAGGTAAGTGGCAGTTTTTTTTTTTTTTTTTTTTTTTTTTTTTTTATAAAGGTAGACAGAAACCCTTTGATAAGAAATAAATATGGCCACCTCCATATTTCTCTAATTTCAGGTGTCCTTGAAAATTACAGAAGATTATTTTTGAACCCCAGATTTGTAAACCTATTACTTTGGTTTTTAATTTGTGACCTAATGTGTCAGTGTGCCAAAAATGTGCTAAAGGGCAGAAGCATGTGTAGATAGGTGTGAGGGCGTCCGATATGTAATGCCGCAATTTACAATTGTAGTGAGATTATGGAGGCTGCCATATTTATTTTCTTTTAAATAACACCAGTTGCCTGGCTGTCCTGCTGCAGTAGTGCCTGAATCACACCAGAAACGAGCATGCAGCTAATCTTGTCAGATCTGACAATGTCAGAAACCCTTGATCTGCTGCATGCTTGTTCAGGGGCTATGGCTAAAATATTAGAGGCAGAGAATTAGCAGGACAGCCCGGCAACTGGTATTGCTTAAAGGGAACCAGAGACGAAGCACCCTTGTGTATTTTACCATATATATATATATCGGTAGGAACATTAGAGAAAACACTAAAGCTGGCCATACACTGGCCGGATTTGCGCCCGTTTCGACAGCAGATTCGATCACTGGGATCGAATCTGCTGCCAATCGTTCACGCTACACACTGAATTTCGATCCATTTCGTCCGATCGCGCTGTGCGGAAAATAACCGTCAATCGCCCGCGGGTAAAGAGCGCATCGCTAGCGGCGTTCGAGTGCCCGACGACCGACGCAATAGAGCCCGCATACATTAATTGCTCCGCCGGCGCGACTCCAGTCTCCCGGTCACCGCTGCTCTGTCTGCGCTCTGGTCTCCAGGTCCGGCATGCCTCACTTCTTCTAGCCCGGCAGGAAGTTTAAACGGACTGGAGTCGCGCCGGCGGAGCAGGTAATGTATGCGGGAGGGCGGGAGCAGCAGCAGCAGCACCACCACAACAGATTGTGAACGGTTTCAGGCTGAAATCGGTTCACAATCTGTTTGCTGTAAAGTTAGCCATACGATCCCTCTCTGATCAGATTCGATCAGAGAGGGATCTATCTGTTGGTCGAATCTGATGGCAAATCGACCAGTGTATGGCCACCTTTACCATGCTCTCTGTTTCATCCTCACTGCTAAAAGTGTCTGTTATCAGCAGTCACAAGAATCCCAGACTGAGCAATTAAATCTGGCTTTGCTGGGAATGATTATTGCTGAGTCATTACAGCAGAGCCACAAGGGGGCAGGCTTGGGCTTGAAATAACACCACAGAAGACAGACTCAGCTATAATCTTTCCTTAGCAAAGCCAGACTGAGTGCTCAGTCGGGGATTCTTATCAGAGGTGATAACAGTCAGATTACACAGAGAACAATGAAACAAAGGGCAGATTAGGTGTTTACTGTCATGTTCCCACTGATTTATAAGGTAAAATACAAGAGGGGGCTTCATCTCTGGTTCTCTTTAAGAGAATTTCTGTACAATGTGATACCGTAGATATAGGACTAACTTATGCTGGGAATACACGGTACATTACAGTAGTTAGCTCGATTTGATAATTTCCGACATGTCCAATCACCCGCCGTATCGATTCCGCGCTCTATACCACGGGCGGGACAATGGATAAGGAAAACTAGCAGAAGATAAGAGAATCGCCCGCGGGGACGAGCGGGAATCGATCCGGCGGTATTATCGAGTGGGACAAACATACCGTGTATTCCCGGCATTAGGCCACTTTTACACTTAATCAGTTGCTCTCAATTAAAACTGAAAGAAAACTGATTTTCAAAGTAATGCCCATGTTTCCTTATGGCACAGTTCACACTATACAGATTTAACTGAAATCTTTTTCACAATGCTCTGCTATGGAAAATAACACGTACCGACGCGCACTAACAAATTACGTGTAAAAGGGCCCTAAGTGTGTATGCAAATGAATCTCAATTATCTATAGTAGAGTTATTGTTCCTTTAGAATAAAAAAAAAAAACTGAACATAAATATAGCAGTAGTAGTATGAGCGGTTGCTGAGCATTCAACTCTATTTTTCCCCTCAGTGCCAGTTCCGGCCAGAACTTCACCTCCGATTTGGATTCGAATGATGCGGCCAGCACCTCTGGCTCCGCCTCCACCTGCCTCTCCTACGAGTCTCGGTAAGTGGAGAGAGATTAGTGCGGGGGAGGGGATGCAGGAAGTGGATAGACTGCTGTTTAAAGAGAAACTCCAGTGAACATTTTACTGTTAGCAGGTGATGTAGCTGCTGGCCTGCTGCATGGTTTTTGGCAGTTGGAAACAGCCATTTCCCACAAAAATTCGAACTTTTCTTGTGGGAGGGGTTACTTGTGGGAGGGGTTTCACCACAATATCAGTCATACAGCACCCCCTGATGGTCTGTTTGTGAAAAGGAATAGATGTCTCATGTAAAAGGGGGTATCAGCTACTGATTGGGATAAAGTTCAATTTTTGGTCGGAGTTTCTCTTTAAAGGGAACATAAACTGAGAGGGATAGGGATGTTTCCTTTTTAAAAAAAATACCAGTTGCCTGGCAGTCCTGCTGATCTCTTTGGCTGCAGTAGTGGCTGAATCGCACACCTGAAACAAGCATGCAGCTAATCCAGTCTTATCAGCTGAACGACCGACCGTACACATGCCCGATTTGACGTCCAAACGACCAGACGTTCAAACATCCAATCGACTGGTCGTTTAGAAAAATCCGTGTACGAGCCTTTAGTTCACAAAGGAATGCATTCTCTTGCTTAGTCACCTACACTGCGCAGAAGTACCCAGGTAAACATAGGTGTCCTAACTCTGGCCCTGTAACATGCATAGTGCAGACATGCGAACACCTTCATTGCATCAAACCTATCAATGGATTAAGAGCACACATCCTAACTTCCTCTCCTGGGAAAGACAGTGCATCTTACCAATCGCACAAGGGAGCTAACGTAATGTATCCATGTGCACCATGCGCATACACCAGCATAAGCTGTCTGCATGCTGACAAACATACAGGGGAAGGAGGGAGTGCACTGAATTGGACCCTAGCCACAGGGGTCAGTAACAAGAATAAACATACATATATCCAGGCTCATCGCCTCTAGTTAGGACATAAAGTTATTAAGGAAAAGGGAGGTGCTGAAGGGGGTGTGGCCAGAAAACAGCAAAAATCTATTAACCCTTCGCACTCTCGCATGCAAATGTTCAAACAAATGCATTCACAGATTCACTCATCTAGGCACCACTGTTATCCCTACAGCTAAGGCCCCATTCACACTTGCATTTTGGCTTGCAAACGGACCGGATCCGGATCGGAACCGTACGGTTCCGATCCGGATCCGGTCCGTATGCATCAGGCTGCCATCCGGATCCGTGTGGTAAAAATAGCGAAATTACTATTAAAATTGTTGGGGTCAGCAGAAGCTGCACTAGTAGAATCCGGTTCCTCCGCTGTAGGCCTCACCTCCACCTCCGACATTCTGCCAAACAGCTCCAGCACGTCTGTCACTGCTGCTCCACTCCAGGAATGCTGGGCCAATGTGTCCCCATCCGAAATGGCCGCTAGAAAACGCATAGGAAGTGGGGTAGAACGTTAAATTTATGAATGGGAACAATGTTCCCATTCATGAATATCCCCGCCGCCACTGTGATCACAGGTTTCCATTGTAACCTTACTTCCCTTCCCCTAGTTACAGTCTAGCAATACATTGTATCCTATGTAGCTATGTAGAATTTTGCTCAGCGAGGACATCTTGTTGCCAAATAGTAAAACACACCTACTGACTTTGGGGGGGGGGGGGGGGGGGGGGGGATATATCTATATCTCTCTATCTCTGTCAACAGGGCATCATCTTATTAAATAATGGGCTAAAAATTAGTGATGGATGTGAAACTGAAAAAAAAATTACCTTTTATTTTCAAATAAAATATTGTCCCCATACATTATACTAGGGATATAATTTTAACGTTGCAATAACCAAGACAATTGGGCAAATGTGTGGATTTTAATTACAGTAGCATGTATTATTTTAAAACTATAATAGGCAAAAACTGAGAAATGATTTTTTTTTTTTTTCAATTTTTTTTGTGTATTATTCCCATCAAAATGCATTTAGAATAAAATAATTCTTAACATAATGTACCACCCAATGAAAGCCTAATTTGTGGCGGAAAAAAACAAGGTATAGATCATTTCTTTGTGATAAGTAGTGATAAAGTTATTGGGGAATGAAAGGGAGGAGCGCTGAAAGGGGAAAAATACCCGCGGACTGAAATGGATAAGGAACCACAAGTCCCACAATGCATTACGGGAGTCTGACAGCCACAGTCATAATTCATAAAGGCAAATGCATTGTGGGACTTGTAGTTCCTTAGCAGCTGGAGAGCCAAGTTTGCAGATCACTAGGCTATGGGGAGGCAGAGTGACTTGTACTGGGTCACATCTGGCCAATTGGAGAGTGCTATACTGAGTCAATCACTTTTCCCTGGTTTCTGAGGGAAAAGTGGGTACCTAGGCTTATACGTGGGTCGGCTTATATGCGAGTGTATATATAGTAAACCACACTCACTATAATTGCTTCTTCCCAATACTTTACTATAGTGGGCCTTCCCAGGTACAGAGGTACCCATTCCTTCTGATTAATCCAGCCCTGCCCTTATACCACACTTATTTTATGGTCTTCTTCTCACAGGGGAAACGTTGGAAGCCGCAAGCGGAAGCTGGCCTCGAAGACGTACTTATCAGTCGACTCGAAGAGGAGGACCTTGGAACACTCCGACCGGCTGAACAGCCGTCGCACTGAGTCTCTGGACTATGCACGCTCCTCCGACTTCCAGGACAACACCGCAGACAGCCACGCCTTTGAGAGCTTCAGCGAGGACGACGCCTCCACGCACCTTAAAACCTCCATAACGACTTACTTCGGAGCGACAGGGAGGTACGCCTGTGGGGAGAAGTTCCAAGTCCTGGCCCGGCGGATCACCCCTGAGGGTAAAATCCAGTATCTGGTGGAGTGGGACGGAACCACTCCGTACTGACCCCCCAACAGAAGAATACAAGTGTCTTTCTGCAACCAAAGGAGGGGGCAGTGAGTGACAGAGCTACCCCCTGCCCGCCATATTGCCGGCTCGCTGCCATCTGATTTGAGGTGGACTTTGTGGGCGTCTCAGACTTTTAGCGAGAAATTGCTGCAGTCATAAATATAGCACTTACAACAGGGTACAAATACTGAACCGCCCACAGTGGCGCTAATCACTGACTTTCTTTCTTACGATAATCTCGTAGTCCGCAGACGGGAAAATAGCTTCAAGCTGATTCCAGACTTAACAGTAGACGGTAGAACCAAAGATATTCCTCCATTTGGAGTAGGTTTGCTTTGTGCCATAGTTATATGGACACAGCAGGAAAAAACAAAAAATGCAAAAAAACTAAACGGTGGAACTGAATCCTACGTACAGCCGGGATTTTATATATATATATATATGGCTATAAATATATATACAGGGAGGAAATTTATACTTAATATAAAGTGACTGGGATCTTAAAAAAAGTTAATGAAATATAATAAGTGTGTGGTCTGTTCTCCCCTGCACTTCTGCTGATAAATCCCAGGATGCATTGCTTCATTAATTGCCCGATGGGCGTGGTTTGCTGATCTATAGAGACAAGCTGTGCAATACTAGAGAATGTAATCATAGAGGGGTATAGAATGCGGGCGACAGTCTTAGTTCCTTTAAAAGTTAAACGCAAAGTTATTGAAACCTCTACCACACAAGTACGGCCTGACAGCCGTTTCAGGTGTTCCCCCGCTTCGTCGGAGGCCAAAACACCAAACTGTAGAACACTGACAACCGCATCACAGACCTGGGGCTGGATGATACTCAAGTGTGCTCCTGCCAAGTGCTGTGTGAGGGAAGCGGGCATGCTTGGGTGACCAAGAAGGGGGGGGGGGGGTTTGGACACTCGATTGTGGTTGGTTGAGCTGCCCTGGAATTGTGCGAAGACTGGTTCTTTGGTCCAGAGCATCGGTAGACTGTACAGATGGAACAGAGACCACATAAGGCATAGCGACCCCTGGTGGAGATGTAGAAATATGCCAGATTTTTACAAGCAGAGAATTCTATTTTTTTTTGGGGGGGGAGGGGGATTTCATCTGCAGAGAAATCATGCAATGAAGAGACACAATTCCAAATGATGATATTTTGTAATTTGCTGCAGAAGTCCCTCCATCCCAGCATGCTGCTGTATCGCGGCTCACCCGATAGTGAAAGGAATGTGCTTATAGTTCAGACCGCGTGATTGGCTGCTAGCGGCGTACATGAAGCCGGATGCGGTTTATTAGTGTTCTTTAGGATAAAATGAATGTGTAGTGAGTCGATTTGCTTGGCGTCTGGCTGTATTACCTAGCATTCCTGAGACCGTTACAATGAAATAAATGCGTGTGCAGCGCTGTGCCATGATTTACCCCGGCAGCAGCAGTGCTGGAGGTAACCGCCTCTCTGTGTAATGTATGCATGTGCAGCGCTGTGCCATGATTTACCCCTGCAGCAGCAGCGCTGGGGGTAACTGCCTCTCTGTGTAATGTATGCGTGTGCAGCACTGTGCCATGATTTACCCCGGCAGCAGCAGCACTGGGGGTAACCGCCTCTCTGTGTAATGTATGCGTGTGCAGCGCTGTGCCATGATTTACCCCGGCAGCAGCAGCGCTGGGGGTAACCGCCTCTCTATGTAATGTATGCGTGTGCAGCGCTGTGCCATGATTTACTGCAGCAGCAGCGCTGGGGGTAACCGCCTCTCTGTGTAATGTATGCGTGTGCAGCGCTGTGCCATGATTAACCCCGGCAGCAGCAGCGCTGGGGGTAACCGCCTCTCTGTGTAATGTATGCGTGTGCAGCGCTATGCCATGATTTACCCCGGCAGCAGCAGCGCTGGGGGTAACCGCCTCTGTGTAATGTATGCGTGTGCAGCGCTGTGCCATGATTTACCCCGGCAGCAGCAGCGCTGGGGGTAACCGCCTCTGTGTAATGTATGCGTGTGCAGCGCTGTGCCATGATTTACCCCGGCAGCAGCAGCGCTGGGGGTAACCTCCTCTCTGTGTAATGTATGCGTGTGCAGCGCTGTGCCATGATTTACCCCGGCAGCAGCAGCACTGGGGGTAACCGCCTCTCTGTGTAATGAATGCGTGTGCAGCGCTGTGCCATGATTTACCCTGGCAGCAGCAGCGCTGGAGGTAACCGCCTCTCTGTGTAATGTATGCGTGTTCAGCGCTGTGCCATGATTTACCCCGGCAGCAGCAGTGCTGGAGGTAACCGCCTCTCTGTGTAATGAATGTCTATGTAGTTCAGGCACCTTTGTCAAATTGCAGCAGGGGTACAGATCTGGGCACCAATCCAGAAGGAAAGACCTTAAAACATCCCTTTCTTCAGCCTTCAGTAAAAATTACACTACAGGAGTTTCTGCAGATTGGCCTGACAGCCGTTTTGTGGGTCTATCCACTTCATCGGAGGCCAGCAATTGTTGTGTAGCCTCTGACAAAGCTGGGAGACCTGCGAAACCTGTTGTCTGTCATTTTTACTGAAGGATCACTGAAACGAGGGATATAGAAGCTGCCATATTTTTTTTCCTTTTACACAATACCAGTTGCCTGGCAGCCCTGCTGATCTCTTTAGCTGCAGTAGTGTCTGAATCAAACACTTGAAACAAGCATGCATCTAATCCAGACACACCTCAGTCAGAGCACCTGATCTGCTGCCTGCTTGTTCATGGGCTATAGCTAAAAGTATTAGAAGCAGAAGATTTGCAAGACAGCCAGGCAATGTGCACGATTTAACGGAAATGTGGCCTCTGTATCCCTCTCACTTCAGGTGTGTTTTAAGAGGGTCTTTATATGATTTTTGAAGCCCCATGAAAGGGATTGTGCCTGCCATGCATGGAGCAAGCGTAGTCAGCGCTTCAGCAGTAGGGGGCGCTCTTTCCTCTGGACTTTTTTCTTTCAGAATGTAATAATAATGTTTATATTCTTAGATGAATTTTATACGATTTTAAAGCACTTATTTTAAACCTGACGCGGGCGATTTCCTGCGTAATCTATACAAGCTGCTTCTCTAGTGGTAGGAAAGATAATGCCACGTCCGTGGACCGATAACTGACAGGAAAGGCTTACAAAGCCACAAATGCCTCTAAAATCTCTTTGCAGTGCCTTCGTGGCCTCTGTGGCAGACCCGACCTTGTGGCGTCACTAATTGTCACAGCTGTGTCCTAGAGTTTACACTTTGATTAGTGTTGGTGGCAAAAGCAATAAAACTTAAGAAAAAATATATACTCACGCAAGGTTCCGCCTTGTAGGTGGGATCAGAATGTTAAATAGATTAGCAGGCGGTAAGAAAGAATGTATTGAGCACCTTACGTTTTTGTTGTGCTGGTCGATAGTTGTCCGTCTGATTTCTCAGTGATTGTAGTGTGTGTAGCAGTGAAGTCTGTCTGATATGAGCAGAAACACCAACTCAGTGGAACATTCTACAAGCCTAAACCTTCTTAGGAGACTAGGAGCTAAAACATATCTTTTAATAGTTTCAAAAGCTTAAAATCATTGGTTGCATAACTCAAAACAATTGCGAAGTTACAAAAAAAAGTGTTTTGGGGTATATGTCATATGAAAATGACCCCGAGATGTATGGCAATAGGGGTCCCCCAATACACACTGCTGTTGTATAGACAATACTAAATTCACCCTAAAACCCCCCTACATGTTTCATCTCCCTTAAAATGGGGGCTTAGTCAGGGGTGCAAAGAGAGTGCTCATGTAAAGGAGCAGCCTGGCTGCTAGGATAGCGGAAAGGCTGACAATTTGTGATTATGTACTGTTAGTATAGATGTATGCACTTTAGCACTAGGCATCTTTGCACAAGCACTTTCTTTGTACACCTAACAAAGCCCCCATTATAAGGGGGGTTGAAACATGTAGGGTTTTTAGGGTGAATTTAGTATTTTCTATACAGAATCAGAATTGACTTTATTCGCCAAGTACGACAGTTGTCATACCCTGAATAGGTTGTGGTACACATGGCATAAGCATTCTTACAAAGACAGACGGTACTTGACAAGTGGTGTGTATTGGGGGACTCCTATTACCATTCATCTGGGGTCATTTTGATATGATGTAGTTTTTTGTTTTGGTCACTTCACAATTGTTTTGAGTTATGCAACCAGTGATTTTAGCTTTTGAAACTTTTTTTTAAAGTATATTTTTTTTTTAGCTCTGTTTCCTCTAAGAAGGTTTATTCTTGTGTATCAGTGGAACAATCATCAGATGAAGAAGAAAGTGTGTGCATTTTCTATAGGTGTTTGTTGTTTATGGACTAGCATTGTACCGTTTTTTACTTTCAGACAACTCTGGATTTGGACATGAGGTATAAACCAATTTTTTTTTTTTTTTTTTTTTGGGGGGGGGGGGGGGATACTTTCAATGTGCTATTAAAGTGTTTTAAACTACTTACAATACTGTAACATTGTATGACAAAATTATGACAAAGTGACAATTATGTAATAAAAAGCATTGTATTCAGTATTTTTGTACATGAAGACAACTTAGAAACAACTTGCGTTACAAAGTTTCAGACTTTCAAAGTGAGCGACTCATATTTCTTGTCTTTTTTTTTAATCCCACATAAGATGTAAAAAAAAAAAAAAATGCGTAACTTTAAGAGAACCTGAACTGAAAATAAAGTCTTAGGCCTAGTGCACACCAGAGCGTTTCCGCTGCGGTTTGCGATTCGCTAGGGTAATGTATTTCAATGGGGTGGTGCACACGAGCGTTTCCGCTGCGGTTTGCGATTCGCTAGGGTAATGTATTTCAATGGGGTGGTGCACACCAGAGCGGGAGGCGTTTTGCAGAAACGCATACTCCCGGGCTGCTGCAGATTTTGGATTGCGGATGCGTTTTTGCCTCAATGTTAAGTATAGGAAAAACTCAAACCGCTCTGAAAAACGGCACTTCAGAGCAGTTTGCCGGCGGTTTTGTTACAGTAGCTGTTCAGTAACAGCTTTACTGTAACAATACATGAAATCTACTACACAAAAACGCTTCACAAAACCGCAAAATGCTAGCTGAAACGCTACAGAAAAAGAAGAAAAAGCGGTTCAAAATCTGCTAGCATTTTGCGGATCTGCTAGCGTTTTTGGTGTGTACCAGTCCACAATAAACATACACAGGTCATACTTACCTCCCATGTAATCTACTCCTCAATCTCTTTCTCCTCTCCTGCGTCCTGTTTGTTCACTGTGATCACTGGAACTCTCCCTCCTCCATTTTGAAATTGCCCATTACCCCCTAACCGCCTCCTGGTCAGCACACTGTTACACTGTAATATCACCCACTTGAGCCATAGGGAAACATGGACATTACCTTGCAGATTCAGTTGTAACTGACTGCTGCTGATATATAACTGACAGCAACTGGCATATTTCAGTTCTGACAAAATATTGTCAGATTTGGAAGGGATCACTGTAAGAAGAAAATGGTGAGCTTCTGAGAGCAACTGACACTGTGTGTTTTGTTTTAAATAATTTTACTCGCTTCAGGTTCTCTTTTAAAGGACAACTGAAGCGATATGGAGGCTGCCATATTTATTTCCTCTGAAGCCATACCAGTAGCCTGACTATCCGGCTGATCCTCTGCCTCTAATACTTTTAGCCATAATCCCTGAACAAGCATGCAGCAGATCAGGTGTTTCTGACAATGCAGTACAATCTGGTTATAGTTAACTCTGATGTAGTAATCCTCTGTATATAGTAAACTCGGTCCTCAGGACCCAGCAAATGTAAGCAAAGACCTTAGGCCTTTTACAGTAATGGGTGCTAGGCCTCAGCCGCTACATCCCTCACAACCCCACTACTCCGCCGCTTCCCGTTGCCACTGCCGCCACAGCATCGCCCGCATGGTCAGCGTGCATGCCTGTGACACGTATCCCCGCACAACGCAATAGGCGTGATGCACACCCGCCCACACATGGCGCAACCCGCTCACACACCCGCCCCCCTGCCTTTGTCCTCTTGTGCTGTCCAAAGTCCGTCCGCGTGCCACGCATTTGCGCTGGCCCAAACGCAAGGACACAGGACGATGCAGGGATACGGTTTTATTATAGAGGATACTTTTTTTTCCTGATTCCTTGGAGTTTAGTATAAAGGGATTCTACTTTATTTCCGGGTCTGAGAAGTTTATCTGCATGCTTGTTACTGGTGTGATTCGGACGCTACTGCAGCCAAATGGATCAGCTGGGCTGGCAGGTAACTGGTATTGTTTAACAGGAAATAAATAATGCAGCTTAAGTTGCACAGCTCACTCCACACAGAAAAAACAGCGAGTTGGGGACTGTTCATGCCCATCTGTATTCCAATGCCTCATGCAAGTTTCTATTTTCGCATTCCTCTCATAAGGCCATGGACCCATGTTTTTCCTGGTTTTTGTGGGTCTTGCAATTGTTCAGTGATTATATTACACGGTTTTTTGTTTGTTTTTTCCCCACAATTCGCATGCAACATCGGTCAGTGGAAACGCAGGAAAGTTGCCTTCGTTGTTCAAAAATGGCATCTGATTTTGAAGGTAGTTAGATGCATTTTTCAAGAAGATTAATTTCAGTGGTATGCATGGAAAAATTACATTTTAAAAAAAAAAAAGCACTAAAACGCAGAGGGTAAAAAAAAAAAATCAAAGGACAAAAACCTAAGAAGCGCAAAAATGTGAAAAATTGCATGGATAGGTGTGAACATGACCTTAGTAAGAAGTGAGTTTTTTAGGGCTGAATTCACACAGATGTCTGAAGCGCTTAGCAGCGGTTGGGAACCAGAGAGGAAGCACCCTTGTGTATTTTACCATGTACATCAGTAAGAACATTAGAGAAAACACTTACCATGCTGTCTGTTTCACCCTCACTGCTAAAAGTGTCTGTTATCTAGCTGAGATAAGAATCCCGGGCTGAGCAATTAAATCTGGCTTTGCAGGGAATGATTATTGCTGAGTCATTATAGCAAAGCCACAAGGGGGCAGGCTTGGGCTTGAAATAACACCACAGAAGACAGACTTAGCTATAATCTTTCTGTAGCAAAGCTAGACGGAGCAGCCTGACTTCTCAGTCGGGGATTCTTATCAGAGGTGATAACAGTCAGATTACACAGAGAACAATGAAACAAAGAGCAGATTAGGTGTTTACTGTCATGTTCCCACTGATTTATAAGGTAAAATACAAGAGGGTGCTTCATCTCTGGTTCTCTTTAAAGCACTTGAAATGTCTTGGCGTTTGAAAACTTTGAATGGCGGTTTTTGTTAGCCCAGAGGATTATGGTCCATTTCCTGTCCTCTCTGCCTTGAGAATTGTGGACCACTTCCTGTTAGCCGCATACCCCCAGGACACCCTGAAAAGACAACCAGAGCGTTTGTTGGCTTTGGAAGGCGACTACCAGCGGTTTCTACTGTCGTTTGGTGAGCGCCAATGACTCTAGAAGCTGAATGTAGCTTCTGAGAGAGGTCGATCAACTGCAACGCTTATGTGAACTATCGTCAATGCTGTCAAACGTGAACACAAAAGCAGTAGACCTGATCAGTGATGATCACCGGATGAAATCCAAATAGGTTTTATTCATATTTCATCCTGCTAATTACATAATCTGTGTGGGTGGGCGAGGGGGATTAATCTTACCCATCAGGCGTCTTCTTCGTTCTGTCCCTCAGTTAGAGTGACCATATTTTTGTGGGTCCAACCTGGGACGTGGGGGGGGGGGGCGGCGCGCGCAGCGCGCCGCGGCGAAAAGTGGGAAGGAGTGAGGAGCACGCAGCGGCGAAGACTGGGGGAGGGGGGCTGCGGCGCGCGCCGCGCCGAAAAAATGGGCGTGGCCATGACATTGTATGGGCGGAGCTAACGTAATGATGTAACAGCGAGGCATAAGAAAGCAGTGTTTACGCCATGATGTGGACAAACGAGACTTTGTATCATGGGTGTGCAGAAACTGTGTGATGCTAATAGTATACCGTAACCACAAAGCAGCAAACATAGCCATCTATGACCATTAAATAATAAATGCAGTAACAGTTACCCCGGACACCAGAAAATAAACGCAATAGGCAACATGTCAGTACAAAATAAACGCACTGCGGGCAAACATTTCACCAGAAAAGAAACGCACTGTGGCCAAACATTTCACCAGAAAAGAAACGCACTGCGGGCAAACATTTCGCCAGAAAAGAAACGCACTGCGGGCAAACATTTCGCCAGAAAAGAAACGCAATGCGGGCAAACATTTCGCCAGAAAAGAAACGCACTGCGGGCAAACATTTCGCCAGAAAAGAAACGCAATGCGGGCAAACATTTCGCCAGAAAAGAAACGCAATGCGGGCAAACATTTCGCCAGAAAAGAAACGCACTGCGGGCAAACATTTCGCCAGAAAAGAAACAATGCGGGCAAACATTTCACCTGGAAAAGAAACAATGCGGGCAAACATTTCACCTGGAAAAGAAACAATGCGGGCAAACATTTCACCTGGAAAAGAAACAATGCGGGCAAACATTTCACCTGGAAAAGAAACAATGCGGGCAAACATTTCACCTGGAAAAGAAACAATGCGGTCAAACATTTCACCTGGAAAAGAAACAATGCGGGCAAACATTTCACCTGGAAAAGAAAGCATTTACTCACCTGGCAGAAGTGTCCGGCCTCTGGCGCGCTGCTCCGTCCCGGGACCGTCTTCCTCCTCCTGCTCTTCTCTCCCGCGCTGACAGGGCTACGGCAAGATGGCGCCCGAAGCCCTGTACTAGTGACACAAATAGGTCTCCAGTACAGGGCTTCGGCAGCCATCTTGCCGGTAGCCCTGCTCGCCTGCCGGTGTCGGAAACAGACACCGGAAGAGGAGGCTGGAGCGGGGCTGCAGGCAATGAACTGGCACGGCGTCTATAGACGCCGCTGCCAGTTCATTGAGGAGAGAGTGGCCAGAGTCCCGAGGCCGGGACGTCCCGCTGCTGAAAGCGGGACGTTTCCCGGGACCTCATTAAGCCTGGGACAGCGGACCCCGAATCCGGGACGTGTCCCGGGCAATCCGGGACGTCTGGTCACTCTACTCAGTGCCTCCCACGCTGCGTTCCAATCCGCCTTCACATAACTATACACTTCCTCCTTCAACCCGGAAGGAGGAAGTGTATGTAATCACATGACTGTGGATTGAAACGCAGTGTGGAAGGCGCCGGAGGATGGAACGAAGAAGACGCCTGATGGGTAAGATTAATCCCCCTCGCCCACCCACACAGATTATGTAATTAGCAGGATGAAATACGAATAAAACCTATTTGGATTTCATCCGGTGATCATCACTGGTCAGGTCTACTGCTTCCAATAGGTTGTAAGGTAATAAGTTTTTTTTGTTTTCACGTTTGACAGAGTTTACAGGTGATGTAATTAGCAGCAGGATGAAATACGAATAGCGCCTATTTGCGTCATTATCAATGATGATCACCGGATAAAATCCAATTACCGGAATATAAGAAGCCCTTTTTTGTCTCCCCACAAAATCGGGAGAAAAATTCCTGCGTCTAATATTTCAGAGACAAGGAATCCCCGACTTACGAACGCCTGCTGATCCGCTGTGATGTCGGGTACTCCCTGCCTTGTCCCCCTGTGTAGGCCTCCTGCCCCCCGCACGTTTCCCCCCCCCCCCCCCCCCCCCCCCCATTAAGAATAGCGGCAGAGATGCTCGCCTTCCTGTGGATTCCAGCTCTGTGTGGTGCTTTGCCTCCATGTCTCTGCCCCCCTGCAAAAGAATAGTCAGCGGCAGAGATGCTCACCTCCCTGTTGACTCCAGTGCTGTGTGGTCCTCTCCGCCTCCAGCATGTCAGTGCAGAGCGGCACGACTTCCTAGCTATTCCAACGGCGTGCGGTCTGCAGACCTCTCGCGTTCCATGGCGCTTCCCCTAGCGCTGGCTCGATCAACATAAGCCTTCACTAGAGGAAGCTACGTGGAAGAGGGGATGTGTGCAGATTGCTGCCGCTGGAATTGCTAGGAAAGCGATGAGCTGCTCTGCTGCTAATTATTCTTTCACAGGGGCAGCGTGTGGGGGGGATATGTGAAAAAAAAAAAAGACAATCGAGAGCCCCCAATAGTGTTATTGTAAAACAATTGGTGTTGGTCGTAAGTAAAAGTAGGTTAAAGAGAACCAAAGATTAAGCATCCTCTTGTATTTTACCTTATAAATCAGTGGGAACATGAC
This sequence comes from Hyperolius riggenbachi, assembly GCF_040937935.1. Lineage (NCBI taxonomy): Eukaryota > Metazoa > Chordata > Amphibia > Anura > Hyperoliidae > Hyperolius > Hyperolius riggenbachi. The sequence continues at coordinate 299,904,618 of NC_090653.1, read as the reverse complement.
AGTAAACACCTAATCTGCCCTTTGTTTCATTGTTCTCTGTGTAATCTGACCGTTATCACCTCTGATAAGAACCCCCCCCCCCCCCCCCCCCCCCCCCCCCCCGACTGAGAAGTCAGGCTGCTCCATCTAGCTTTGCTACAGAAAGATTATAGCTAAATCTGTCTTCTGTGGTGTTATTTCAAGCCCAAGCCTGCCCCCTTGTGGCTTTGCTATAATGACTCAGCAATAATCATTCCCAGCAAAGCCCGATTTAATTGCTCAGTCTGGGATTCTTGTGACTGCTGATAACAGACACTTTTAGCAGTGAGGATGAAACAGAGAGCATGGTAAGTGTTTTCTCTAATGTTCTTACTGATATATATGGTAAAATACACAAGGGTGCTTCGTCTCTGGTTCCCTTTAAGCCCAATCTACACGATACGATTTTTTTTTTTTTTTTGTGTGATTCGATTACGATTCTATTTACGATCTGATTAAATACGATATGTCTGATCGGGATTGTAAAATGATGGCAAATCAAATTAAATCGAATCCTGATTGGACATGTCGGATTTAATCAGATCGTAAATAGAATCGTATCGTGTAGATTGGGCTTTATACTCACAAGTCTGGGTTGCTGAAGCCAACCACTTATTTTGCAGACGGGGAGATTAGACTTATCCCCGCTCAGTTTACAAACTGGTGCAGTGCTGGGATGGCTGTGCGTGCAAAGTGCTGGGGATTGGCCAATCAGGCGCTCCGCACTGCAGTAGCGCATGCATCTGGCTCCCCTCCTGCACAAACTGGTACGGGAGGACATGGCCTGTGTCAGCAAGCCGTTCAGCTGGCGTATGCGATGGCTGCCGGGAGGCTGAGCCCTGACCACGAATGACTCACTCAGCAAGGTCTGATGGCGTTTTTGGCTTGCACGGGAAGCCTAGGAGGGAGCAGAGGAGGGCTGGCTGTCTGAACATGCCTCAGTGTCTGCAGGAGTGGCAAAGAGGGTTATGGTGCTCTGACCACTGCAAGGGCCAGTGCCAGCTTCCCTCAGCCTCTTAAATGCCTCATGTTTAGGTTTGTGCTTTTTGGCCAGATCATGGTTGATGAAGCTGGAGGTGCCATAGTTGGAGGGGTTAGACCCTCTGCTCAGCTTCACATGGCACACATTACAAGTCACAATCTGGCTTTCCAGTGAGGGCAGATAAAAAAACTGCCAGATTGGGGAGTGCATTTTTTCCTAATGCCCTGAATGGGATGCTGCTGCTGATTTTCTCCCTGTGGTGGTTGGGGCCTGGGGTTGAGTGGTGTGGCTGGTGGTAGTAGTGGCAGATGAAGCAGCAGGCTGTGGGTCACGCATTCCACGCCAGATGCTGCTCCTGCCAATGTCTGCAATGCTGATCCTCCTTGCCAGACCCGCCAACGCATCCTCCTCGTCAGAGCTGACATCCCCCTCCTGTGGATGGTAGTCCTGGTCCTTCATCTCATCATCAACCTCATACTCCCCCTTCTCGAACAACTGCTGGGATGATGACCCCGCCCCAAACTCCTCTTCTGCTGACACATCATGGACGGATTCCCCCACCCAACAACCACCGTCAACCTCTCAGACTCTTCCACAACGCCCATTGCGTCCAGAATGTGTTTTGTAGGGCTGGTGGTGGCCTGCTCGTCATCCACCGACAGCTGCATCACAGGCTCGGCGTCTTTCTCCTCCAATTTGTGTCGTCGACCCTGCTGGAAAATGGCCGCTACACGCTGCTGCGCCTCTGCAGCGTGACTCCCCCTAACAGCTGGACGGCCAGTGGGTAGCGGCGGAATGGAGACTGATGTGGCAGAACTGCTGATGGAGGCTGCAATGTTGCTCCCTCTCGTCTTGGCCTTGCTGCCCCTCCCCCGGCTCCCAGTGCCAGACATAGTACAAGATAATGTGATGTCACAGATGATGTGGTGTACTTGTTCTTTATTAGAGTAACCAGATTTTTGTAGGCTCAACCTGGGACGGGGGGAATTGAGGGGGGGCGCGTGTGAGGAAAAATGGGCGTGGCCATGACATTCTATGGGTGGAGCTAATGTAATGATGCAACAGCGAGGCATAAGAAAGCAGTGTTTACGCCGTGATGTGGTCAAACGTGAATTCACATCATAGGTGTGCAGAAACTGTGTGATGCTATTTAATAGTATGCCATAACCCCAAAGCTGCAAACACAGCCAACTATGACTAATAAATGCAGCAACAGTTACCCCAGACACCACAAAATAAATGCAATGGGCAACATGTCAGCACAAAATAAACGCATTGCGGGCAACATTTCAGCACAAAATAAACGCATTGCGGGCAACATTTCAGCACAAAATAAACGCACTGCGGGCAAACATGTCAGCACAAAATAAACGCAATGCGGGCAAACATGTCAGCATAAAATAAACGCAATGGGGGCAAACATGTCAGCACAAAATAAAAGCAATGGGGGCAAACATGTCAGCACAAAATAAACGCACTGCGGGCAAACATGTCAGTACAAGATAAACGCACTGCGGGCAAACATGTCAGTACAAGATAAACGCAATGCGGGCAAACATGTCAGCATAAAATAAACGCAATGGGGGCAAACATGTCAGCACAAAATAAAAGCAATGGGGGCAAACATGTCAGCACAAAATAAACGCACTGCGGGCAAACATGTCAGTACAAGATAAACGCACTGCGGGCAAACATGTCAGTACAAGATAAACGCACTGCGGGCAAACATGTCAGTACAAGATAAACGCACTGCGGGCAAACATGTCAGTACAAGATAAACGCACTGCGGGCAAACATGTCAGTACAAAATGAACACAATTTGGGCAAACATGTCAGTACAAAATGAACACAATTTGGGCAAACATGTCCGTACAATATAAACGCACGGCGGGCAACATGTCAATCTATATATATAAAATCGTGTGTGTGTGTGTGTGTGTGTGTGTGCGTGCGTGCGTGCGTGCGTGCGTGCGTGCGTGCGTGTGCGTGTGCGCGCGCGCGCCGCGATCACGCGAAAACGGCTTGACCGATTTGAACGAAACTTGGTATACAGATCCCTTACTACCTGGGATGATATGTTCTGGGGGTCTCGCGGCCCCCCTGCACACGTGGGCAGAGCTACAAACAGCAAATCAGATTTCACCCATTCAAGTCAATGGAAAAAATGTAAAAGGCTGCCATTCTCACAGTAATCAAGCCAGAGTCCTCACACTTGGCACAGTTGGTCACTTGGTGACCGAGGTTACAAATCCAGGAAAAGTGGGCAGAGCATAAAACTGCCAATCAAATTTCAGCCATTCATTTAAATGGGAAAATGTAAACTGCAGCCATTCTTAGACTGTTAATCGCAGGGTTCTCAAACTTGCCACACTTGGTCACTGGGTGAATACGATTACGATTCAAGAAAATGGGTGGAGCCTACAACAGCCAATCAAAATTCACCTATTGATTTTCAAGGGGAATATTTAAACTGCTGCTATTCTTACACTTTTAATGGCAGAGGCTTCAAATCTGCTACAGTCGGTCATTGGGTGACTGGGGTCCAAATTCACTAAAGGGGCGGGGCCACATACAGCCAATCAGATTTCCTTGGTGAATAAACTGCTTCCATTCACATATTTTTTATGCCAGGAACCTGAAAGCTCACAAACTTGGTCATTGAGTGACTGTGTGTGTCAAGGTTACACAAAGTGGGCGGCGCCAAAAAAACTTTTATTGGGAAAATATAAACTGCAGCCATTTTTACACCGTTAATGGCAGGGTTCTCAAACTTTGCACAGTTGGTCACTGGGTGACTGAGATTAAGATTTTGGAAGGTGGGTGGAGCCTACAGCAGCCAATAAAAATTCACCTTTTGATTTTCAAAGGGAATATTTCATCTGCTACCATTCTCTTATACTGTGAAAAGCAGATTCCTCAAACCTGGTACAGTTGGTCGCTGGGTGACTGTGGTCCAAATTCGGAAAGGGGCGGAGCCACAAACAGCCAGATTTGTTTATTTTTCAATGGGAATATACAAAGTATTGATACCAAGGACCCCAAAGCCGATAAACTTGATAACTGAGTGACTGTATGTCAAGGTTAGAAAAAGTGGGCGGTGCCAACAACTACATTTTTAACATGGCAGGGTTCCCAAACTTTACACAATTGGCTACTGGGTGACTGGGATGAATATTCAGAAATGTGGGTGGAGCCTACAACAGCCAATCAAAATGTACCTATTGATTTTCAAGGGGAATATTCCCATTGATAATATTCTCACACTGTTAGTGGCAGAGGCCTCAAACCTGATACAGTCAGTCATTGGGCCTGATTCACAAAGCGGTGATAACTCAGTTATCACGCCTAAAAGACTTTAGGCGTGATAACCATTGCACCACGCTGGTGAAAAGTCAGTTTAGGCGTGATAAGTTTAGGCGTGATAAGTTTAGGCATGCTAAGTTTAGATAAGTTTAGATCGCACGCAAAGTCCCGCACGCAAAGCAGCGCCATTAAACTCTATGCGAAGTGCACCAGACTTTGCTAGCACAAAACTTTTGATCAGCTGTGCACTGCGGTGCTAGCCCAGTTGGTGCTTAAACTTATCACGCCTAAACTTATCACACCTAAAGTTATCACGCCTAAACTTATCACACCTAAACTTATCATGCCTAAACTTAGTTTAGGCATGATAAAGGGCTTTTCACCAGCGTGCTAACTGTTAGCACCGCTTTGTGAATCAGGCCCATTGGGTGACTGGGGTCCAAATTCACTAAAGGGGTAGAGCCACAAACAGCCAATCAGATTTGTTAGATTGATTTCAGCCATTCTGTTATTGGCAGGGTTCTCAAACGTGACACAGTTGGCCACTGGGTGACTGGGACTAATATTCAGAAAAGTGGGTGGAGCCTACAGCAGCCAATCAAAATTCACCTTTTGATTTTCAAGGGGAATATTTACATTGCTGCCATTCATGCACTCTTAATGGCAGAGGCCTAAAATCTGCTACAGTCAGTCACTGGGAGACTGGGGTTTAAATTCTGAAGGGATCAGGCCAAAAACAGCCAATTAGATTTGTTTAATTTCAATGGTAAAATGCAAAAATGTTCAAATTCAGTAAAGGTGCGGAGCCAAAAACAGCCAGATTTCTTTGCTGGATAAACTGCTTCCATTAGCACAATTTTGATGCCACGAACCCAAAAGCTCACAAACTTGGTCATTGAGTAGTGACTGTGTGTCAATGTTACAAAAAGTGGGTGGAGTTAAAAACAGATTTTTCTGGGAAATTGTAAACTGCAGCCCTTCTTCACTGTTAATGGCAGGGCTCTCAAACTTTGCACAGCTGGTTACTGGGTGACTGGGATTAATATTCAGAAAGGTGGGAGGAGCCTAAAAATGGCAATCAAAAATCACATGTCACTTTTCAAGGAGAATATTAAAATTGCTGCCATTCTTGCACTTATGCCACAAGCCTCAAACCTGGTACAGTTGGTCATTGGGTCACTGGGGTTCAAATTCAGAAAAGGGGACAGAGCCACAAACAGTGAATCAGATTTGTTTCATTTCATGGGAAAATACAAATTATTGATGCCAAGGACCCCAGAGCTCACAAACTTGGTCATTGAGTAGTGACTTTGTGTCCAGGTTACAAAAAGTGGGCGGAGCCAAAAACAAATTTCACTGGGAAAGTGTAAACTGCAGCCCTTCTTACACTGTTTATGGCAGGGTTCACAAACCTTGCCCAGATGGTCACTGAGTGACTGAGATTAATATTCAGGGAAGTGGGTGAAGCCTATAATAGCCAATCAAAATTCACCTGTTGATTTTCAAGTGGAATATTTAAATTGCTGCCATTTTTACACTTTTAATAGCAGATGCCTCAAAGCTGCTACAGTCGGTCATTGGGTGACTGGGGTTCAAATGCTGGAGAGGGGCGGAGCCACAAACGGCCTATCTGATTTGTTTAATTTCTATGGGAATATATGTAGGTAGAAAAAAACAAAGTCTTGTAAAAGTAATACCTTTTAATGGTTAACCAGCTGAGCGGTCTGGACGAGCTCAGCTCGTCCAACACCGCCAGCGGCTGCCGCTCAGGCCCTGCTGGGCCGATTTTAATGAAATAAAAAGCAGCACACGCAGCCGGCACTTTGCCAGCCGCGTGTGCTGCCTGATCGCCGCTGCAGCGCGGCGATCCGCCGCGTGCAGCGGCGAAAGAGGGTCCCCCCAGCCGCCCGAGCCCAGCGTAGCCGGAACAAACAGTTCCGGCCAGCGCTAAGGGCTGGATCGGAGGCGGCTGACGTCAGGACGTCGGCTGACGTCCATGACGTCACTCCGCTCATCGCTATGGCGACGATGTAAGCAAAACAAGGAAGGCCGCTCATTGCGGCCTTCCTTGTTTATTATGGGCGCCGGAGGCGATCGGAAGAACGCCTCCGGAGCGCCCTCTAGTGGGCTTTCATGCAGCCAACTTTCAGTTGGCTGCATGAAATAGTTTTTTTTTTATTTAAAAAAAACCCTCCCGCAGCCACCCTGGCGATTTAATCAGAACGCCAGGGTGGTTAACTGATAAAGTTAAATAATGCAAGCTTTCTGGGATCTAGTCCCCTTCTTCAGGCATATTTCTAGATGTTAGCTGTAGTAAAACACTGATGCAGGGAAGCTGCATGAAGATGGCAGTTGTACTGGTTGCTGTTTAGCAGTTAGATGTCATGTGATCAGTAGGCTGGAGCCAGTGAGCTTATGCAAGCAAACATGAAATCTAGCAGGTTTCTGAAGATAGTGAAGCCAAGTCAATCATGTTACATAAGGAGTCATGAATCCCATTCCACAATTTAAACCTTCTGTTAATGTCTTGAACATTTTCATAAATTTGTACTCAGAAATCTTTCTTGCTTGTTCATTTTTGAAGTTACCCTTAAGAATAAGTACTTTTAGATCTTGCATGCTGTGTCCTGGTTCGCAGAAACCAGGACACAGCATGCAAGATCTAAAAGTATTTATTCTTAAGGGTAACTTCAAAAATGAACAAGCAAGAAAGATTTCTGAGTACAAATTTATGAAAATGTTCAAGACATTAACAGAAGGTTTAAATTGTGGAATGGGATTCATGACTCCTTATGTAACATGATTGACTTGGCTTCACTATCTTCAGAAACCTGCTAGATTTCATGTTTGCTTGCATAAGCTCACTGGCTCCAGCCTACTGATCACATGACATCTAACTGCTAAACAGCAACCAGTACAACTGCCATCTTCATGCAGCTTCCCTGCATCAGTGTTTTACTACAGCTAACATCTAGAAATATGCCTGAAGAAGGGGACTAGATCCCAGAAAGCTTGCATTATTTAACTTTATCAGTTAGCCATTAAAAGGTATTACTTTTACAAGACTTTGTTTTTTTCTACCTACATATATTGTTTGGCTAACACGGTACAGAAACATTTTTACTACTATCATCATATGGGAATATACAAATTATTGATGCCAAGGACCCCAAATCTCACAAACTTAGTCATTGAGTGTTTGTGCGTTAGGGTTAGAAAGTGGGCGGAGCCCACACCAGTCAAATACATACCCGGGCAACGCCGGGTCATCAGTGGGTGGAGACAAATACAAATTTCACTGGGAAAATGTAAACTGCAGCCATTCTTACATTGTTAATGGCAGGGTTTTTAAACTTTGCACAGTTGGTCACTGGGTGACTGGGACTAATATTCAGAAAAGTGTGTGGAGTCTACAAAATTAGGCTCCACCTATTGCTTTTCAAGGGGAATATTTAATTGCTACCATTCTTGAACTGTTAATGGCACAAGCCTCTAACCTGGTACAGTTGGTTATTGGGTGACTGGGGTTCAAATTCAGAAAAGGGGGTGGAGCCACAAACAGCCAATCTGATTTTTTTCATTTCAATGCAAATTATTGATTCCAAAGACAGCAAAGCTCACAAACTTGGTCATTAAAGGGAAGGTTCACGCAGGAGCTGTAAAAAATAGAAATCCAAATCCACTTACCTGGGGCTTCCTCCAGCCCGTGGCAGGCAGGAGGCGCCGTCCTGCAGGCTCCCGGTGGTCTCCGGTGGCGATCCCGACCTGGCCAGGCCGGCTGCCAGGTCGGGCTGCTTCTGCGCTCCAAGTTGCGTGTCACTTGTGCGCGCTGACGTCATCGGACGTCCTCCGGGCTGTACTGCGCAGGCGCAGAAGTTCTGCAATGTCTAAGAAACGGCCCTGTTAAGATCCTCCTTAGGACTTGATGGAATTTAAAAACCACTTAAGGACCAGCTAATGCCCATAGGCGTCAGCAGGTCTTAAAGTGAACCGAGCACCTTTTTTTTCACTCAGGACATTTCTATAGCACATGAAAAATGCATGCCGACTATCTGTTTCATTATTAAAATAAACTTTAATTTTACCTTGTATTTTACATTCAAAGTACTTAAATTAGCCTGTTTGAGCAGGCCTGCCGACCGTCCCCATCCGCAGAGCTTTCAGGAACCTAATTGTTTTATTGAGCTAATTACCAAGAAGTAAACAATGCCTTTCATCAGCAAAGGGGGTTAGTAATTAGGAGTGTGTCTTCAAAGCCATGGTGTGTCAATGTGTCAAGATAGCATCTCTGACTTCTGTAAATAAGGAATGTGAGAAGGGGAGGGGGGAACATGGCAGCTTCTATGTCAGGAGAGATTCCAGTGAAAGAGAATGTGCTCAGTTCCCTTTAAGTGGGTTATTATGCAAACGGCCGCTCGATCGAGCGGCCTTTCCATGTCAGGTTACGGAGGGTGTCTCCGTGAACAGCCGGAGAGCCGACAAAATGTAAACACGCAGGGAAGAAATCCCCGCTGTTTACATCATACGGCGCTGCTGTGCAGCAGCGCCGTGACGTAGATCGGCGATCCCTGGCCTCTGATTGGCCGGGGATCGCCGGCATATGATAGGCTGAAGCCTATCCTTCAATGCACAGGACGGGTATCCGTCCTGCGCAGCCCATGGAGGGAGAGGGAGGGACGGGAAGGCAGGGAGCGCGTAAAACGCTGCGGAGGGGGGCTTTGAAGAGCCCCCCTCCCCCCGCATATCACAAACAGCCCGGCTGCGATCAGACCCCCCCAGCAGGACATCCCCCTAGTGGGGGAAAAAAGGGGGGAAGTCTGATCGCCAAGGCTCAATCCTGATTGGTGCTGCGGGCTGGAGAGCCCACGCAGCACCGATCACTGCAGAAAGCCCTGGTCCTTAAATTTATCCACAATTGTTAATATCAACACTGGATGTGATTAATGGTTGAAAAATTAATTTTACTAGGTTGATTATTTATAAAGGATCTTTTTCATGGTAGAATATCTGCTAGGAAACCACTGCTAAGTGCTAAGGACAGGCAACAAGCAGAAGAGACTTGTTTGGGCTAAAGAACACAAGGAATGGACATTAGACCAGTTGAAATCTGTGCTTTGGTCTGATGACTCCAAATTTGAGATTTTTGGTTCCAACCACCGTGTCTTTGTGTGACGCAGAAAAGGTGAACGGATGGTCTCTACATGCCTGGTTCCCACTGTGAAGCATGGAGGAGGAGGTGTGATGGTGTGGGGGTGCTTTGCTGGTGACACTGTTGGGGATTTATTCAAAATTGAAGGCATACTGAACCAGCGTGACTACCACAGTATCTTGCAGCGGCATGCTATTCCATCCGGTTTGCGTTTAGTTGGACCATCATTTATACTTCAACAGGACAATGACCCCAAACACACCTCCAGGCTATATAAGGACTATTTGACCAGGAAGGAGAGTGATGGGGTGCTGCGCCAGATGACCTGGCCTCCACAGTCACCAGACTTGAACCCAATCGAGATGGTTTGGGGTGAGCTGGACCGCAGAGTGAAGGCAAAAGGGCCAACAAGTGCTAAGCATCTCTAGGAACTCCTTCAAGACTGTTGGAAGACCATTTCAGGTGACTACCTCTTGAAGCTCATCAAGAGAATGCTAAGAGTGTGCAAAGCAGGAATCAAAGCAAAAGGTGGCTACTTTGAAGAACCTAGAATATGACATATTTTCAGTTGTTTCACACTTTTTGGTTATGTACTATACTTCCACATGTGGTCATTCATAGTTTGGATGCCTTCAGTGTGACTCTACAATGTTCATAGTCATGAAAATAAAGAAAACTCTTTGAATGAGAAGGTGTGTCCACACTTTTGGTCTGTACTGTATATATATATATATATATATATATATATATATATATATATATATATATATATATCCTACCTAATAACGTACAAGTGCCCCTGCGCATGTCCTGCACTGACACAGCCATTGTTACAGGATGCAGGGGCCAGGAAGATCAAGTGCGTGCGTGCGTGGCGGCATACGGGCGAGTGCGCTCGGCAGGTGGGTGCGCGCACGCGGCGGTGGCAGACCTAGAGCCCGTTTTTAAATGGGCTAAGGTTACTAAAATATATATTCATATATGTGTGTGTTTATATGTATATATATATATATATATATATATATATATATATATATATATATATCATGCAAAGTACAATTGGCTGTTTTATCTTGATAATGCAGCATGTAGTGTATGTACCTATGGTGTGTATATGGGTGGGGCGACACAGGGTTTCTTGTCCGGTGCATCAAATAGCTTAGAAACTGTCGTGCAAACAGTGATAGCTGAAACGTGCGCGGGCAGCATAACTCTCAACCTCACCCCTCAAGGCAAACTAATACTGAACAATAGCAATCTGCTTTCACTTTCTTTAGCTTTTGTCTCAGGCTCACCCCACGGGTGGACACAAATTTCCGGAGACATTTTCCCTCATTTCCCTCTTCTGCTGTCAGCGATGGCGTCTGCTGGTGTGAGAGCGGAGCTGGAATGTTCTGTCTGTCTGAACATTTATACAGATCCTGTCAGCCTGACATGTGGCCACAGCTTCTGCCGGGACTGTATTGATCGTGTGCTGGATACACAGGAGGGTTCTGGGAGATATTCCTGTCCTGACTGCAGAGCAACATAGGGCACACGTCCTGCACTGCAGAGGAACTTCACTCTGTACAACGTGGTAGAGAATGTCCGGCCTACCCAGCCAGACCTAAAAGAGAATACAATCATCTGTAGTAACTGTATTGACTTTCCTGCACCTGCTGTGAAGTCCTGTCTGCTCTGTGAGGTTTCTCTGTGTGATAAACACCTGAGAGTCCACAGCAAGGCTCCACAACACGTCTTATGTGACCCCACCACCTCCAAGAAGAACAGGAGATGCTCCATCCACATGGAACCCTTGAAGTATTTCTGCAAAAAGGATTCAGCCTGTATTTGTGCATCCTGTGGGCTGGCTGGGGAACATCGCAAACACAAGGTGGAGTCCCTGGAGAAGGCCTCTGAGAAGAAGAAGAAGAAACTGAGAAATGATCTACAGGAACTGATAATTAAGGAAGGGGAGATGAAGAAAAGAGTCCAGAGTCTGAAGATTTAACAGAGAATAGCACAAGAAAAAGCAGCTGCTGAAACAGAGAGAGTCACTGCCCTGTTCAGAGACCTCAGGCAACAGCTGGAAGATCTGGAGAAGAGAGTCCTGAGTGACATCACAAGGCAGGTACAATGCTATGATGACATCATCAGACAGCTGGAGATAAAGGAGGTGGAGCTATCTAGGAAGATGCGTCACATTCAGGAGCTGTGTACCATGACTGACCCACTGACTGTCTTACAGGAATCACATAAATGTGCCTTCTTCATCAACATCCCCGCAATGACAAGTGATAAGCAGCTCCATGATGGGTGGGATGTGGTGGAGATGCAGATCTCAGAGACATTACTCACAGGGTTACCCTATTTAATGAAAAGCGTCAATAAATGTTTCAACTTACAGGAAGCTGCAGGCTTATTGCTGGATGCAGACACAGCCAGTACCTTGAAATGTATATCAGATGACCGGAAATCTGCATCCACGTTCTTGTACTGCTGGGACCAGGATCTCAAACGCACAGTAAACAGATTTATGGGTACAAATCAGGTGCTGAGCAGACAGAGATTCTCCTCCGGGAGACAATACTGGGATGTGGATATTGGGGGGTCAGATGGGTGGAGTGTGGGGGTGTGTTACCCCAGTATAGACAGAGAAGGAGATCAGTCACGCATTGGATTTAACAAGAAGTCCTGGGCTTTGCAAAAGAACCAGATGATAAAAGGGGAAAGTTGCTCTCCTAAATATGAATATTCTGTGATGCATGATGGGAAAGAGATCGGAATACCTGGCAAGATCCCCAGTGAGAGAGTCAGGCTATGTCTGGATTATGAGGCTGGGCGGATCTCTTTCTATGCCCTGTGTGACCCCATCAGACACCTCCACACCTTCACTGCCACCTTCACTGAGCCCCTCCATGCTGGGTTATGTGTATGTAGAGGACATATAGAGTTATGTGGGGGAAACTGAGGATATCTCCGGGGCAAACGCAGGATTTTTAAGGGGGGGATTCCTGAAAGGTCCAGAAGCACTTATGTCCCCGAGTGCTTCCGAATACAGGTGGCTCCATACTGCCCATGCACAAAAGTGCGCTGGCGTATTACGGAGCTGCCTATCTTTGGAAGTACTCAAGGACACAAGTGTTTCTGATGGCTTCTGGTAGCAGCAAATTTGAACGGGGTACAGGACTGGAACAACTCCCCGTGAGAGGAGCGGGAGATACTTAGTTTGGACAATTCAGTGGAATATGCCACATAGTGTCACATACCACAAGCGGTAGCCATATGATGCGGGGATATATGCATCCGCGGAAGATGGCGGAGCTATATAAATACTATATAATATTTTGCCTCACCAGGATTGCACTTTTATTTAGCTTTCCTGTATGACAAGAACACACAGCCAGCTCTAGGGGAAGAGGGAAACAAAGGTGAATGAAGGAGGCTGGTGCACACCAAGAGGGCTTCTGAGCGTTTTTCAAATCAACAGTGATTTGAAAAGCGCTTGGCTAATGTTACCCTATGAGGGTGTTCCCACAGCAGCGTTGTGATTTTTTCAAAATCCCAGGTATACTGCATGTAGCATGTTTTTGAGCGATTCATTCAAAAATCGCTCTGAAAATCGCTTCACAAAATCGCACTCACAAATTGCTAGCGATTGCTATTGTCATTTTGGCGTTGCACTAGCCCAGAGAAAGGAGTGGAGAAATTGAGAATAGCCTGAGATGGAGCAGAGAGCTTATCTGTATTGCAGTCTCACATCACACAGAGGCTACTTGCCTGTAATATGACTCCTGTCCCTGCCAGTCTCTCACACAAGTCAGAAAGAAGCCCTCCTGGAGTCTAGGGACTGTCAAAAACTTTTCAACTTGTTTAACACCTTCCACACATGCAGTCATTATAACAATGAGGAGAGACCAGACAGATGTTTGCCCACAGACCCTGAGTCCAGGCAAGCTCTGCATCATGCTGTGGATATTTACCAGCTTGCCTGCCCTCTAATTGCATCATGTACATAAAGTAAACCTCTTCTGCCCTACATTACACTACAGACAGGCGTTTCAGGGGATACTTCAGGGCACTTATAATGGAAAAGGCATTTACACATTTATAGGCTAAAATTCAGGAAATAGCATAAGCTCTGTCAGGCATCATGAAATAGTAGCAGAGTGTTTGCAGCTTGACTGATTTGTTACTGTTTGTGTTTTCTTATCTGCTGCACTTATTTACCTCTAGCAGAGCTGAGTTGATAACACAAGGAGGTCAGTTACTCCCAGGTCCCAGGTTACACACTCACAGCTTTTGCAGACTGCAGCACAGGGCAGGCTGGAGTGACTGGTGTCTGAGTCCTCCTAGCTTAGCTGACACTTCTGTGCTGTGGAGAGTCGGAGGACTCCAGAATCAACATTCTCTCACTGCAGGCTGCATCTTCTTGTGGGGGAAGCTCGGCTGCCTCTCTCATTCTATTAGCTGGAGGGAGGCACCAGAAGTAAGAAGGGAGGGAGAACAGGCTGTTTATATGATGCGGGCTTCCCTGGGTGAATACGCAGCTCAGAGCAGGGGGGGTTTCAGACACCCGGAATACCCCCTTCAGTTCGCCAGTGTCTGGGATACATTTATGATATAAGAAACAGATATTAGATTACATCAAAGGGCGATTAACCCCTTCCCAACCGCCTAACGCCGACAGGCGTCGCAAAAGTGGTTCCCCCTGGACCACCTAACGCTGATTAGTGGGGATTGTGCTCGCCAATGCACGTGCATCCCCACTTAGTTACAGAGCTCCGCTTTGTAAACAACCTGTTGAAACCAGGATGAAAAAAAAAACCTGAAGAAATGACTTGTACAGCGCTGCGATCTAGCGCAGCGCTGTACGGGGACAGCTCTGTCACTGAGCTGTCCCCTCTAGCGGCTCACAAACTGATCGCTCTCAAAGGCTGATGCCTATGAGAGACGATCACATTGATTGGATCTCAGGGAGTGGGGGGGGGGGGGGGTGTTAGGGGGAAAAAAACATTTTTATTAAAATAAAGCAACATTTAAATTACTAAAAGAAAAGAAAACAATGTTTCAGCAGCAATCAGATGCCACCAACAGAAAGCTCTGTTGGTGGCAAGAAAAGAGGGGCAGATTCATTTGTGTGCTGAGTTGTACAGCCGTGCAGCGAGCCTCTGTTCCTCGAGAGGTTAATGCTACATTCAGTGAATAGAATAAGCAAGCAGGGGAGGTTCCAGATAGTGTTCTGCTTCTCTGCAAGGTGTTCAAATATCTTCATCTCCACCACTGACCTGTGATTGGCTGTAGTCGCTGCCACATGGCTGGCTATTATTATTAATATGAATTAATTATCCCAGCTATTATTATTAATATTATTATTACAGCTATACATAGCTCCCAACTGTCCCTCTTTCAGCACTCTGTCCCTCTTTTTATGTAAATATATGTATATTTCTCTACTGAAATGTGTTTAATTGACTCTAAACTTTATTCCCATGCTTTAAATTGATATATTTCTTATTTTAAAATGTTAATATGAAGGAAAATGCACCAGGATAGGAAGGACCAGTGTGGTTTGATATTCTTCTTATGAAATCTTTATGGTATGCGTGACTAGGGTTGTGATGGGGGCGTGGTCAGGGGTGTGGCTTAAGTGTCCCTCTTTCACATCTCAAAAAGTTGGGAGGTATGTTATACACCAGGTAAAGGAAGTGTGGGCGCATCCTCACAAGTTTGCCTCAGGCAGCAAAACGTCTAGAACCGGCCCTGGATACGATTGTAAAATCCAACATTCTGACCAATAAAATTCTGTCTTCCAATCGACCGTAGAATTGTTTCATGACGATTTTCTCCCCCATACTGCCTGGTTTTCAGTACAATTTGGCTGTAAAATCTGAATGATTGTATCTGAGGGAAAATATTGTACCATCGATGGGCTTTATGGTGCCCATACATGGTACAATCTTTTTCATCCAATCTCACCATTTCTATGTAATATAAGGGAACCGCCTAATTTATCCTTTCAGTATATTCACTCAGTTTATCCTTCTACTACATAGAAATGGTAAGATTGGATGAGAAATATTGTACCATCGATGGGCTTAACAGAGACCGTGGAATGGGTGTGGCATAATTCCTGAGCTGAGGAGATGCTCGGGGTCCCCCTACCTGACTCGGGGGGTCCCATGTGCTGTACATGATGTAACCTTGCTTTCCCTGTATCTCTGTTATTCCTACTGTTATGCTGTAACTCTCACTTCTAAATAAACTGATTATCATTTATTTTTACCATTACCAGAGGTGTTGTTTTTATCTTTTTTGTTTATGCAGCAGAAATTCATTTTAGAAGTGTCACGTGACCAGAGTTCTTTGCACAAGGAGTATGGAGCTACCAGGAGAGCGGGGGTTCCTTCCCCAGCACAGAAACATCACCTGACTCCACCCACCTCCTCCCTTTGCTTTTCTTCTGGAGCAAAGGGAGGAAGGGGTTGGATCAGCTCTGTGCTGCTTTTTAGAAAACGACTAGCTGGTGTCCCTCTCAGCTTCTCCCTCGCTACCTCATGTGAGTAATGATTAGGATGTGGAAGGAATTTGGACACTGGTCGATTTGCCATCAGATCGACCAACAGATAGATCCCCCTCTGATCGAATCTGATCAGAGAGGGATCGTATGGCTGCCTTTACTGCAAACAGATTGTGAATCGATTTCAGCATGAAACCGATCACAATCTGTGGAGCTGCCGCTGCCGACCCCTGCATACATGACCTGATCCGGCCGGCACGAGTCCCCCGGTCTCCGCTGTCTCCTCCGCTCTGGGCTCCAGCTTCACTTTATTTCCTGCCGAGGGAAGTTTAAACAGTAGAGCACGCTCTGCTGTTTAAACTTCCTGTCTGGACAGGAAGAAGTGAAGCCTGCCGGAGCCCAACGGAGAAGAAACAGTGGTGACAGCGGGGATACACACCGGTGGAGCAGGTCATGTATTGCCGCTAGCGCCGGTCGTCGGACATTCGAACACCGCTATCGACGCACTCCCGACCCGCCAGCGATCGAGCGAAATCTTCCGCATGGATGGATCGACGGGAACGATCGATTTCGGAAAGCGTTTGCGCAACGATTCCATAGCAGATTCGATCACAGTGATTGAATCTGAGACCTAGTGGTGTGCACTCAGTGAGCCGAGAAGCAGAGGGATGCTCTCAGTGGATGAAATCAGGATCAAGCTTTATTCCATAAAAGGCTGCCAGTTATACAGCAAAGTCTAGAGGGTCCTATGCCACTTAGGACCCTCTCCTGGTGTATGCTCTCCCCACCCTTGTGATACTAAGTACAGTGCTGGTCTGGTTAGCATAACTCTGCCCGGGCAGACTAAGGCCTCGTTCACATCTCTTCAGCACAGATGGCCATGTGATCTGTACGCAATGCGTATGATAGCACGCCATCTGTGCTGCTGCCTGCTGTGCTGCTGATTCCATCCATTGACAGTGATGGGATCAGCTCTGCGCTTGCGGGCAAAATGCAGGCAGCAGTATGCAAGCGCTTGATAGCGCATCGTACTGCTGTGCAGCGCAGTAGATGTGAACGGTAGAAGGGCAGTCTATGCTCTTCTGCCGTTCCTGCGTGTTGCACATCATACGCGCTTCCATATCCACACCGAAGCGCGTATGATGTGAACGAGGCCTTAAAATATATATAAAAAGTATAATTACCTAATTCGGGTGAACAGAACGATTCTCCCTGCTGCCGGACCGTTTGGCGTATGAGTTCCGGTAAAGCGGCGCCGACTTCCACCGACATCACTGGGCGGATGCGTTCCACCACCAGATGCGACTATTAGGTCACATGATGCGTTCCCCTACGGCGCAATGGGCGTGTCCTGCGTTCCACCTGTGCGACGATGAGGATGCAGCGTGAGCATCTGAGGAAATGAGACCTTACTGCGCATGTCTTTAGAGCTGGATCGCAGATTGCGTTCCATCTATACATGCGACACATTGCGGGCTGGACCTCGCTCAGGCCCTAAGATTCAGGGCTTATTAGAATAAAAATATTTTTAGGTAGGAACCTGTCCACCCGAAGGTGTTGGATGCTTAAAATTTAAACCAATAATTAAAATATTCAAATTCTAAAAGACGTGTCCCAAAGGTCACCAATTAATATAGCATTGATCGGATAGAACAAGCCAGATAGACTATTTCCAACATGTCCGATCTGAGTTTTTCCGATCGTTTTTCTAAACAATTTTCCAATCAATTCCAATAGAAGTGAACAGAAATCGATCAGAAAATCACTCCGAAAAATGATCGGCAAATCAAAAAATGTATCGAAATTCAGACGGGACATGGTAATAATCGATCTGACAGGTAAATCTGCTAGAAAATTGTGTGACGCGTACCTGTGTACCTAGCATAAGTGGGGTCGATTTATAAAAGGCTGTGATAAAAAAAAAATCTGGTCAGGAAAATACTGCATACGGTATTTTAGACTTTTGTGTTCTAATTCATAAAAAATTTCACAGGTGCTGTAAAAGTTCAGTGAATTACAGAATCCCATTGACAAAAGCCTGTTAGTAACAGTAGGAGAAAGCAACAAGCTGTTCCGTGCAGTGAGGGCAAATAGGAGAGGCATCCCAGACATCCCTTTAGATGTACATGTTTTGTTATACTGTCTCTGCTAGCTCTGACTCTGTCTATTAGCCTTCCTTAACATTCTATTTAATTGTCACAGCTTAGAAGAGTTTCCAAGAAAATGTACACATGTCCTGCTTAGGTGATTTTCCCACTAGCTCCTACACATCTTCAAAATAGGAACCCAAGAGGTTAAACAGCCACACAGCCTAAGGTATTCAGGGGAAGCCTGTTTTGTTCCGATCTGCTCTGCTGCTGCCTGGGGGGTATAAAAGCTTGTCCTGCCTGCGAAGGCTACAGGTCCTATCCGATTCCATCAGTCAGACTTGCTGGAGAAAAGGGGCTGTTTCTATTGGCTCCCTGCTCCTGTCAGTCACAGCTGCCTCTGCTTCTGCCTGTGTGTGATTGGCTCCCACAGTCTCCTCGCATAGACTCCGCACTCTTTTCACCACTTCAAAACAGACGGTATGGCTTCATGACTTTACTGCATGTTGCTGGCTTTATGAATTGACATTTACTGACATGTGTTGAGGTAATTACCGCACAAGGCGGTAATTTATCTCACTGCTCGGTAATTTATCTCACTGCTCTGTAATTTCAGCTTTTCATGCAGTAACAGCTTTTATGAATTGACACATTGCTAAGTGCTCGGTAAAGTCAGCTGCTTTCTGTATTATAAGGTAATGCTTTATGAATCGACCCCAGTGGCTGCAAGATTCACACCTCTAAACTTCTGCCCAGACAGAGGGGGGCAGTCAGGAACCAGGGAGAGTGCGGACAATGTGGGCAGACAGGGTGATTCTGCTGTCCTGGGGATGTAGCGCCAATTATATGATGTCTAGTTAGTTATAAGATACTATTTTGTGACGATGATTGACAACATTAGTACATTAGTTCTGGAATCCGTTCCCAACGCCCAGACCTACACAGGAGAAAGCATCGTTACTAAGCCCCTCCCTCTCCATCCATCCCACCCCCACAGACCTACACAAGAGCAAGTGTCCTGAGTAAGCCCCTCCCTCTTCATCCATCCCACCCCCACAGACCTACATGGGAGGAAGTGTCCAGAGGAAGCCCCTCCCTCTCCATCCATCCCACCCCCACAGACCTACACGGGAGCAATTGTCCTAAGTAAGTATCTCCTTCTCCACCCATCCCACCCCCACAGACCTACACGGGAGCAATTGTCCTAAGTAAGTATTTCCTTCTCCACCCATCCCACCCCCACAGACCTACACGGGATCAAGCATTGTGAGGAAGCCCCTCCCTCTCCCCGCCCCTGAGCATCCTCAATAGCTTCACTTTCTCTCCTCGAGACCCTCAATGGTTTTACTCTCCCCAGACCCTTAATAGGCCCCTCCCCCTTGAGCACAATCTGTAGTGCCTGGTACACACCATGCAGTTTTCTGTCAGATTGATGGTCGCAGTCATAATTTCCAATCATTTTTCTGATGGATTTTGTATAGAAGTGATTGGAATATCGATCGTAAATCAGATTGAATCTGTCGGAAATCATCGATTCTAAATTGCATGGTGTGTAGCAGGCTCTGTCTCTCCCTTCCCACTATCTTCACTCTCTACCCTCAAGACCACCAATAAGCCACTCTCTCTCACTACGTCCAACCCCTCATCACCCTCTATAGTATCACTCCCTCCCCTCCACCTCAATGATCAAGGCAAACTTGTGAGGATGCGCCCCCCCCCCCATCTTCTTCATTTAATGTTCTCACATGACATGCTGCAGCTCAACACAATAGCACACTGGCTGGCTGTGAGTCTGTCAGACTCTTCACACAGCACAACAAGCTGCTTTTCCCCAATGCTGCTCTCCTGCCTCCCCCCTCCTCTCCTCATTCACTGTCAGACTCCTCACACAGCACAACAAGCTGCTTTTCTCCAATGCTGCTCTCCTGCCTCCCCCCTCCTCTCCTCATTCACTGTCAGACTCCTCACACAGCACAACAAGCTGCTTTTACCAAATGATGCTCTCCTGCCTCCCCCTCCTCACTCACTGTCAGACTCCTCACACAGCACAACAAGCTGCTTTTCCCCAATAATGCTCTCCTGCCTCCTCCCTCCTCACTCACTGTCAGACTCTTCACACAGCACAGCAAGCTGCTTTTCCCCAATGATGCTCTCCTGCCTCCCCCTCCTCACTCGCTGTCAGACTCCTCACACAGCACAACAAGCTGCTTTTCCCCAATGCTGCTCTGCTGCCTCCCCCCTCCTCACTCACTGTCAGACTCCTCACACAGCACAACAAGCTGCTTTTCCCCAATGCTGCTCTCCTGCCTCCCCCCTCCTCACTCACTGTCAGACTCCTCGCACAGCACAACAAGCTGCTTTTCCCCAATGCTGCTCTCCTGCCTCCCCCTCCTCACTCACTGCCAGACTCCTCACACAGCACAACAAGCTGCTTTTCCCCAATGATGCTCTCCTAACTCCCCCCTCCTCACTCACTGTCAGACTCCTCACACAGCACAACAAGCTGCTTTTCCCCAATGCTGCTCTCCTGCCTCCCCCTCCTCACTCGCTGTCAGACTCCTCACACAGCACAACAAGCTTCTTTTCCCCAATGATGCTCTCCTGCCTCCCCCCTCCTCACTCACTATCAGGCTCCTCACACAGCACAAAAAGCTGCTTTTCCCCAATGCTGCTCTCCTGCCTCCCCCTCCTCACTCACTGTCACACTCCTCACACAGCACAACAAGCTGATTTTCCCCAATGCTGCTCTCCTGCCTCCCCCTTCCTCCCCACTCACTGTCAGACTCCTCACACAGCACAACAAGCTGCTTTTCCCCAATGATGACCTCTTCACCTTTCTCTCCTCTCACTTCTCTGCCTACTCTGACTGCATGCTGTTAGTGTAACCACAGTACAAATATGCTGCCCAGAGATGTTCAAATCCGGACTCGGATGAAATCTGGATAGTTGTTAAATAAAATCCCCTGTGCGGGGTGGACGAGGGGGTTAATCTTACCTATCTGACGTCTTCTGAGGTCCATCCCTCGGCGCCTCCCACGATGCGCTCCATGCGGTGGTCACGTGATTGCAAACAATTCCTCCTTTCGGGTTGAAGGAGGAAGTGTATAGTCACGTGACGCGCGTGGAGCGCATCGTGGGAGGCGCCGAGGGACGGACCTCAGAAGACGTCAGATAGGTAAGATTAACCCCCTCGTCCACCCCGCACAGGAGATTTTATTTAACAACTATCCAGATTTCATCCGAGTCCGGATTTGAGCATCTCTAATGCTGCCCCTGTAATCTCTGCGTCTGATGCAAATGTTTCTCCCTGCTTCATGAGACAACCGGCCCTGCCCTAATATCCCTGAACTGTCTCCCCAGAATAATCCCCTTTGTTCTCACTTTCTCCTCAGCACCCCCAAAGCAGCCCTCACTCTCTCCCCCAGACCCCCAATAAAGGTGCAACAATTGTACCCCCTTAATGTAGCATGAGAGCTTTCCTACACAATGGCCTCAACTCACTAAGCAGTTTAGTCTACCGAATTGTTTGGTAAAATATTGCATTCGGTGGTTTACAAGCTGAATTCATGTAGAATTACCGAACGGTTTACAGGATGTTTTAGACCTGGTCTAAAAACGTGTTGTAATTCTAACATGAACTTTGAATTCACGAAAATGAAAGTGGGCGTGTTCAGTGGGTGATTACCGGACAGAGAAGACCAGCTGGTCACTGCCGGAAAGTTCTGTCTGTCGCGGGAAATTACCTCCATTGTAATAGAGTTTATTAGTAGTATAGTAAACTTTACAACCATAAAACATTTTTTTTTCAAAAAACCCCTCATAAAAATAAAAAAAAGTGTCTCTGCTGCTAACTTCCAGAGAATTACTGTACAAGTTAATTCAGAAGAATACCGCATGAATCTCTATTTACCAAACACTTTACCAATTAGTTACAACAAAACATTTGTAAAGCGCTTTTCTCCCTGAGGACCCAAAGCACATACGCTTGTCTCAGATCAGTACATAGTGATGTGTACAAGGGGAAAAGTTATGTCATCATAAATGCCAGACTAAACCGGTGGCTTTTAGGCTTTGATTTAAACATGTCCAGGGTTGGAGCTGTCTTGATTACGTTTGGCAAGGCACCCCACAGGGTAGGGGCAGCATGACAGAAGGCTCTGGTTCCAAAGGTTTGAACTCTGTGTGTAGTCAAGTTATTATATCCTGTTGATCTGAGGTTGTGGGACATGTGACGCAGTGGCCACAAATCCTTCAGGTATCTGGTGCCTAGGTTGTGTAGGGATTTAGCATGCCAATTTTGAAAAGGATTCTCCATTTCAGTGGTGTAGCTGAAGATCGTGGGGCCCCATAACAAAACTTCCATGGGGTCCTGAGGTGTAGGCACTCTTAACCACTTGCCGACCGAGCACTCATACCGCGCGTCGGCAAAGTGGCAGCTGCAGGACCAGCGACGCAGTTCTGCGTCGCCGGCTGCAGGCTAATTAATCAGGAAGCAGCCGCTCGCGCGAGCGGCTGCTTCCTGTCAATTCAGGGCGGAGGGCTCCATGAATAGCCTGCGGGCCGCCGATCGCGGCTCGCAGGCTAAATGTAAACACAAGCGGAAATAATCCGCTTTGTTTACATTGTACGGCGCTGCTGCGCAGCAGCGCCGTAAGGCAGATCGGCGATCCCCGGCCAATCAGCGGCCGGGGATCGCCGCCATGTGACAGGGGACAGCCTGTCACTGGCTGCACAGGACGGATAGCGTCCTGTGCAGCCCAGATTGCCAGGGGGGACAGGGATGAGAGGGAGGGGGGGAATTTTGCCGCGGAGGGGGGCTTTGAGGTGCCCCCCCGCAACACCCAGGCAGGCAGGAGCGATCAGACCCCCCCAGCACATCATCCCCCTAGTGGGGAAAAAAGGGGGCGATCTTGTCGCTTTGCCTGCACCCTGATCTGTGCTGGGGGCTGCACAGCCCACCCAGCACAGATCAGCTAAAACAGCGCTGGTCCTTAAGGGGGGGTAAAGGGTGGGTCCTCAAGTGGTTAAGCAATGCCACCTGCCCCTACCCTAAGGACGTGAGTTCATTGGGCAATTTACATTCTCATGCAATCAACACTGCACACAGTTCATGGGCACTGAGACAAAGTCAGAGGGCAGAGAAACACAAGACGTGTAATGGTGTATACTTAACCACTTTTGCCTTTTGGACGTTGCTGATACGTCCAAAAGGCTGCTAGGAGGCTGCTGCGCGCTCCCATGCTGCCCCCGTTATCCCGGAGAGCAATGAATGGGAACACAGTTCCACAGCAATGGCGGGGTTGGCTTGTTAGCAGTCTTGCGGGAACATTCTGTACTAGCGCTGTAGGTCTTTATTTGGAAGGCCAGCAGAGGGCATTGCAATAGTCCAGCCGTGATGTGATGAAGGTGTGAACTCGGGTTGGCAGATCCTCTGAGGGAATGAGGTGCTTAATCCTTGCAATATTCCTTAGGTGAAAGAAGGAATGTTTCTCCACAGCTGAGATTTGATTCCTGTAGTTTGATTCCCATCAGTCAGTACAGCCAGGCTGTGCACTGTGTTGGAGCCAGTACGGTCTGAGTTCCCTAACCTCAACCTGTGTCTGGAGCTGCTTTGCTGTTTGGCGCTGGCCTCCATGACAAGAGCCTCAGTTTTCTCAGCACATAGTGTAAGCCAGTTGTCATTCATCCACTCCTGAAGCTCAGCTAAGCATGTGCTTATTTTTGGGATGGGGGTCTGCCATGTCGGGTTTGTGATATATATGTATGTCACAAAAATAAGAATAGAAATACCAAATGAAGTATATTACCAAACGGTTCTTATTTACCGAATGGCCCTTAGTGAATTGAGGCCAATTTGCTCACAGTATTCAAAATCTATTGACCCTCATACTACAGGGAGGAGGTAAAATTGTCCAATGATTGGCCAATGAAAATTGGATGTGTGTTTGCACCTGTAGAAGCTGGGAGGGTTGAGGGGACTTATGAGATAACGGCCATCGTGTGTACAGATCAAAACTCCTCGAAATTAACCACTTAAGGTCCACGGACCCCCTAGTGACTAGGCTATTTTTTTACAATTCAGGCCACTGCAGCTTTAAGGGCTCGCTGCAGGGCCGCACAACTCAGCACACAAGTGATTCCCCCCCCCCCCCTTGTCTGCCCACCTACACAGCTTTCTGTTGGTGGGCTATGATCACCCCCAGGATGTTTATTTATTTGTTTATAAATATTTATTTATTTTATAATACATTTGCTTATTTTTTTTAATCCCTCCCTCCCCCCGCCAGCCAATCAGCGCGATCGGCTGTCATAGGCTTCAACCTATGACAGCGGATCGCTCTCCTGCCGCCCAGGGGGACAGCAGTGTCACACAGCTGTCCACAGTACAGCGCTGCCATAGATCACATCGCTGTACAGAGTAAATAGTTTTCGCCGTCTAACAGTCTCCTAGCGGCGATCGCTGATGTGACACTGATGAAAAAGCTCTGCCAGTGAAGCGGAGATGCGCGTGCACTGTCGTGCGCAATCTCCTGCAAAACCCCGCCCTAGGACTTCATGCCAATTGGCATGGAGTGGTCCTGGGGCTGCCGCCGCGATCACGCCACTCGCCATGGAGCGGTCGGCAAACAGTTAAACTGAAGCGATTAAAAAAATCAGTCAGATGCTCACCTGTATCCTACTGAGCCTACTGAGCCTTCCCTGCCCCTCCTCCCAGCGCTGTCACCCCCATTATATGTAGTCGGACAGCTGGCTGAATACACCGTTTCAAAAGGCACTAGATCGCTGGCTGAACCTAGCGTGGCACTTGGCCTGAGAAAGTGGGTGGAGACACACAATACGCGTTGCTAGTGCTATTAAAGATTATAAATGTATATATAAATTTGTCTTCATTGAGGTAAGCCACCTCAAACCTTTTTTAACAAATACAAAAGATGGTGGTGGGTTGGCACTGCAGTGTGGATACAGTTCAGCTGTAGAACATGCACTAGTGGGATGATGAGCCCCTCCTCTTGTAGGCCCTTTGTCAGCGTGCTCAAGCTGATAGAGATAGTGGTTTGATGTGAATTTTTAGAAAGAGCAAAAACAGAAGGAAAGCTGGCACTGCTGTAGTGGCTTCATTTATTATTGCAAAACATATCAAAAAGTTAAAAATGTCTTTGCACAAAATTGCGTGAAAAACGATTGCACATACCAGGGTGAGTGAGGAGGTGCTGTAGATGTCGGTGGGTGCCGGGTACAGGATGCCTGACAGCCGTTTCGCGCACAAACTGCGCTTCTACGGAGGCTGCCTAACCCTACCCTAGCCTCCGTAAAAAAAAGCGCAGTTTGTGCGCAAAACGGCTGTCAGGCATCCTGTACCCGGCACCCACCGACATCTACAGCACCTCCTCACTCACCCTGGTATGTGCAATCGTTTTTCACGCAATTTTGTGCAAAGACATTTTTAACTTTTTGATATTGATGTTTTGCAATAATAAATGAAGCCACTACAGCAGTGCCAGGTTTCCTTCTGTTTTTGCTCTTTCTAAAAATTCACATCAAACCTTTTTTATTTCATAGATTTTAATTCATTTTATCATCCTTTGGGCGCCTTTTTGTCCTGTTTGTGCCCTCAGACTGAAGCTAATCCTGATGTCATTTCCTCCCTTACTCTTTTGTTTCTCCTAGAAACTGCACTGTTATAGCTAGCTTGCTTTATAAACACATGTGAGCACAGCATAGATCTTATTTCAGCAGCTCACTGAACTGTCCATCAGCCAATCAGTGAGGAGCAGGAATGTGTGAGGGGAGATAACCTGTTTCCCTTTCCTGTACCAAATAGAGCCAGGCTGAATGAGATAACATTTATTACAGTAGAAACATTTCTGATTAGATTGGAATGCTTGCAATGCAGGGTAAGCTTGCAGGCTGCATATTAAAGAAAATCTGTAACTGAAAAAAGTTCCCCGAAGGGGGGGAGTGGGAGGGATACTCACCTCGGTGGGGGAAGCCTCCGGATCCTATCGAGGCTTCCCCCGTCCTCCTGTGTCCCACGGCGGTCTCGCTGTGCCCCTCCGAACAGCGGGGATTTAAATATTTACTTTCCCAGCTCCAGCGCAGGCGCAGTATCGGGCTGATAGCGGAGAGCTCGGAGATAGGCGGAAATAGCCAATCGCTGTCGGTCCGCTCTCCTACGCAGGCGCAAGTCTCCTGCATGTCTCCTGTGCCTGCGCAGTTGAGCGGACCCGACGGAGATCGGCTATTTCCGCCTATTACCGAGCAGAGAGCTGTAACAGCGCCACCCGCTGGAGCCAGGGAAGGTAAATATTGCACAGCCTGACAAAATGTCAGCTGTGCATTCTGTGGGCTGCAGCGAGACCGCCGTGGGACCGAGGAGGACGGGGGAAGCCTCAATAGGATCCGGAGGCTTCCCCCACCCCAGGTGAGTACCCCTAAAGGCCCATACACACGGGCTACAACTGTTGCTGGAAACACATGGCGCGCGCATGTTGCGGCAACAGGTCCTCCATGTGTATGAGGCGCACGCAAGCAACTGTTGCTAGTCAGAGCTGTCTCCAGGCGATTGACTTGTTCAATCCCCGGCAACAGCTGTTGCAGGAACCGTCCCTAAGCTACATACACACGAGGCACGGATGTCTGCAGTTGCATGGAGACAAGCAACAGTTGAAAGTCTCCAGCAACGACAGTTGTATACAAGCAACGATTGTATACACGCGGCAACAACCTGTCTGCAACATAGCGGAAACTGTTGCTCAGCAACTTCTGTCGCAGGTTCAATGAACTGTCGGACTCACAAGAGTTGCTAGAGACTAGCATACACACGACCGCACCGATTTGAGACTAGGGACGGTTGCTGCAACAGCTGTTGCCAGGGATTGAACAAGTCAATCGCCTGGAGACAGCTCTGATTAGCAACAGTTGCTTGCGCGCGCCTCATACACATGGAGGACCTGTTGCCGCAACATGCGCGCGACATGTGTCTCCAGCAACAGTTGTAGCCCGTGTGTATGCGCCTCTACTAGTCTCAAGTCGGTGCGGTCGTGTGTATGCTAGTCTCTAGCAACTCTTGTGAGTCCGACAGTTCATTTAACCTGCGACAGAAGTTGCTGGGCAACAGTTTCCGCTATGTTGCAGACAGGATGTTGCCGCGTGTATACAATCGTTGCTTGTATACAACTGTTGTTGCTGGAGACTTTCAACTGTTGCTTGTCTCCATGCAACTGCAGACATCCGTGCCTCATGTGTATGGAACTTTTTTCGTTACAGAGTCTCTTTAAACACAGAGCAGTGGGTAAATGGAATTTGGTTTTGTGGCTGACAATCTCTCTTTACAGAATGCTTGTTCATCCGATAACCGATAACACAAACGGGAATTAGCGACAATTACATCAATAAATGGATCTTTATTGAACATCTTACAATTTCATCTTTTTTTTACTACAAAAATAAGTTTATAAATATATGAACATGGTCCTCACAGGACATCACAAAAGTGTATTATTTTTTTAAAAGGTATGAGGAGAAATCTGACAGTTCTGTTCAAAGTACACAAGTCACTTCCCCAACTGTGATAGTAGAGTACATGTGTCAGGCATAATAGACCCCCTGATAAGCACATCAATAATGGACTGCCATTGCCTGGATACAGGGACATCCCAGACCATTACTGTCCAGATGTAGCTGTATTCAGCTGAACAAACAATGCTCTAATTTCAGGCCAGCATTCCAGGGCTGGAGGGGAAAGGGTAGATTACAGAGAGGGTAAATATTATGGGCAGTTTCCAAGGTTTCTACACCTCCACCACCTACTGAGAGTTCTCATGCAGTAAATGCTTATCAGGATGTCCTTTTAGCTAGGCAACGGCTGCATGTTTTATTAAGAGAGTTCTAGCTGGGGTTATCAGGGTGCTCTGTATCTAGGCAACAGCTTCACATTCTACAGTGAGTATTCCAGCTATGATTATCAGGATGTCTTGTATCTAGGCAACAACTAGGCATTTTGCAATGAGAGTTCCAGCACTGCTCATAAGGATTTCCTTGTATCCAGGCAACAACTGGGTGTTTTACCATGAGAGTTATAACTATGCTTATCAGGATATGCTTATATGCAGGCAACAACTGGGTGTTTTGCCATGAGTGTTACTGCTATGCTTACCAGGATGTCAGGCAACAGCTGAGTGTTTTACCATGTGTGTTCTTGCTATGCTTATCAGGATGTCCTTGTATCTAGGTAACAACTGGGTGTTTTATCATAAGAGTTTCAACTATGCTTATCAGAATATGCTTACATGCAGGCAACAGCTGGGTGTTTTACCATGTGTGTTCCTGCAATGTTTATCAGGATGTCATTGAATCTAGGCAACAGCTGGGTGTTTTACCATGTGTGTTCCTGCAATGTTTACCAGGATGTCATTGTATCTAGGCAACAGCTGGGTGTTTTACCATAAGTGTCCCTGCTATACTTCTCAGGATGTCATTGTATCTAGGCAACAGCTGGGCGTTTTGCCATAAGTGTCCCTGCTATACTTCTCAGCTGCACGTGTTGCCATGAACGTTCCAGCACTGCTTATCAGGAGTTGATTGCGTTATCAATTATACACGCAGGCTTTACTTTCCCATGTTTGGAGAAGTGACAGTTTTACTTTCGGCTGAACTCATAACACTGGTTTATAGTCACCTCTCTGGTTTGTCTTTATTGCTAAGCAAGTTATTGATTAACCCCGTAGTGGGTGAGGTGTTTTCTGTCCGCAGCAATCGTCTGTTATCCTGAACCGTTTACTCCCGATACCTTCACCTGCTCCACTTCTGGCTGGAGAGACTTTAACGACGCGATTAAACATTTTATTAGACAGGTGTGAGTGTTTTACGGCCAGCATAGAATATCTGACGTCCCATCTTGTGGCTGCCACTCTCTGCACTCCCAGGCCCTGCTCACAGTGGTGCTTTGCTCTCGGGCCCTGCTCACAGTGGTGCTTTGCTCTCGGGCCCTGCTCACAGTGGTGCTTTGCTCTTGGGCCCTGCTCACAGGGCTGCGTCGCTCTCGGGCCCTGCTCACAGTGGTGCGTCGCTCTCGGGCCCTGCTCACAGGGGTGCGTCGCTCTCGGGCCCTGCTCACAGGGGTACGTCACTCTCAGGCTCTGCTCACAGGGGTGTGTCACTCTCGGGCCCTGCTCACAGTGGTGCGTCGCTCTCGGGCCCTGCTCACAGGGGTGCGTCACTCTCAAACCCTGCTCACAGTGGTGCATAGCTCTCGGGCCCTACTCACAGGGGTGCCTCACTCTCGGGCCCTGCTCACAGGGATGCGTCGCTCTCTGGCCCTGCTCACAGTGGTGCTTCGCTCTCGGGCCCTGCTCACAGTGCTACATCGCTCTCGTGCCCTGCTCACAGGGGTGCGTCCCTCTCGGGCCCTGCTCACAGGGGTGCGTCCCTCTCGGGCCCTGCTCACAGGGGTGGGTCGCTCTCGGGCCCTGCTTACAGGGGTGGGTTGCTCTCGGGCCCTGCTCACAGGGGTGGGTTGCTCTCGGGCCCTGCTCACAGGGGTGGGTTGCTCTCGGGCCCTGCTCACAGGGGTGGGTTGCTCTCGGGCCCTGCTCACAGTGGTGTGTCGATCTCGGGCCCTGCTCACAGTGGTGCTTCGCTCTCGGGCCCTGCTCACAGTGCTACATCGCTCTCGTGCCCTGCTCACAGGGGTGCATCCCTCTCGGGCCCTGCTCACAGGGGTACGTCCCTCTCGGGCCCTGCTCACAGGGGTGGGTTGCTCTCGGGCCCTGCTCACAGGGGTGGGTTGCTCTCGGGCCCTGCTCACAGGGGTGGGTTGCTCTCGGGCCCTGCTCACAGTGGTGCGTCGCTCTTGGGCCCTGCTCACAGTGGTGCGTCGCTCTCGGGCCCTGCTCACAGTGGTGCGTCGCTCTCGGGCCCTGCTCACAGTGGTGTGTCGATCTCGGGCCCTGCTCACAGTGGTGCTTCGCTCTCGGGCCCTGCTCACAGTGCTACATCGCTCTCGTGCCCTGCTCACAGGGGTGCGTCCCTCTCGGGCCCTGCTCACAGGGGTGCGTCCCTCTCGGGCCCTGCTCACAGGGGTGCGTCCCTCTCGGGCCCTGCTCACAGGGGTGGGTTGCTCTCGGGCCCTGCTCACAGGGGTGGGTTGCTCTCGGGCCCTGCTCACAGTGGTGCGTCGCTCTCAAGCCCTGCTCACAGTGGTGCGTGGCTTTCGGGCCCTGCTCACAGTGGTGCTTCGCTCTCGGGCCCTGCTCACAGGGCTGCGTTGCTCTCGGGCCCTGCTCACAGGGCTACTTTGCTCTCGGGCCCTGCTCACAGTGGTGCATCGTTCTCAGGCGCTGCTCACAGTGGTGCGTCGCTCTCTGGGTCTGCTCACAGTGGTGCGTCGCTCTAGGGCCCTGCTCACAGTGGTGCGTCGCTCTAGGGCCCTGCTCACAGTGGTGCGTCGCTCTAGGGCCCTGCTCACAGTGGTGCGGCGCTCTAGGGCCCTGCTCACAGTGGTGCGGCGCTCTAGGGCCCTGCTCACAGTGGTGCGGCACTCTAGGGCCCTGCTCACAGTGGTGCGTCGCTCTCTGGCCCTGCTCACAGTGGTGCGTTGCTCTAGGGCCCTGCTCACAGTGGTGCGTCACTCTAGGGCCCTGCTCACAGTGGTACGTCACTCTCAGGCTCTGCTCACAGGGGTGTGTCTCTCTCGGGCCCTGCTTACAGGGGTGCGTCACTCTCGGGCCCTGCTTACAGGGGTGCGTCACTCTCGGGCCCTGCTCACAGGGGTGCGTCCCTCTCGGGCCCTGCTCACAGGGGTGCGTCCCTCTCGGGCCCTGCTCACAGGGGTGCGTCCCTCTCGGGCCCTGCTCACAGGGGTGGGTTGCTCTCGGGCCCTACTCACAGTGGTGCGTCGCTCTCGGGCCCTGCTCACAGTGGTGCGTCGCTCTTGGGCCCTGCTCACAGAGGTGCGTCGCTCTCGGGCCCTGCTCACAGTGGTGCGTCGCTCTCGGGCCCTGCTCACAGTGGTGCTTCGCTCTCGGGCCCTGCTCACAGTGGTGCTTCGCTCTCGGGCCCTGCTCACAGTGGTGCTTCGCTCTCGGGCCCTGCTCACAGGGCTGCGTTGCTCTCGGGCCCTGCTTACAGGGGTGCGTCACTCTCGGGCCCTGCTCACAGTGGTGCGTGGCTTTCGGGCCCTGCTCACAGTGGTGCTTCGCTCTCGGGCCCTGCTCACAGGGCTGCGTTGCTCTCGGGCCCTGCTCACAGGGCTACTTTGCTCTCGGGCCCTGCTCACAGTGGTGCATCGCTCTCAGGCGCTGCTCACAGTGGTGCGTCGCTCTAGGGCCCTGCTCACAGTGGTGCGTTGCTCTAGGGCCCTGCTCACAGTGGTGCGTCGCTCTAGGGCCCTGCTCACAGTGGTGCGGCGCTCTAGGGCCCTGCTCACAGTGGTGCGGCGCTCTAGGGCCCTGCTCACAGTGGTGCGGCACTCTAGGGCCCTGCTCACAGTGGTGCGTCGCTCTCTGGCCCTGCTCACAGTGGTGCGTTGCTCTAGGGCCCTGCTCACAGTGGTGCGTCACTCTAGGGCCCTGCTCACAGTGGTACGTCACTCTCAGGCTCTGCTCACAGGGGTGTGTCTCTCTCGGGCCCTGCTTACAGGGGTGCGTCACTCTCGGGCCCTGCTTACAGGGGTGCGTCACTCTCGGGCCCTGCTCACAGTGGTTCGTCACTCTCAGGCTCTGCTCACAGGGGTGTGTCTCTCTCGGGCCCTGCTTACAGTGGTGCGTCACTCTCAGGCTCTGCTCACAGGGGTGCGTCGCTCTCGGGCCCTGCTCACAGGGCTGCGTTGCTCTCGGGCCCTGCTTACAGGGGTGCGTCACTCTCGGGCCCTGCTCACAGTGGTGCGTCGCTCTCGGGCCCTGCTCACAGGGGTGCGTCGCTCTCGGGCCCTGCTCACAGGGGTGCGTCGCTCTCGGGCCCTGCTCACAGGGGTGCGTCACTCTCAAACCCTGCTCACAGTGGTGCATAGCTCTCGGGCCCTGCTCACAGGGGTGCGTCACTCTCTGGCCCTGCTCACAGTGGTGCGTCGCTCTCGGGCCCTGCTCACAGTGGTGTGTCGATCTCGGGCCCTGCTCACAGTGGTGCTTCGCTCTCGGGCCCTGCTCACAGTGCTACATCGCTCTCGTGCCCTGCTCACAGGGGTGCGTCCCTCTCGGGCCCTGCTCACAGGGGTGCGTCCTTCTCGGGCCCTGCTCACAGGGGTGGGTTGCTCTCGGGCCCTGCTCACAGGGGTGGGTTGCTCTCGGGCCCTGCTCACAGTGGTGCGTCGCTCTCAAGCCCTGCTCACAGTGGTGCGTGGCTTTCGGGCCCTGCTCACAGTGGTGCTTCGCTCTCGGGCCCTGCTCACAGGGCTGCGTTGCTCTCGGGCCCTGCTCACAGGGCTACTTTGCTCTCGGGCCCTGCTCACAGTGGTGCATCGCTCTCAGGCGCTGCTCACAGTGGTGCGTCGCTCTCTGGGTCTGCTCACAGTGGTGCGTCGCTCTAGGGCCCTGCTCACAGTGGTGCGTTGCTCTAGGGCCCTGCTCACAGTGGTGCGTCGCTCTAGGGCCCTGCTCACAGTGGTGCGGCGCTCTAGGGCCCTGCTCACAGTGGTGCGGCGCTCTAGGGCCCTGCTCACAGTGGTGCGGCACTCTAGGGCCCTGCTCACAGTGGTGCGTCGCTCTCTGGCCCTGCTCAAAGTGGTGCATTGCTCTAGGGCCCTGCTCACAGTGGTGCATCACTCTAGGGCCCTGCTCACAGTGGTACGTCACTCTCAGGCTCTGCTCACAGGGGTGTGTCTCTCTCGGGCCCTGCTTACAGGGGTGCGTCACTCTCGGGCCCTGCTTACAGGGGTGCGTCACTCTCGGGCCCTGCTCACAGGGGTGCGTCCCTCTCGGGCCCTGCTCACAGGGGTGCGTCCCTCTCGGGCCCTGCTCACAGGGGTGCGTCGCTCTCGGGCCCTGCTCACAGTGGTGCGTCGCTCTCGGGCCCTGCTCACAGTGGTGCGTCGCTCTCGGGCCCTGCTCACAGAGGTGCGTCGCTCTCGGGCCCTGCTCACAGTGGTGCGTCGCTCTCGGGCCCTGCTCACAGAGGTGCGTCGCTCTCGGGCCCTGCTCACAGTGGTGCTTCGCTCTCGGGCCCTGCTCACAGGGGTGCTTCGCTCTCGGGCCCTGCTCACAGGGCTGCGTTGCTCTCGGGCCCTACTCACAGGGCTGCTTTGCTCTCGGGCCCTACTCACAGTGGTACGTCGCTCTCAGGCGCTGCTCACAGTGGTTCGTCGCTCTCTGGCCCTGCTCACAGGGCTGCGTCGCTCTCGGGCCCTGCTCACAGGGGTGCGTCGCTCTCGGGCCCTGCTCACAGGGGTGCGTCGCTCTCGGGCCCTGCTCACAGGGGTGCGTCACTCTCAAACCCTGCTCACAGTGGTGCATAGCTCTCGGGCCCTGCTCACAGGGGTGCGTCACTCTCTGGCCCTGCTCACAGTGGTGCTTCACTCTCGGGCCCTGCTCACAGGGCTGCGTTGCTCTCGGGCCCTGCTCACAGGGCTGCTTTGCTCTCAGGCCCTACTCACAGTGGTGCGTCGCTCTCAGGCGCTGCTCACAGTGGTGCGTCGCTCTCTGGCCCTGCTCACAGGGGTACGTCACTCTCAGGCTCTGCTCACAGGGGTGTGTCGCTCTCGGGCCCTGCTCACAGGGGTGCGTCCCTCTCGGGCCCTGCTCACAGGGGTGCGTCCCTCTCGGGCCCTGCTCACAGGGGTGGGTTGCTCTCGGGCCCTGCTCACAGGGGTGGGTTGCTCTCGGGCCCTGCTCACAGGGGTGGTTTGCTCTCGGGCCCTGCTCACAGGGGTGGGTTGCTCTCGGGCCCTGCTCACAGGGGTGGGTCGCTCTCGGGCCCTGCTCACAGGGGTGGGTCGCTCTCGGGCCCTGCTCACAGTGGTGCGTCACTCTCAGGCCCTGCTCACAGTGATGCGTCGCTCTCGGGCCCTGCTCACAGGGGTGTGTCGCTCTCGGGCCCTGCTCACAGTGGTGCGTCGCTCTCGGGCCCTGCTCACAGTGGTGCGTCGCTCTCGGGCCCTGCTTACAGTGGTGTGTTGCAGTACATTGTCATGGCCACCTTGTAATGTGGGTGTGTTGTGGTCTAACGGCGTGCGATATCGTAAACCGCAAAACGCGCACATTAACAGCTACACAATGTGCAGATAACGTGCAGCGCTGCTTTCCCGATTACTTGCGTTTCCGCTGACATAGGTAACGCAATGCAGCCCACTGTGGTCTTTGGGGCCATTCAACATGAGAGAACCGGCTATGTTCGTGATCACAAAGACCATTTCATCAGGATTAATAAATAGCCTTGTGCGCTATGTGCACAGTACACATTATCCTCAGCCACTCATCAGCCACACAGACTCTGCATATAGACCCTTATTCAGGTCAGCTTTCCTCCTAAGCTTTCTCATAGGCAATACTTTTTTTTACATCCTGCTTATAATAACTTTTTTAGCATGCTGGAATTGAAAAAGTACCAAAAGTACCAAAAAGTGCTGCTGGTGGCCAAAAGGGCATTTTATTGGCAAGATGTAAAAATATCATCCAAGAGAAAGAGTGGTTTGAAGAAGGGCGATTGTGTCCACCACGGATAGAAAGTTGTAAGTTGTGCCAAGGTATCTCCAGTGATAACTATTACATTCTCGGGTCAATAAACAATTATTTTGTACTTGGAGTGCTTGCTGGAAGACACCATACCTGGAATGGCATACAGGGGGCGCTATCCACTTACTCGATTATAGTACAAATTCACTGGCAACAGATGTGGAGTACAGTGATTCCCTGACTTCTGCAGTTAGTATTTACTGCCATTTATGGTAATTTGTTGAAAATGAAATAATTTTGAATAACACTGAATTATTAAAAAAAAAAAAAAAACTTGGGCCGCGCCCATCCCTGTTTATGATATTTTGTAAAATAAAAATGTGGACAGGGTCTTTGAAGGAGCATCAAACTCAGATCACATTATTGGCGAGATCGATCTCGCAGTCGTATAAATAAATAGAGTGTATAAGATATGGCATTGTCGAGTCGCACGCCTCACACACGTAGTATACCATTATAATGTGTAAAGGGCTGCAGTATCTCCAGAGAGACCAACTAGAGGAAAGCTTCTCCTCAACTTGTCCCGAGAATGCCTCTTGCGCTTCCCTCTCCTCATAGGTCAGCTCAAAAGACCACCAGGAAAGGCAAGCAACAGATGAACATTTTACCATGAGAGTCACAGCTATGCTAATCAGGATATCCTTGTGTCTAGGCAACAGATCTACGTTTGACCACTAGTATCCCATCTATGCTTATCAGGATGTCTTTGTATCTAAGCAACAATCCACGTTTTACCACTAGAATCCCATCTATGCTTATCAGAATGTCCTTGTATCTAGGCAACAGCTGGGTGTTTTACCATGAGAGTCACAGCTATGCTTATCAGGATGTCCTTGTGTCTAGGCAACAGCTGGGTGTTTTTGCCATGTAGAGTTCCAGTAATGCTTATCAAGATGTCCTTGTATCTAGGCAACAACTAGGCATTTTACCATGAGAGTAACAGCTATGCTGATCAGGATGTTCTTGTATCTAGGCAAAAGCTAGGTTTTGTTTTTTTTACCATGAGTATTCCATATGTGCTTATCAGGGTGTCCTTGTATCCAGGCAACAGCTGGACGCTATACCATGACAATTCCTGCTTCACTAGTTTATACATCGCTTAGTGGGCTATTTGGGTGCCGGTGAAACTTTATAAATTGTGGCTATGGGAGGCACAGACGGCGCTGAACTCGGTGGATATTGCAGGAAGTTATCCGCAGATCTGTGATGTCACTCGTGCCACCACATGACAAGTTTATATAAAGTATAACATTTTCCAACCAGACCTCCATTGCAGAGTTATTAAAGGATACCCGAAGTGACATGTGACATGATGAGATAGACATGTGTATGTACAGTGCCTAGCACACAAATAACTAGGCTGTGTTCCTTTTTTTCTTTCTCTGCCTGAAAGAGTTAAATATCAGGTATGTAAGTGGCTGACTCAGTCCTGACTCAGACAGGAAGTGACTACAGCATGACCCTCACTGATAAGAAATTCCCCTTTTTACCTCTATCTTGCTCTCAGAAGCCATTCTCTGCTAGGAAAGTGTTTTATTGTTGGAATTTCTTATCAGTGAGGGTCATACTGTAGTCACTTCCTGTCTGAGTCAGGACTGAGTCAGCCACTTACATACCTGATCTTTAACTCTTTCAGGCAGAGAAAGAAAAAAAGGAACACAGCCTAGTTATTTGTGTGCTAGGCACTGTACATACACATGTCTATCTCATCATGTCACATGTCACCTCGGGTATCCTTTAACAGTGGAAAATCATGACTTTTATGGTGTTCTGTTTAATTGGGGGGGGGGGGGGGGGTCTTCTTACTGCTGTTATTGTGCAGCCTCCAGAAAAGCCAAAGCAGAGAGATGGGTTTCTACCACTTCTGTTGGGAATTCCGGGACAAGTAATAAAATATAAATAATATAAATGTAAAATATTCAAAATGGGTGTTGGGATATATCAGGACTATGTAACATTGAGGCTGGTTTCACATATTATGCAAGGCGATCGTCCTGCGGCAGGAGAGCCCGGGGCAGAGCGATCGCACTGCACCATGGCTCCGCCCATATTACCCTGCGGGTGAGGGCGCTAACAGGGTAATATGTGTTAGTTTCCACTAAGAAATGCAATTGCACTGCAAATGTGTTCCTTCCTATTTCCACTTCCACAATTCCGTCGCAATCCAATGGGTGTATGGTGCGATTGCATCTGCGAATTGCAACTGGAGAGGTAAGGGTTTGTTCACACCTAGAGCGTTTTCACTATTTTTCAAGCGCCGGTGATTTGCAAAATCGCCCTGAAACCGCTTGTGCATTGATTCCCTATGATAAAGTTCACATCTGAGCAGTTAGTTTCCGCAAAGCGCTGCCTGTACCATTTTTAGGGCGATTTTGCTACAATGGAAGGTATAGGAAAAATGCAAAACACTCACAAAATCGCTTTGTGCGGCGATTGCGTTCACGCTAATACATTGTATTGATTCATTTCCAGGTCAAAGAGTTCACTGCCTGACTTGTGCCAGGAAGTGAAAAAACAAAAGCGCTCTGCAAAAGCGATTTACACAAAAACGAAGTGCGCAGGTAAATGCCGGGAAGAAAAAAAACGTGCAAAAAAAATCGAAAATCGCTGGCGTCACATGCCAGATTTTAGATGTGAACAAAACCTCACAGAGGGAGGAAAATATTTTGAATTGCAAGATTGCAGGAAAAAATTCTCATCACATACTTGCGATTGCTGGTTGATTTTCCTGCGCAAGAAAAATGCAAGAAGAGGACAACTGCAATCAGGAAAATGGCAAACGCATTGCAGTAACGGGAACGTTCGCTGCGAATTCCATTATTTTTTTACGTAGCTAGCGTCACTGATGTAACAATAGGGGGTGCGAGCCCTGCCCCCTAAAACAGGAAGTCGCGTCAGGGACTAGAGTGAGAAACGCACGTTGGAGCGCAGGGAAGACGGAAGGTATGTATCAGCCGCTGCCCGGACACTCATTAAGCTGGAGGGGAGCGCAGAGGGGAGAGCCCCGAGGTGAGGTAGGGTGGGGACCGTCCACCCTCCCCGCCGACTGTGGCGATGGCTTTCCCCTCATGCTGCGACCCCTCCAGCCCCCCAAAACGGGGGGGGGTTCTCAGAATTTCTGCAGAGGGGCCCGGTGGGGCCTAGTTACGCCCCTGGCTAGCGTTTTTCGATTCACAAGCGATCAGAAGCAGATCGTAGAACGCTGCTAGCAGAATACAGAAGCGCTAATTATCTGGAGACGTAATTGCGCTAACGTTGCCCCTGCTACGCATTGTGCAAAACGTTCAGATTGCACCCCACACACACAGGCCCCAATTCACTAAGCTTTATCAAACACTTTATCAAACGTTTGCTAATTTACCTCATGAGTAAAATCTAATTTTGAATTCACTAAGGTGTTATAGATTTATTGAACGTTTTATCGATAACACAATAAAGGTATAATAGGCGCCCTGTTGTAATAAAAAGCAGTTTAAAAAACAGAAAATAAATTTGAGGTAGCTTACCTCAGTGACGAAAAAATCTTTGTATTTTACAAAGGTTTTTATTAGTAGCACAGGCAACGCGTTTCGCGGGTCAGAGCCCGCTTCCTCAGGCCAATAACAGTGCCAAACTAAATGACAGATTCAGCAAAGGGAGCCTCTGAGGCTGCCCCCCTGCAACCCACCTTTGTGAGTAGTGTCTTACTTTTATTACGTTCCATTGTTTTTGACATACTACACCATTGGGCTCCCACTTTTGTCTTTTGTATCTTTTCACTAGAGGGTGTTTTTGACACCCACATCCCACTACGTTTTATCGATAAAACATTCGATCTATAACACCTTAGTGAATTCAAAATTAGATTTTACCCATGAGGTAAATTAGCAAGCGTTTGATAAAGTGTTTGATAAAGCTTAGTCCAGCAGTACCCGGCCGGCAGTGGCAGGGGATGAGTCCATGAGGGGGGGGGGGGGTCACACCCAGAATATCCATCCAATGAGGAGGCAGCGTATTGCCGCGCCCGCCATGCGGTCGTGTCCCGGGCGTATCTCTCTACGGGGTGACATCCGTCTCGCTCTCGGATGTGCAGCCATCGTCCACCTCCTCGTTCTGCCTCGAATTCTTGTATTTCAGGGCTTTAATTCTGAGAAGCAAAATGAGACAAAACGGCTTCAATCC
This sequence comes from Hyperolius riggenbachi, assembly GCF_040937935.1. Classification (NCBI taxonomy): domain Eukaryota; kingdom Metazoa; phylum Chordata; class Amphibia; order Anura; family Hyperoliidae; genus Hyperolius; species Hyperolius riggenbachi. The sequence continues at coordinate 299,865,755 of NC_090653.1, read as the reverse complement.
ACACAGCGTTAGCACATTCGATAAAGCAGAGAGCTGCTGATTTTAACCAACATTTAATGAAATGCCAATTCACAGTGAAAATACTGACTAATGAGGTAAATTACTGACTTGAGAGGTACCACTAGAGTGCTTTTTTGATCGTTTAGGGATTGCTTTAAATCACTAGCAATTTCCCTAAACGTTCTGCCAATGTAAATAAATATAACCAATTCCACAGTAGCGATTGTGATCAGCAAAATCACCATCACAGGACATGCAGCATTTTGGGAGCGTTCACGCTTCAATGTAAAGTATTGAAATGCTGGCAAATCGCTTATAAATTGCTACACATAGCGATTTGTGTGCGATTTTACATTACTGCAAACTGTAAAAAAAATAAATTGAAACAACCAATCATAATTAAAATCACTAATCGCAATCGCTGGCATAAAGCTGACACTTTTTAAAATCGCTACCAAAATCGCCGGAAAATGCTCATGAAATCTCTTACAAAATGCTGATTTACAAAGCTATCGCTTGTGCTTTGCGGTTTGTAGCGGGTTCCAGGCCTCAGGCGGGAGGCTGACCTTTGCGCTTGCCAAGCAGTTCAGTCTCCTATCTGCCGCCTACCAGTGCAATTTGGGTGCAAATGTAGAATTGCAGCTGTTGTAACACTATGGCCCAGTGCACACCAAAACCGCTAGCAGATCCGCAATACGCTAGCGGTTTTGGGAGCAGATTTCAGAGCGATTCTAGGCATAGAGAGGTTTTCTAAACATACCTAGCGGTTTTGGGTGCGTTTTTGTGTAGCAGATTACACATATTGTTACAGTAAAAGCTGTTACTGAACAGCTACTGTAACAAAAACGCCTGGCAAACCGCTCTGATGTAGTGTTTTTCAGAGCGGTTTTGCGTTTTTCCTATAATTTACATTGAGGACGAAACGCTTCAGAAAACCGCAAACGCGCAGCAGGAGGCGCGTTTGCGGCTTGGCAAAAACCTCAAACCGCCGGTGTGCACCATCCCATTGCAATACATTAGACAAGCGTTTTTACAGGCAGATGCGGCCGGCGGATCGCTCCAAAAACCGCTCGGTGTGCACTAGGCCTTAGTGTGTCAAGTACCGACATGTGGTGATGTTATCAGACGGCAGCGCTTAGATGTGACTCCATGGTGCGGTCGCCTGTCCTCCCCCAGTACTAAGTGCTAACAAGTTAGTGCAGGAGAGCAGCTGACAGGAGGTGAATTCACTGCCTGTCTGATGCCCATCTGAAAGAGGCCTTAAATGATTACTTAAGACTAAAAAAAAAAAAAAAAGAGTTTTTGGCCAATCATTGGTCAATCAAAAGTGGATGCGAGTACCAGGCTATAGGATACATTTCACTTCAGTGTAGTACAGCTAAGAAATAAAACATTAGGAGCAGAGACATAAGTCAAATATTGTTTCCAGTACAGGAAGAGTTAAGAAACTCCAGTTGTTATCTATGCAAAAGAGCCATTGAGCTCCACCACTTTCAAAGTCTCAGAGAGCTCTGTCTTCTGAAGCTTGTTATCTCAAGTGTCAGTCACTGTATTGTTTTTTTTTTCCTGCAGAGAACAGTTCAAAAGTTCACTGGGCTGCTCTGTAAAATCATATAGAATGCTGAGTAGTGTGTAAACTGCAAATTTAAGAGAATGCTGCAATGTTATAAAAAAACACTGTATACCTGAAAATAAAAATATGAGAATATTGTCTTTGCTACTAATGGTCTAGTAATTATCTGTACTACACATCCAATTCATTGTATCATTTTTTTTCCCCGCTTCAGTGTCTCTTTAAGCCTGGTACACAAATTCAACTATGATTGGCCAATCACTGACCGATTTTACCACCTCCATATAATATGAGAGCTTACCTACACAATCTGCTCATACTAGGTCAGTGATTGGCCAATCATAATTGAAAGTGTGTACCGGGCTTTACCCACCAGATTTGCAGCTGTGCATAAATATCTGGCAAGAGCAGTACATTTACCTCCGCGGTTACTGATAATATAATGACCAGTAGGAAACCCCGGGCAAATTTCAATTCTTTTGCCAGAGGGGGGGGGGGGGGGGAGGGGGATGGTATGTAAATATACTTCAAGGATTTTCCATAAAAATTAAAGAACTAAAACAATAAGGGCTGGTGCACACCAAAACCCGCTAGCAGATCCGCAAAACGCTAGCAGATTTTTAAACGCTTTTTTTTATTTTTATGAGGCGTTTTGCTAGCGTTTTGCGGATTGCTGCTGCGGTTTTCAGTATAGTAGATTTCATATATTGTTACAGTAAAGCTGTTACTGAACAGCTTCTGTAACAAAAACGCCTGGGAAACCGCTCTGAACTGCCGTTTTTCAGAGCGGTTTGCGTTTTTCCTATACTTAACATTGAGGCAGAAACGCATCCGCAATCCAAAAAATGCCTCACCCAGGCATTTTTCGTTTCTGCAAAACGCCTGCCGCTCTGGTGTGCACCACCCCATTGAGATACATTGACCAAGCAGATCCGCAGCCGCAAGCGGATCTGAAGACGCCCAAAAAGCCGCTCGGTGTGCACCAGCCCTAAGAGAATAATTTTAGCTTCTGGATATGATCGTTTTTCAAATCAAATATGCCAGTTTTGCAAACCTGATTTGTGAGATTCTCACGAACCAATCAGAGGTTTGATAAAAATCTTGTGAAAGAGCCGGTGATGACTTCGCTCAATCCTAGAAACGTGTCCTTAAAGTGAACCAGAGACGAAGCACCCTTGTGTATTTTACCATAGAAATCAGTGGGAACATTAGAGAAAACATTTACCATGCTCTCTGTTCCATCCTCACTGCTAAAAGTGTCTGTTATCTAGCTGAGATAAGAATCCCGGACTGAGCATTGAGTCTGGCTTTGCTATAATGACTCAGCTATAATGATTCCTGAGCAAAGCCAGCAGGGGGCAGGCTTGGACTTGAAGACAGCAAAGAACACAGTCTCAGCTATAATTATTCTGTAGCAAAGCCAGACCGACTGCTTAGTCGGGATTCTTATCTTAGAGGTGATAACAGGCAAATTAAACAGAGAACAATGTAACAAAGAGCAGATTAGGTGTTTACTGTCATGTTCCCACTGATTTATAAGGTAAAATACAAGAGGGTGCTTCATCTCTGGTTCTCTTTAAAGGGAACCAGAGAGGAAGCACCCTTGTGTATTTTACCATGTATATCAGTAAGAACATTAGAGAAAACACTTACCATGCTCTCTGTTTCCTCCTCACTGCTAAAAGTGTCTGTTATCAGCAGTCACAAGAATCCCAGACTGAGCAATTAAATCTGGCTTTGCTGGGAATGATTATTGCTGAGTCATTATAGCAAAGCCACAAGGGGGCAGGCTTGGGCTTGAAATAACACCACAGAAGACAGACTTAGCTATAATCTTTCTGTAGCAAAGCTAGACGGAGCAGCCTGACTGCTCAGTCGGGGATTCTTATCAGAGGTGATAACGGTCAGATTACACAGAGAACAATGAAACAAAGGGCAGATTAGGTGTTTACTGTCATGTTCCCACTGATTTATAAGGTAAAATACAAGAGGGTGCTTCATCTCTGGTTCTCTTTAAGAGGTACTGTATTTTTTGGACTATAAGACTCACTTTTTCTACCCCAAAAGTTTGGGGGAAAAAGTCACTGCGTCTTATAGTCCAAATGCAGCGAGTTCCTGACTTGTGAACGTCTGCCAATACCAAACTCCAACCCGCAGCAATGTCAGGGACTCCCTGTTCTGTGCCCATGTAGAGGAGGACAGAGGAAGAATGAGGACACGGGGACAAAGGGGCATTGAGGAAGACACAAGGCGGACACATGGGGGACACAGGAGGGGACAGAGGAGGACGCAGGGAAGACACAAGAGGTACAAGGAGCCACTAGGTACAAAGGGGGCATAATGGATGCACCAGGTTTAGTATTTTTTTCCCCCTGGTTTTGTCCTCTAAACCTAGGTGCGTCTTATATAGCGTCTTATAGTCCAAAAAATGCAGTAACTGTAAATAATCTGAGGTATGTGTAAGGTATATACACGATTGCTTTAGGCGACAGCAGGCAGCTGGCAGATGAGAAGAGTCTTATATTACAGGCGTACACAGTCACTGACGGTATATATGAGCTGTCGGTGATCAGATCACCTCCACACACAATGCATAATAGAGATGTAATAAAGGATTTGGGCTCATTACCTGCGCTTATATTCAAAGCCCCCAATCTTCCTCCTGGCTTTCAGGGGCCCGCTGTTCAGGAGTCTGTGCACCTGCGTGGAAACCGGAGATCAATAATCGTTACACATGCTTCATAGCCCAGCTACATACTACCAACAATCAACAAATTCTCATAGCAATCAGGATGTGTGTAATTTACACGCAACAACTGTGAGCCTTACAAGAAAATATTCTGTGCACCTATCCATACAGGCTTAAAGAGAAACTCCGACCAAGAATTTAACTTTATCCCAATCAGTAGCTGATGCCCCCTTTTACATGAAAAATCTATTCCTCTTCACAAACAGACCATCAGGGGGCGCTGTATGGCTGATATTGTGGCGAAACCCCTCCCACAAGAAACTCTGAGTACATACTCCTGGCAGTTTCCTGTCTGTGAACCGTGTTGCATTGTGGGAAATAGCTGTTTACAGCTGTTTCCAACTGCCAAAAAAGCATGCAGCAGCTACATCACCTGCCAGCAGTAAAAATATCACCATGTAATAAAGGTCAGAATGTAAATCAGGGATTTAAAAGATTTTACAACGGGCAAACACTAACTAAATCATTTATACATAATTATTTTCACTGGAGTTCCTCTTTAAAGGGAACTGAGCAGCTCCTGGCTTCAAATAGCTGCAAGGGCTGCCATTGTTCAGAAGCTCAACCCTCTGCTATTTTACAACTGGCATTATCCAGGCTAGGTGTGAAATTCTTCAACTGTAACTGATGTTTTCTGTTTGAAGTACAATGGGGGTTTGTTTGTGGTCAATTAAGTCTAATGAGGTGATTTCTTATCTGCCTTCCACCATCTCCTGCTCAGGGACTGCAGGTCCTTTACAGATGGACAAAGTGGCTATTTTAACCCTTAAATGTAAAAAAATGAGGTAAAATAAAAGTTTTTTTCACTCACTGACTACTTCCTGTGAGCTGCAAGCCCCGCCTCCTCATGTAAACACATAGGAACCCTGTTATTAAGACCAGCGCACGGAAAGTTGGAACATTATTGGAGCAAGACTACAGCAAATGGCTAAATGGAGGATTCTGATTGGTCGCTCTGAGCAGCTGCTCCACATTTGCCTAGTTCTTTCACACATGCCCAATTTTTGTTTTTGTACTGGTTTTGATAAATTTGCCCCACGGTTTCGTTTGTAATGTAGAAGATGCTGGATTATGTAGTCTGGCATCTTTGGTGCTCCTACTGCCTACTATGGGTGTCACATGGTCACACCTGACCGACCCGCCCACCAGCTGAATCCAGGGAGGACAGGAAGCGAGCTGTACTGCACATTTAGCCCACGATTATTGATAAGCACAGATTTCGCATAGGTGTAATTTTGCATCAAAATTTGCAATTACGATGCAAAATTGTGGGGCAAATCTTAATGACTGTAATCTGTAATTGTAATCATTTGTAATTTTGGTATAATGTTAGCGGTTAATAACAAAGCTTCCATACAATGCTATTGCTACCAAAAATTGCTGCATATGTTGAAAATAGTGTGTGTAGGTCAAAAAAAATAATTTTTCAAAAAGACATTGCACTTTTTAAAATAGATTTTCTCACAAACTGCAAAGGAAAAATGTTTTTTAAACGGTGATTAAAACCATTTTGCCTTTGCATTTTTAAAATCTTCTCAAATCTTTCTCAAAAACTACAAGGTCTTTTTGAAAAATTATTATTTTTTACTTATACCCACTTCCCCTTAAAGAGAATCTGTATTGTTAAAATCGCACAAAAGTAAACATACCAGTGCATTAGGGCAGTGTTTCTCAACATTTTATTGGTATGTACCCCTTTTCAAACCCTGTACTTGCAAAGTACCCCCTAGCATAGTAAACATTATTCCAAGTACCCCTTGAGAAATATATATTTAATCGTAGTATATGATAATTGGTTCTAAACAATTTCTAAGCATTTACAATTGCTTTTAATTAGCTAAAACACTAATTTGCTGTTGTTTAAATAGGATTTATCCTTTTCTAAAACTCTAAATTTGTTATTCTTGGTTAAGTTTTTCAAGCCCGAGTACCCCCTGGAATCATCAGAAGTACCCCCTGGGGTACGCGTACCACACGTTGAGAACCTAGGCATTAGGGGACACCTCCTATTACCCTCTGTCACATTTGCGCCGCTCCTCGCCGCATTAAAAGTGGTTAAAAACAGTTTTAAAAAGTTTGTTTATAAACAAACAAAATGGCCACCAAAACAGGAAGTAGGTTGATGTACAGTATGTCCACATATAGAAAATACATTCATACACAAGCAGGCTGTATACACCCTTCCTTTTGAATCTCAAGAGATCATTTGTGTGTTTCTTTCCCCCTGCAGCTATCTTCCACTGAAGTGTCAGGCTGTTTCTTACTGCAGAGTGCAGACAGCTCTGCCCATATGTAATTCATCAGTATGTGAAAGCCCAGCCAGCTCAGAGGAGGATTTATCCAGCTTGTAAAAGATAAGAGAGAAGAGAGAAGCTGCCCTAATCTAAATAATACACAGGCAGTGTGCAGAGAGGGGCCTGGAGGGGGGAGATGCATCACAGAACCACAACACTGAAGAACTTGGCAGCCTTCCAGACACAGGCTGACAAGTCTGACAAGAGAGAGATAAGTTGATTTATTACAGAGATGGTGATAGTAGAACGTGCTGCAGTAAGCCAGAACACATTAAAATAGCTTTTGGAACTTGTAGGATGATAAAAAACAGGATGCAATTTTTGCTACGGAGTCTCTTTAAAGAGACTCTGTAACAAAATGTTCAGCCTTATTTCTTCTATCCTGTAAGTTCCTATGCCTGTTCTATTGTGCTCTGGCTTACTGCAGCCTTTTCTAGTTGCACTGTCTCTGTAATATATCTAATCTTCTTTTCTTTGTCAAGCTTTTTCCACCCAGGGAGGAATGCACTGTTTCTGCTGTGATAGGGATAAGTTATGCACACCCCCTGCACGCCCCCTGCAGGCACTCCTGTGTTTGTATGAGTCACAGGCAATGTCTCTGCTCACAGCCAGCGTCTCTGCATGGCTTGTGGAGCTGAGACATTCCAAACAGCTGTGAGTGCAGAGAGATCAGTGCAGAGCTCAGACAAGCAGCTAAGGCAACACTTGGAGTAACATTCCAGTAATCAAGTCAGGCTTGAGAGGAGCCTCTGCAAACAGGCACCTGCTCTGATGATGTATTTCCTGTTTGGCGGCCATCTTCATTGTTTACAAAAACAATGGATAAAACAGTGATTTTATCACCAGAAAAGTAGCTGGGAGTGGCGAAAATGTCGCAGAGGGGGCTAGGAGAAGACAAGAAACAGGCTGGTACATTTATTTACGTAAGATTTTCACCGTACAGATTCTCTTTAACATATGTACCAATTTTGGTGACAATATCATGTATGGTGGCTGTGCTATTCACCGCTACAGTCGCCACAAAATTATGCGGCCCTCTTGGTTGTGCTGCTGACTGTCAGCCCCATAAAGTTTACAACTCAGCTGAGTCGCGGACTACTGTGCATGCGCCATCCTCTTAGGGCGCACCTCCCTATCACGCCCTAATGCACATGCGCAGTTCCTTAAAGGCGTTATCAAGGTAAAATGAACAAAATAAGCGCTACTTACCCGGAGCTTACTCCAGCCCCAAGCTCCCAGCATGCCCCTCGCCGCAGCTCTGCCATCAGCCATTCGCTGCAGCTGCCTCCCGGTCCCCGGCGATGACGTCAGGCCGACCTCCAGGTACTGCGCCAACGCGAGCGGCGCTGTCAATCACCACCACGTGGACCAGAGCGGACTGCACAGGAGGCCGGCCTAGAGGTCGGAGGAGCGGACCTGGAGGTCGGCCTGACGTCATCAGGGACTGGGAGGGAGCTGCGGCGAGGGACATGCTGGGAGCTTGGGGCTGGAGGAAGCCCCGGGTAAGTAGAGCTTATTGTGTTCATTTTACCCTGGTAACTCCTTTAAGACTGGACGTGCATGTGCGCAGAACGATACCATGTACAGGAGAGCGATTGGGTGGGGCGTACGACCGTGCAAGCACAGTAGTCCAAAACCCAGCTGGATCATAATGGCACAATGCAGGGGACTGGAAGGACACAGAGGGAGCAGAGGGACTGCAAGAGGGCAGGGAAGCCTTAGGTAAGTATAACTCCTAACCATGTACATAATTTTTTACTTTTCTGTTCAGTATATGAAATGCGCTGATCGGAAGCTGTAACCGGGGAGATGTCAGTAAAGTTGCGTCTCACCTGTTTGTCGGTTCCGGACACACCCCCATTTTCCACGGGGCTGCGCAGCTCGTCTGCGAAAACAGAGGGAGATTGTATATGAGCGGCATTCCGTGCGACCCCCACCGTAATTCCACATAAATTACTGAGACCGTTCCTGATTTATCACAGACAGGATGCAGGTCTGGGAGATCCCTAATAATGGTACCAGTTTACCTCAGATGCAATCCTTCCGCCAGATTTTTGTATAGAAAACCCGGCAGAATGCGGAGAAAATGGTCTGATTCTATGGTCGATTGGAATAAAGAAATTTGTCGTTCAGAATGTTAGATTTTACAATCATATCTGAAGAGAGAAAGTTTGAAGGCCTCAGACCTTTAGGGAGGGGTCTGTAGCCCCCCTTTGTAGGAGGAGACCTTTCGCAATGATTAATCCATTTCAGTAAATATATTGTGCCATTTCCACTGACTTTGTTTTTCCAGCTTTATATCTACAAAATCATCATCCACTCATAGGGCTCGATTCACAAAGCGGTGCTAACAGTTAGCACCCTGGTGAAAAGCCCTTTATCATGCCTAAACTCAGTTTAGGCATGATAAGTTTAGGTGTGATAAGTTTAGGCATGATAAGTTTAAGCGCCAACTACGTTAGCACCGCAGTGCACAGCTGATCAAAAGTTTTATGCTAGCAAAGTCTGGTGCACTTCGTATAAAGTTTAATGGCGCTGCTTTGCGTGCGGGACTTTGCAAGCGATCTAAACTTATCTAAACTTATCATGCCTAAACTTATCACACCTAAACTTATCACACCTAAACTTATCATGCCTAAACTGGCTTTTCACCAGCATGGTGCAATGGTTATCATGCCTAAAGTCTTTTAGGCATGCTAACTGGGTTAGCACCGCTTTGTGAATCGAGCCCCAGGCGTGATAACCATTGCACCACGCTGGTGAAAAGCCAGTTAAGGCGTGCTAAGTTTAGGCGTGATAAGTTTAGGCATGATAAGTTTATGCGTGATAAGTTTAGGCGTGATACGTTTAGATAAGTTTAGATCGCGCGCAAAGTCCTGCACGCAAAGCAGCGCCATTAAACTCTGCAACCTTTCGCGCACCAGACTTTGCTAGCGCAAAACTTTTGATCAGCTGTGCACTGCGGTGCTAACCCAGTTGGCGCTTAAACTTATCACGCCTAAACTTATCACACCTAAACTTATCACACCTAAACTTATGCCTAAACTGAGTTTAGGCATGATAAAGGGATTTTCACCAGTGTGCTAACTGTTAGCACTGCTTTGTGAATCAGGCCCATCTCCTCCAGGTAGATACTAAACATTAATATCATCCATTGTTCAGGCCTCTTTCACAGTGGGACATTGGGCCTGATTCACAAAGCGGTGATAACTCAGTTATCACACCTAAAAGACTTTAGGCATGATAACCTTTGCACCACACTGGTGAAAAGCCAGTTTAGGCGTGATAAGTTTAGGTGTGATAAGTTTAGGTGTGATAAGTTTAGGCATGCTAAGTTTAGATAAGTGTAGATAGCGTTCAAAGTCCCGCACACAAAGCAGCGCCATTAAACTCTATGCGAAGTGCACCAGACTTTGCTAGCGCAAAACTTTTGATCAGCTGTGCACTGCGGTGCTAATGCAGTTGGTGCTTAAACTTATCACACCTAAACTTATCACGCCTAAACTTATCACACCTAAACTTATCATGCCTAAACTGAGTTTAGGCGTGATAAAGGGCTTTTCACCAGGGTGCTAACTGTTAGCACCGCTTTGTGAATCAGGCCCATTGCGTTTGATGTGACGTTAAAGTCGCACAACGTGCCCCTAACGCAGCGCATGTAGGTTATGAAATTGGACGTTATTTTGCACTGTGTTATGGGTCTCTTGGTGCGCCGTTTTTGTCGCATGGAAAGAAAACGGCGCATGCGTTACATTTTTGAAAAAAAAACAAAAAACATTACTGAGCATGTGCAACAAACATAACGAAACAGATACATTGCTAAATGCACAGCATGCAGCACTTTTTAATAACGCTACAAGTTACACACTAACGCAACGTGTGCACTGTGAATGTCGCACAGACTTTGCATTGCTGTGCGTTACTCTGCGGTAAAGTATTTTCTAATGTGCAACTTTAATGCCCCACTGTGAAAAAGGCCTTTCTCAACCATACCCTGGAGGAACCCTGCAAGTACTTTGTGGGTCTCAAGGAACCCCTAAATTTATCTTGCAGGTAGCTGTTTATGTCACTAAGGGCACTTCATTGTAATGTCTCCTTATTCTAGTGTTTTTTTTATTGATTCTAGTCAGCGGCGTAGCTAAGGAGCTATGGGCCCTGGTGCAAGTTTCACATGGGGCCCTCCAAGCACTTTATACATAACAAGTGATACGGCGCACCAAAACCTGCCAAGAATTTCCACAGTGTCAGAGGTGCAGGAAGGGGGTGGGGAAGGGAACAGCTTGTTAACGATCACTACAGTGGCGTAGCTAAGGAGCTGTGGGCCCCGATGCAAGTTTTACAATGGGGCCCCCCAAGCACTCTATACATAACAATTGATACGGCGCACCAAAACCTGCCAATGGCAACTACAGTGTCAGAGGTGCAAGAAAAGGATGGGGAACAGTCTGTTAATGATTACCACTATTCATAGCATCTATAGAAGTCATTATTATGAGCACAGGACCAATAGAGAGCTAACACTGCAGTTGAGGGAGGGCCCTTCGGGGCCCCTCAGGTCCAAGGGCCCCGATGCGGTCGCAACCTCTGCAACCCCTATTGCTACGCCCCTGGATCACTACTACTATTCAGAGCATCTGTAGAAGTACCAGTAAGGGACCAATGAAGAGTTAAAATTGTGGTTGAGGGTGGGCCCCTCACGGCCCCTCTGGCCCATGGGGCCCGATGCGGTCGCAATCTCTCTACGCCCTATTGCTACGCCACTGATTCTAGTGCTTTTTTTAATTAATGTGCACATTATTATTCTGAATGCTTTTTCTACAAGTCCCCGTAGTATAGTGTGCCCTCTATCATACTTCCCCCAACCCCTACGATGGGGGAAATGCCAAGTAACCCCTGCAGAGCACTCAGGGAACCCCGGTGTTCCAGGGAACCCTAGGGGAGAAGGCCTGGGTTAGATCCTGAGAAATGTAAATAAATGAAACTTGTGAGAATTAACTGAACACTGATAAAGACCTGTTCTCTTCACTGGGATGCATCTGTTACACTATCTTGGCATTTGGCATATATTACACGCAGGGCCGGCCCTAGACTTTTTACAACCTGAGGCAAAATTTTAAAAAATCGCCGCCCCCCCCCACTGCCCCCTCCTCCGGTGGGTGGGGGGGGGGGGGCACCGAGCTGGAGGGGTAGCGGGCAGGAAGGGGGTATTGGGCCCAGTGGTGGGGACCCCCCCCCTCCCTCGCCTGCGCTCCCCTCCATCTGTAAATAGTTAAGTACCAGCGTATAGATTAAGAGACAACGGGCGGGGATCACTCACCTTTTCCGCGTTCCAGCAAGCGCTCCACTGACGTCACTTCCTGCAACGCCGTCCATACACTGGGCGGCGTTGCAGGAAGTGACGTCAGTGGAGCGGAGCAATTATTGCTGCGATTTTGCTATGCAGTGCATAGCATAGCAAAATCGCGATCACAAACGCCGGGAAATGTTTGACTTTTTATGAACCGCAATCGCTAGCGTTTAGCGCGAATGCTAGCGATTGCCAGTGGAAAAGGGCCCTTAAACACTTTCCTAGCAGAAAATGGCTTCTGAGAGCAGGAAATAGATAAAAAGGGTCAATTGTTCATAGATGTTAGCTCTGGCATACTTCAATGAATGGGTCATTGATCAAAATCAATAAAACAGTTAAAAACTTAAAAGTAGATTTAAACCTATAATAAAACTGTGGAATATATTAAAAAGTCATGTTTAGGAGAAGGAAGATAGGTACAATTGTTTATTTCATTAGTTTATTTTCGCCTCGGGTGGCCTTTAAAAGTGGGAATTGAGAACATGGAACCATTAAATACCATAGCTGATGATTTACATTGATTGATTTACATTGGTCCAATGGTAAGCTGCACACATTTGTGTAAAAATAATGTATACATTGAAATCAATAGCCTTTCAGTGACTAGATGTAAAAGTTTCAGAATACTTACTGTCCTCCTGTATCTTGTTCTCACACAATATGATTGGAGTTGTTATCTGATGATGAGTGAGAAAATATATACATGTGATTCAATAGGAATTGTAGTACGATTGTCTGGTAAAATGCTGCCCACTTTACAATTAATTTACAGTGAAACGCTGCCCCATTACGATTATTTGGCACCTATGGGGGGGCCCCATCCAAATATTCGCAGGGGGGCCCAGTGATTTCTAGTTACGCCCCTGGTGTATTATATGATTATATATGTATAGTCAGATACCACAGGACACCTTCATAAGTCTTGTGGAGTCCAGGCCTGACCACCAGGGGGAGCTGCACTATATTTTAGGCTGATAGTGTAATATATGCATTATATATAGTCAAATACCACAGGACACCTTCATAAGTCTTGTGGATCCAGGCTTGACCACCAGGGGGAGCTGCACTGTATTATAGGCTGATCGTGTATTATATGATTATATATGTATAGACAGATACCACAGGACACCTTCATAAGTCTTGTGGAGTCCAGGCCTGACCACCAGGGGGACCTGCACTATATTATAGGCCGATAGTGTAATATATGTATTATAGGTATATAGTCAGATACCACAGGACACCTTCATAAGTCTTGTGGAGTCCAGGCCTGACCACCAGGGGGAGCTGCACTATATTATAGGCTGATAGTGTATATGTATTATAGATATATAGTCAGATACCACAGGACACCCTCACATGTCTTGTGGGGTCCAGGCCTGACCACCAGGGGGACCTGCACTATATTATAGGCCGATAGTGTAATATATGTATTATAGGTATATAGTCAGATACCACAGGACACCTTCATAAGTCTTGTGGATCCAGGCTTAACCACCAGGGGGAGCTGCACTATATTATAGGCCGATAGTGTAATATATGTATTATAGGTATATTACATGGCAGGAAGGGGGGGGGTCCTGTACTATATTGGTTCAGGTGGGCTTAATGCTGAGTCTGATCAGTGTTTTTCTCTTATCTCTGCACTTACTTCTTGGGAGCTGCGCGATGAGCATTCGTCAGCATCCGAGGACTGGAATTAAACAGACAATAAAGCAAGTTAGGACCTGTAATACGGAGTAATAAACACCATACAGTACTAATAATCACCTCATATTACCCAGCACACAGGAAACGCATGCAGGACCTTCACCCTGCGGGCTGACAGCTGTGCTGCTGCTACCTGGGAGCCAGGCCGGGCGGAAGCAGTGCATTCTGGGAAATACTTATAACCTCAGACAGTAAAGGTTTGTACTGCCGACCGCAATAGGTATGAGCGACGCCCACGTGTACCTAAGCCCCGCCCTCCCGCATGCTGAAATGTACCCTGTGGCTTTCTTTTTGTCACCCTGTTCCTCCAGTAATCTGCCACTGCTGCCAACAGCGTGTGATAAATCTGTATTATTTATTACAGGCTGCTGTCTGGAACAGGAAGAAGAGATTATGTTTCCTGACTTGCTTTAAAGATTAACTAACTTATCATCTGTCTCCACAGGGAACTCTGATCAGTCATATCGGGCCACTATCAGACATTTTTGGGCTCCATACTGAGAGAACCTCGGTGGCGACTCCAGCTTCAGTTTTTTGGGGGGCACGATGGCTGGTTGGTGGGGCCCATCTGGGTGATCAAAATCAATGTTTGTATGGTGAGCTTCAGATTTTTTTGCCGCAGGCGATAAAATTAAGGCTTACCAGTTCAGCAATGATAAGAAGAAAATGTAAATATCACAAACAGAACTCAGAGGCTTTTGAACAGAGCAGATTGTCCAAATGATGGTGCTATTATTGAAGAAACGTTACCTACTGCTGGGCCTCCATCATGCCCCTCTGCCCCCACATGGCAAATCACAATCTTTCATGGTCTGAACACACTGACATCCGTGTGTCCGCTTTCCTTGAACTGCCATGGCTGGGAGGGTTCTGCGTATGCTCAGTTCATTAAGACTTGCACAGGACGCTCCCAGCTATGGAACAATGGAGGAGGGGCGTCGCCCAGAAAAGTGCAAGCGTAGTGCCCCCAACCCAGCTGGATTGTGCAGGCTTCACAGGAGCACAACAGGTTGGCCCGGAAGAATATCGAGGGAGCTGATGGACTACGGAAGGGGGGGGGGGGGGGGGAGAAGGTTGGAAGGAGCCCAAGGTAAGTAGAAATAATTTTCTCCCATTTGTCTCAGGTTTCCTTTAATCACTAACTGACTAAGGTAACTCCTGGATGAGCCTCCAGGGGCCTCTCACCACATTAATGGGCAGCTAGAAGGACAGACACAGACTGCAGCCGGGGGCTGTGTGTGGCCCTGTTTGCCGGGCCCCATTCGGCAGTCCCCCCCTGTGATGCCCTGAAGGCGGCCCTGCAGTAATACTTAACCAGTACACTATCCAGCAGTGATTAGGGCACAAGGCCCGGATGATGTCAGCACAGGGGTCTTTCATGTTGGCTGAACGGCTCAGATGACGTCACTTCCGGCGAGTTGCTACTGGAGCAGTGCTGGTGGGTCATGATTTATTTATTATTTATTTATTGTAAGTATTTATAAAGCACCAACATATTATGCAGCACTGTACAGAGTATATTGTATTGTCACTAACTGTCCCCCAGAGGAGCTCACAGTCTAATCCCTACCATAGTCCTATGTCTATGTATGTATCATGTAGTGTGTGTATCATAGCCTAGGGCCAATTTAGGGGAAGCCAATTAACTTATCTGTATGTTTTTGGGATGTGGGAGGAAACCAGAGTGCCCAGAGGAAACCCATACAGACACAGGGAGAACATACAAACTCCTTGCAGATATTGGCCTTGACCTGGCGGGAATTGGAACCGGGGACCCAGCGCTGCAAGGCAAGAGCGCTAACCACTACGCCACCGTGCTGCCCATGATAAGCAAATATTTGAAATAATGACATTCTTTCTTTGCAGACTACCAGTACCTGGGTGTACTACGCAGCAGAGCCTGGCACTGTCATGGAGGGAATCCATCATTCCTACTCTAACCCCACACCCATTTCATGATTTACCACCAATGAGATCACACTCTCCCAAATTGCATGAAAATTGTATGCAGCTTTCAAGTGGGCAAAATGGACTTTCTGATGATTTTGATTGGTCCAATCGCAAGCTGCATACAATTTTCTTGATATGCTCTGCTCTCCAGACTTGTGACCTCTTCGCTCGCTCACACGGGCGTTCCGTGCTTTGCATGCCATTCCTGACAAAACGTGGCCATACACGAATAGATTTCGATCATCAGATAGATCCCTCTCAAGGTGCCCTTTAACGGTACAATTTTTCCTTCAGATTCGATCTTTCAATGCGATTTGAGCAATCAAAATTAATTGGAAGGCAATTATTGATTGTTCCCATTAACAGAACAATTTAAGAAGGTTTTACATTCCGATTCGATCATAAAATCCAACTTTCGGATCAATATTTTTTTCCTTTTTTAATCGACCAAAGAATCGCTTCACATCGATTTGTGCCACTGTTCTATACAAATCGTACAGAAAATTTGCGTCAAAAGATCAAATCTGAAAGAAAAATTGTACTGTTCATAGGCACTTTTAGATACATCCTTCCACACACTAGGCATAGAATTTCAATAGCTATCAGCATGAAATAGAATATTTTTGGAGCCGCCGCACTGTCACCGCTCCTCCAGGTCACCCCTACCTATGCCCCCACCCCACCCTGTGCAGATTTTGGGCTGCAGAACGTACGCTCACCTGTCCCCCGGGGTGTGTATTCTCTCCATGCCATGCTCCTCCCTGTGTCTTCTCTGCCAGGTCATGTGATAAACACTGGCGACCGAGCACTAGAGGCCAGGAGGCATGTACCTTACACGCCCACTAGAGCCCTCTTGTGTTTGCTGCCCTCTAGGGGTTTGTCACATGACAAAGGCAGCCCAGGAGAGAAGAGACAGTGAGGATCACATGCTGGAGATGGAAGGAAGACTCGTGCCTGTGGATAGCTGAGGGTAAGCTCTGCTGCCAAGTTAACGCTGCATGTCGGTTGTCATCCAATGTTGCAATGTTGATTTCTAGCAGATTCGATCAGAGTGATCAAATCTGCTGGATATTGACTGGAAACATCGATAAGTGCATGGCCACCTTAACTCAAGCCCTGAATTGGAATTTTGACTGAGCCCAGCAGTGGAGTATTGTATACCAGTGGCAATGGGCCATGTTGGATGGCCCCATACCCTAATCAGAGATGGAGTAACATGTAATAGGGCCCTAGGCAAGGTAATTTGGGGAGCCCTTGTGGTCTTTTTGGTAAGCGGATGTGTAGGGAGGTCAGAGAAGATGGCTGCTGGGCCCCTGGACACCCACTGGGCCCCAGGCACCTGCCTATGTTGCCTGGTGCATGATCCTGCTCTTCCCATAATATAGCTTTTTATACTCCAATATTTAGATCTGTTCACAATATCCAGCTAGTCAAAAACACATGTTGATACATCCAAAACAATCCAGTACAAGGGGTGACAGGAAGCTAGTATTATCCTTGGCCTGTGGCTCCTCCTAGCTGGGCTCCCCACTGGGACTGGTGCACCCATCGTATCCCATAATGCAATGCAAGCAACTCTTCAAAAGGGTAAGCTCTAGTGATGCATGTGGGATGCTCAAGGGAGTGGCTGAGCATAGAATTGTGGATCACATGTCTATGGGAGGGGCAAGTGCCTCTTCCCACCCCCGCGGATATCTCTGCACTGGCATGAGGTTCCAGAAGGCGGAACTCTTGAAAGGCAGCATTAAAAAACCATAAAGTTAGGTATAGTTACTTTAAGTATCTAAAACTATTACTTCTATAGACCTGGGTAAGTATAGAAATGCTATGGAATCACGAAGGTCGAGGAAAATGAAAGAGGAGATGTTAGTGTTACCTGATCCTGGCCACACATATATTCCACAATAGAGACACCACAAACTCAGATTCCAAACAGCAACAACCAACAATTCTTTTATTCCAAAAAAACAAAAAACAAATAAACAAAACAAAACACTTTAAAGAGAACCAGAGATGAAGCAACCTCATGTATTTTACCTTATAAATCAGTGGGAACATGACAGTAAACACCTAATCTGCTCTTTGTTACATTGTTCTCTGTTTAATTTGCCTGTTATCACCTCTAAGATAAGAATCCCGACTAAGCAGTCGGTCTGGCTTTGCTACAGAATAATTATAGCTGAGACTGTGTTCTTTGCTGTCTTCAAGTCCAAGCCTGCCCCCTGCTGGCTTTGCTCAGGAATCATTATAGCTGAGTCATTATAGCAAAGCCAGACTCAATGCTCAGTCCGGGATTCTTATCTCAGCTAGATAACAGACACTTTTAGCAGTGAGGATGGAACAGAGAGCATGGTAAATGTTTTCTCTAATGTTCCCACTGATTTCTATGGTAAAATACACAAGGGGGCTTCGTCTCTGGTTCACTTTAAGCACCAACTGCATTAGCACCGCAGTGGACACATAACGTTAGCTCCCTTGTGCGATTGGTAAGATGCACCGTCTTTCCCAGGAGAGGAAGTTAGGATGTGTGCTCCTAATCCATTGATAGGTTTGATGCAATGAATGTGTTTGCATGTCTGCACTATGCATGTTACAGGGCCAGAGTTAGGACACCTATGTTTACCTGGGTACTTCTGCGCAGTATAGGTGACTAAGCATAAGAATGCATTCTTCTGTGAACTAAAACCCTGGCTTTTAATTTAGCTGTAGGGATAACAGTTGTGCCTGGATGAGTGAATATGTGAATGCATTTGTTTGAACATTTGCATGTGAGTGTGCGAAGGGTTAATAGATTTTTGCTGTTTTCTAGCCACACCCCCTTCAGCACCTCCCTTTCCCTAATAATTTATTTAATGTCCTAACTAGAGGCGATGTGCCTGGATATATGTATTTCCATTTTACTACTGACCCCTGTGGCTAGGGTCCAATTCAGTGCACTCCCTCCTTCCCCTGTATGTATTTGTCAGCATGCACACAGCTTATGCTGGTGTATGCGCATGGTGCACGTGGACACATAACGTTAGCTCCCTTGTGCGATTGGTAAGATGCACCGTCTTTCCCAGGAGAGGAAGTTAGGATGTGTGCTCCTAATCCATTGATAGGTTTGATGCAATGAATGTGTTTGCATGTCTGCACTATGCATGTTACAGGGCCAGAGTTAGGACACCTATGTTTACCTGGGTACTTCTGCGCAGTATAGGTGACTAAGCATAAGAATGCATTCTTCTGTGAACTAAAACCCTGGCTTTTAATTTAGCTGTAGGGATAACAGTTGTGCCTGGATGAGTGAATATGTGAATGCATTTGTTTGAACATTTGCATGTGAGTGTGCGAAGGGTTAATAGATTTTTGCTGTTTTCTAGCCACACCCCCTTCAGCACCTCCCTTTCCCTAATAATTTATTTAATGTCCTAACTAGAGGCGATGTGCCTGGATATATGTATTTCCAGATTTCTATGGTAAAATACACAAGGGTGCTTCGTCTCTGGTTCACTTTAAGGCAGAATTTTCTGTATATCACCCAATGGCAGCAGACCCAACTCTAAAGTCCTCATGCTAGGTACACACCATACAATTTTCTATCAGATTTACCTGCCAGATCAATTATTTCCAACATGTCCGATCTGAATTTTGATTTTGATTTTCCAATCGATTTTTTAATCGTTTTTTCAATCTTTTTTGTATCAATTTTCATAGAACTGAACGAAAATCGATCGAAAAAAATGATCGAAAAAACTATTTAAAAAACGATCGGTAAATTGAAAAATTGATTGAAATTCAGATTGGACATGTTGGAAATATTTAGGTAAATCTGCCAGAAAAATTGGATGGTGTACCTAACATTACACAAGCCTTTCTTTTTGTTTGTGAATCTATAAGGCAGTTTTCCTAATTTCTAAGCATTTGGTAGATAGAAAACATGATAGTATCACTTTTGCTTTATTACGCCTCTTCAAGCACACCTGGGGCCAGATGCAATTCACCTTTTCTCCTGACTTCTCTCCTAGGAGAACATTTTTCATCTTCAATTTAAAATAACTTTTAGCAATTTGCAATGGAAACAGTAACAAAAAGTAGGTAAAAAAACCACTGTACGATGTATTTTGAGTATTTGTTTGCTTGCAGGTTGTTTAAAGAGAACCAGAGATGAAGCCCCTCTTGTATTTTACCTTAGGGCCTGTTCATACTTGCTGCGTTTGTAGAACGCGTACAAATTCAAAGAAACGCAAGTTGAAAAACGCATGCGTTTTTCTTGCGTTTGAATGCGTTTTCTATTGCGTTTTGCACAAACACGTCACCCAGGGGAAAAAAAAAGAATTATGGGAACCGCAGAGGAAAACGGACGCTAAAAACGCAATAGTACGCGTTTTTGATACGCGTCCATAGACTTTCATTGCGTCCGTTTCTATGCGTATCGCACAGAACTGCGTGCAGCAATGCGGATGAGAAACGTATGCGTCTCATACGCATACATGTGAACTAGCCCATTCAAAAGCATTAGGAGCCGTTTCTATGCGTTTTTGGTACCCGGACATGTTCCCTGAAAACGGCTAGGAACGCATATAGTCTGAACAGGCCCTTATAAATCAGTGGGAACATGACAGTAAACACCTAATCTGCTCTTTGTTTCATTGTTCTCTGTGTAATCTGACTGTTATCACCTCTGATAAGAATCCCCGACTGAGAAGTCAGGCTGCTCCGTCTAGCTTTGCTACAGAAAGATTATAGCTGAGTCTGTCTTCTGTGGTGTTATTTCAAGCCCAAGCCTGCCCCCTTGTGGCTTTGCTATAATGACTCAGCAATAATCATTCCCAGCAAAGCCAGATTTAATTGCTCAGTCTGGGATTCTTGTGACTGCTGATAACAGACACTTTTAGTAGTGAGGGTGAAACAGAGAGCATGGTAAGTGTTTTCTCTAATGTTCTTACTGATATACATGGTAAAATACACAAGGGTGCTTCCTCTCTGGTTCCCTTTAAAACATATTTTATTTTAAAGAGGAACTGTAACGTGAAAACGTCCCCTGGGGGGTACTCACCTCGGGTGGGGGAAGCCTCCAGATCCTAATGAGGCTTCCCACGCCGTCCTCCGTCCCTCAGGGGTCTCGCTGCAGCCCTCCGTGCAGCGGTGACGTAATATTTACCTTCCTGGCTCCTGCGCAGGCGCTCTGACGACTGTCGGCTCCGAAGTAGGTGGAAATACCCGATCGACTGCGCAGGCGCAAGTTTCCGGCACCTGCGCAGTAGAGCGGACCCGACTGAGATCAGGTATTTCCGTCTATTTCCGAGCCGAGAGCAGCCACAGCGCCCCCGCTGCAGCCAGCAAAGGTAAATATTGATTTTATAGTCAAGTCTGTCGCCGGCTGTTCGGAGGGCTGCAGCGAGACCCCCGTGGGACAGAGGACGGCGTGGGAAGCCTCATTAGGATCCGGAGGCTTCCCCCACCCGAGGTGAGTACCCCCCAGGGGATGTTTCTGATGTTACAGAGTCTCTTTAAAGTGAACCAGAGATGAAGCATCCTCATGTATTTACCATATATATCAGTGGGAACATTAGAGAAAATGCCTATCCTGCTCTCTGTTTCATCCTTCACTGCTCAGCCTGCTTGTTATCAGCCCTGATAAAATCCCCCACTGAGCATTCAGTCTGGCTTCGCTCAGAATCATTATAGGTGAGTCTGTCTTCTCTGATGTCTTTTCAAGCACAAGCCTGCCCCCTTGTGGCTCTGCTATAATGACACAGCTATAATAATTCCTGAGCAAAGCCAGACTGAATGCTCAGTAGGGGATTCTTATCACAGCTGATTACAAGCTGGCTGAGCAGTGAAGGATGAAACAGAGAGCAGATTAGGTGTTTACTGTCATGTTCCCACTGATATATATGGTAAAATACAACAGGGTGCTTCATCTCTGGTACACTTTAAGTTGTGAAAATATCACGTAGAAGGAAACTAAGGTGAAAAAGTGAATTGCATATGGCCCCTGATATGGAGGCTGCCATATTTATTTTCTTTTAAACAATGCACATTGCCTGGCAGCCCTGCTGATCCTCTGCCTCTAATACTTTTAGCCATAGCCCCTGAACAAGCATGCAGCAGATCAGGTGCTCTGTCTAAAGTGTGACTGAATTAGCTGCATGCTTGTTTTAGGTGTGTGATTCAGACACTACTGCAGCCAAATAGATCAGCAGGATTGCCAGGCAACTGGGATTGTTTAAAAGGAAATAAATATGGCTGCCTCCATATCACTCTCACTTCAGGTGTCCTTTAAAAGTGATTGAATGATATTGAACATACTGAATGGAATATGGCATCCCCGCGGTAACCATAGCCACACTGCCCTGGAAGCTGTTTGCTTAAGCTGGCCTAATGTTGTTTAATATGTTAAATAAATGAAATGTTAAATTCAATAAAACAACTGTATCCAACAAAAATCCTTAAATTAAAACTTCAAAGCTAGCAGCGGCAGCAGCCGTGCATTCCACACTACCTGACGAAATCTGTGCTGATATTCAGGGATGCAGGGTGCAGGGTGGTAAACTAGGGAGGTAGTAGATATCTGGAATATACACTCACCTAAAGGATTATTAGGAACACATGTTCAATTGCTCATTAATGCAGTTATCTAATCAACCAATCACATGGCAGTTGCTTCAATGCATTTAGGGGTGTGGTCCTGGACAGGACAATCTCCTGAACTCCAAACTGAATGTCAGAATGGGAAAGGAAGGTGATTTAAGCAATTCTGAGCGTGGCATGGTTGTTGGTGCCAGACGGGCCGGTCTGATGCTACGTACACACATGCGACAACGATCGTTCGTTGAGAACGACGAACGAACTTTTAATTGATGAAAGAACGACCTGAGTAAAGATAGTTTTAAAAGGTGTGTAACGATCTGATCGTTAGAACGAACGTTACATCACGTAAAGCAACTATTGCGCCTGCGCATAAAAATGAGAAGTTTCACAGAGAAATAGTGAAATGCGCATGTCAAGCCTAGTACGAACGACCGTTTCCAACGATGTACTACTCTTGCAAACGATCGTCGTTGGTTAAAATCCGAGACAGAACTTTCTTTTGTAGCGATTTGGCTCGTTCGTCGTTTGCCTTAATAGTCGGTGGTTCGTTTTTTGTAACGATTGTCGTTGGTAAAGATCGGGGAACGATCGTTACAAACGACTATAGTCGCATGTGTGTACGCACCTCAAGTATTTCACAATCTGCTCATTTACTGGGATTTTCATGCACAACCATTTCTAGGGTTTACAAAGAATGGTGTGAAAAGGGAAAAACATCCAGTATGCGGCAGTCCTGTGGGCGAAAATGCCTTGTTGATGCTGCTGAGGTCAGAGGAGAATGGGCCGACTGATTCAAGCTGATAGAAGAGCAACGTTGACTGAAATAACCACTCGTTACAACCGAGGTATGCAGCAAAGCATTTGTGAAGCCACAACACGCACAACCTTGAGGCGGATGGGCTACAACAGCAGAAGACCCCACCGGGTACCACTCATCTCCACTACAAATAGGAAAGAGAGGCTACAATTTGCAGTTCTGAAGGCAAAAGGGGGTCAAACACCGTATTAGTATGGTGTTCCTAATAATCCTTTAGGTGAGTGTATATGATTGCTTTCCTGATCTGCTAAAAATCCTACAATGTATGGCCAGCATAAAGGGATGCAGATAGTGAAATGTTTCTTATGACAACACTTGAGGTGCGTACACACATGCGACTATAGTCGTTTGTAACGATCGTTCCCCGATCTTTACCAACGACGATCGTTACAAAAAACGAACCACCGACTATTAAGGCAAACGACGAACGAGCCAAATCGCTACAAAAGAAAGTTCTGTCTCGGCGGATTTTAACCAACGACGATCGTTTGCAAAAGTAGTACATCGTTGGAAACGATCGTTCGTGCTAGGCTTGACATGCGCATTTCACTATTTCTCCATGGAACTTCTCATTTTTATGCGCAGGCGCAATAGTTGCTTTCTGTGATGTAACGTTCGTTCTAACAATCAGATCGTTACACACATTTTAAAACTATCTTTACTTAGGTCGTTCTTTCATCAATTAAAAGTTCGTTCGTCGTTCTTAACGAACGATCGTTGTCGCATGTGTGTACGTAGCATTGGTCTGATCACATAGACATATTTGGTGAAAAATAAACCGCTGGTAAAATTCTGCATTTTGTGTTTTTAGGCTGTTTTTTCGCACAGTTTGGTAATTTAACAAAAAAACTGCATGCCCATTCACTAAGAGGTTTATCTTATGTGGAATTGTAAGGAATCGTGTGGTATTTCATATGGTATTAGCTGGATTATTGCAGTCACAGTGCAGGGAGATGGAGGACAGATGTGATACTGGCAGCACTGTTTTTATTATACTGTCATGTAAAGTGCAAGTCCAGGCTGCATAAAATTACTATAAAACTTGTATCAGCTCAAAACCATTAATATCTAGCAGTGACATTAGAGGTGTTACTATGTATTATATACCAGCGCAGGTGACTCTGTCCTCCTGAGTGTAAGGAGGCACCCCGGTGCTAGCAGTGACATTAGAGGTGTTACTATGTATTATATACCACCACAGATGACTCTGTCCTGAGTGTAAGGGGGCACTCCGGTGCTAGCAGTGACATTAGAGGTGTTACTATGTATTATAAACCAGTGCAGGTGACTCTGTCCTGGGTGTAAGGGGGCACTCCGGTGCTAGCAGTGACATTAGAGGTGTTAATATGTATTATATACCACCACAGATGACTCTGTCCTGAGTGTAAGGGGGCACTCCGGTGCTAGCAGTGACATTAGAGGTGTTAATATGTATTATATACCAGCGCAGGTGACTCTGTCCTGAGTATAAGGAGGCACCCCGGTGCTAGCAGAGACATTAGAGGTGTTACTATGTATTATATACCACCACGATGACTCTGTCCTGAGTGTAAGGGGGCACTCCGGTGCTAGCAGTGACATTAGAGGTGTTACTATGTATTATAAACCAGTGCAGGTGACTCTGTCCTGGGTGTAAGGGGGCACTCCGGTGCTAGCAGAGACATTAGAGGTGTTACTATGTATTATAAACCAGTGCAGGTGACTCTGTCCTGGGTGTAAGGGGGCACTCCGGTGCTAGCAGAGACATTAGAGGTGTTACTATGTATTATATACCAGCGCAGGTGACTCTGTGCCCCTGAGTGTAAGGAGGCACCCCGGTGCTAGCAGTGACATTAGAGGTGTTACTACTATGTATTATATACTAGCGCAGGTGACTCTGTCCTCCTGAGTGTAAGGAGACACCCCGAGGCTAGTAGTGACATTAGAGGTGTTACTATGTATTATATACCAGCGCAGGTGACTCTGCCCTGAGTGTAAGGGGGCACTCCGGTGCTAGCAGTGACATTAGAGGTGTTACTATGTATTATATACCAGCGCAGGTGACTCTGTCCCCCTGAGTGTAAGGGGGCACCCTGGTGCTAGCAGTGACATTAGAGGTGTTACTATGTATTATATACCAGCGCAGGTGACTCTGTCCTGAGTGTAAGGAGGCACCCCGATGCTAGCAGTGACATTAGAGGTGTTAATATGTATTATATACCTGCGCAGGTGACTCTGTCCTCCTGAGTGTAAGGAGGCACCCCGGTGCTAGCAGTGACATTAGAGGTGTTACTATGTATTATATACCAGCGCAGGTGACTCTGTCCTGAGTGTAAGGAGGCACCCCGGTGCTAGCAGAGACATTAGAGGTGTTACTATGTATTATATACCAGCGCAGGTGACTCTGTGCCCCTGAGTGTAAGGAGGCACCCCGGTGCTAGCAGTGACATTAGAGGTGTTACTACTATGTATTATATACTAGCGCAGGTGACTCTGTCCTCCTGAGTGTAAGGAGACACCCCGAGGCTAGTAGTGACATTAGAGGTGTTACTATGTATTATATACCAGCGCAGGTGACTCTGCCCTGAGTGTAAGGGGGCACTCCGGTGCTAGCAGTGACATTAGAGGTGTTACTATGTATTATATACCAGCGCAGGTGACTCTGTCCCCCTGAGTGTAAGGGGGCACCCTGGTGCTAGCAGTGACATTAGAGGTGTTACTATGTATTATATACCAGCGCAGGTGACTCTGTCCTGAGTGTAAGGAGGCACCCCAGTGCTAGCAGTGACATTAGAGGTGTTACTACTATGTATTCTTTACCAGCGCAGGTGACTCTGTCCTGAGTATAAGGAGGCACCCCGATGCTAGCAGTGACATTAGAGGTGTTAATATGTATTATATACCTGCGCAGGTGACTCTGTCCTCCTGAGTGTAAGGAGGCACCCCGGTGCTAGCAGTGACATTAGAGGTGTTACTATGTATTATATACCAGCGCAGGTGACTCTGTCCTGAGTGTAAGGAGGCACCCCAGTGCTAGCAGTGACATTAGAGGTGTTACTATGTATTATATACCAGCGCAGGTGACTCTGCCCTGAGTATAAGGAGGCACCCCGATGCTAGCAGTGACATTAGAGGTGTTAATATGTATTATATACCAGCGCAGGTGACTCTGCCCTGAGTGTAAGGAGGCACCCCGGTGCTAGCAGTGACATTAGAGGTGTTACTATGTATTATATACCAGCGCAGGTGACTCTGTCCTGAGTGTAAGGGGGCACCCCGATGCTAGCAGTGACATTAGAGGTGTTACTATGTATTATATACCAGCGCAGGTGACTCTGTCCTGAGTGTAAGGAGGCACCCCGGTGCTAGCAGTGACATTAGAGGTGTTACTACTATGTATTATATACTAGCGCAGGTGACTCTGTCCTCCTGAGTGTAAGGAGACACCCCGAGGCTAGTAGTGACATTAGAGGTGTTACTATGTATTATATACCAGCGCAGGTGACTCTGTCCTGAGTATAAGGAGGCACCCCGATGCTAGCACTGACATTAGAGGTGTTACTATGTATTATATACCAGCGCAGGTGACTCTGTCCTGAGTGTAAGGAGGCACCCCGATGCTAGCAGTGACATTAGAGGTGTTAATATGTATTATATACCAGCGCAGGTGACTCTGCCCTGAGTGTAAGGAGGCACCCCGGTGCTAGCAGTGACATTAGAGGTGTTACTATGTATTATATACCAGCGCAGGTGACTCTGTCCTGAGTGTAAGGAGGCACCCCGGTGCTAGCAGTGACATTAGAGGTGTTACTACTATGTATTATATACTAGCGCAGGTGACTCTGTCCTCCTGAGTGTAAGGAGACACCCCGATGCTAGCACTGACATTAGAGGTGTTACTATGTATTATATACCAGTGCAGGTGACTCTGCCCTGAGTGTAAGGAGGCACCCCGATGCTAGCAGTGACATTAGAGGTGTTACTATGTATTATATACCAGCGCAGGTGACTCTGCCCTGAGTATAAGGAGGCACCCCGGTGCTAGCAGTGACATTAGAGGTGTTACTATGTATTATATACCAGCGCAGGTGACTCTGCCCTGAGTATAAGGAGGCACCCCGATGCTAGCAGTGACATTAGAGGTGTTAATATGTATTATATACCAGCGCAGGTGACTCTGTCCTGAGTGTAAGGGGGCACCCCGATGCTAGCAGTGACATTAGAGGTGTTACTATGTATTATATACCAGCGCAGGTGACTCTGTCCTGAGTGTAAGGAGGCACCCCGGTGCTAGCAGTGACATTAGAGGTGTTACTACTATGTATTATATACTAGCGCAGGTGACTCTGTCCTCCTGAGTGTAAGGGGGCACCCCGATGCTAGCAGTGACATTAGAGGTGTTAATATGTATTATATACCAGCGCAGGTGACTCTGTCCTGAGTGTAAGGGGGCACCCCGATGCTAGCAGTGACATTAGAGGTGTTACTATGTATTATATACCAGCGCAGGTGACTCTGTCCTGAGTGTAAGGAGGCACCCCGGTGCTAGCAGTGACATTAGAGGTGTTACTACTATGTATTATATACTAGCGCAGGTGACTCTGTCCTCCTGAGTGTAAGGAGACACCCCGATGCTAGCACTGACATTAGAGGTGTTAATATGTATTATATACCAGCGCAGGTGACTCTGCCCTGAGTGTAAGGAGGCACCCCGGTGCTAGCAGAGACATTAGAGGTGTTACTATGTATTATATACCAGAGCAGGTGACTCTGTCCTCCTGAGTGTAAGGAGGCACCCCGGTGCTAGCAGTGACATTAGAGGTGTTACTATGTATTATATACCAGAGCAGGTGACTCTGTCCCCCTGAGTGTAAGGGGGCACCCCGGTGCTAGCAGTGACATAAGAGGTGTTACTATGTATTATATACCAGCGCAGGTGACTCTGCCCTGAGTGTAAGGAGGCACCCCGGTGCTAGCAGTGACATTAGAGGTGTTACTATGTATTATATACCAGGGCAGGTGACTCTGTCCTCCTGAGTGTAAGGGGGCACCCCGGTGCTAGCAGTGACATTAGAGGTGTTACTATGTATTATATACCAGCGCAGGTGACTCTGTCCCCCTGAGTGTAAGGGGGCACCCTGGTGCTAGCAGTGACATTAGAGGTGTTACTATGTATTATATACCAGCGCAGGTGACTCTGTCCCCCTGAGTGTAAGGGGGCACCCCGGTGCTAGCAGTGACATAAGAGGTGTTACTATGTATTATATACCAGCGCAGGTGACTCTGCCCTGAGTGTAAGGAGGCACCCCGGTGCTAGCAGAGACATTAGAGGTGTTACTATGTATTATATACCAGAGCAGGTGACTCTGTCCCCCTGAGTGTAAGGGGGCACCCCGGTGCTAGCAGTGACATAAGAGGTGTTACTATGTATTATATACCAGCGCAGGTGACTCTGCCCTGAGTGTAAGGAGGCACCCCGGTGCTAGCAGTGACATTAGAGGTGTTACTATGTATTATATACCAGGGCAGGTGACTCTGTCCTCCTGAGTGTAAGGGGGCACCCCGGTGCTAGCAGTGACATTAGAGGTTTTACTATGTATTATATACCAGCGCAGGTGACTCTGTCCCCCTGAGTGTAAGGAGGCACTCCGGTGCTAGCAGTGACATAAGAGGTGTTACTATGTATTATATACCAGCGCAGGTGACTCTGTCCTGAATATAAGGGGGCACCCCGGTGCTAGCAGGGACATTAGAGGTGTTACTATGTATTATATACCAGCGCAGGTGACTCTGTCCCCCTGAGTGTAAGGAGACACCCCGGTGCTAGCAGTGACATTAGAGGTGTTACTATATATTATATACCAGCGCAGGTGACTCTGTCCTGAGTATAAGGGGGCACCCCGGTGCTAGCAGTGACATAAGAGGTGTTACTATGTATTATATACCAGCGCAGGTGACTCTGTCCTGAGTATAAGGAGGCACCCCGGTGCTAGCAGTGACATTAGAGGTGTTACTATGTATTATATACCAGCGCAGGTGACTCTGTCCTGAGTGTAAGGAGGCACTCCGGTGCTAGCAGTGACATTAGAGGTGTTACTATGTATTATATACCAGCGCAGGTGACTCTGTCCTGAGTGTAAGGAGGCACCCCGGTGCTAGCAGTGACATTAGAGGTGTTACTATGTATTATATACCAGCGCAGGTGACTCTGTCCTGAGTATAAGGAGGCACCCCGGTGCTAGCAGTGACATTAGAGGTGTTACTGTGTATTATATACCAGCGCAGGTGACTCTGTCCTCCTGAGTGTAAGGAGGCACCCCGGTGCTAGCAGTGACATTAGAGGTGTTACTATGTATTATATACCAGCGCAGGTGACTCTGTCCTGAGTATAAGGAGGCACCCCGGTGCTAGCAGTGACATTAGAGGTGTTACTATGTATTATATACCAGCGCAGGTGACTCTGTCCTGAGTGTAAGGAGGCACCCCGGTGCTAGCAGTGACATTAGAGGTGTTACTATGTATTATATACCAGCGCAGGTGACTCTGTCCTGAGTGTAAGGGGGCACCCCGGTGCTAGCAGTGACATTAGAGGTGTTACTATGTATTATATACCAGCGCAGGTGACTCTGTCCTGAGTGTAAGGAGGCACCCCGGTGCTAGCAGTGACATTAGAGGTGTTACTATGTATTATATACCAGCGCAGGTGACTCTGTCCTCCTGAGTGTAAGGGGGCACCCCGGTGCTAGCAGTGACATTAGAGGTGTTACTATGTATTATATACCAGCGCAGGTGACTCTGTCCTGAGTATAAGGAGGCACCCCGGTGCTAGCAGTGACATTAGAGGTGTTACTATGTATTATATACCAGCGCAGGTGACTCTGTCCTGAGTGTAAGGGGGCACCCCGGTGCTAGCAGTGACATTAGAGGTGTTACTATGTATTATATACCAGCGCAGGTGACTCTGTCCTGAGTGTAAGGAGGCACCCCGGTGCTAGCAGAGACATTAGAGGTGTTACTATGTATTATATACCAGCGCAGGTGACTCTGTCCTAAGTGTAAGGAGGCACCCCGGTGCTAGCAGTGACATTAGAGGTGTTACTATGTATTATATACCAGCGCAGGTGACTCTGCCCTGAGTGTAAGGGGGCACCCCGATGCTAGCACTGACATTAGAGGTGTTACTATGTATTATATACCAGTGCAGGTGACTCTGTCCTGAGTGTAAGGAGGCACCCCGGTGCTAGCACTGACATTAGAGGTGTTACTGTGTATTATATACCAGCGCAGGTGACTCTGTCCTCCTGAGTGTAAGGAGGCACCCCGGTGCTAGCAGTGACATTAGAGGTGTTACTATGTATTATATACCAGCGCAGGTGACTCTGTCCTGAGTGTAAGGGGGCACCCCGGTGCTAGCAGTGACATTAGAGGTGTTACTATGTATTATATACCAGCGCAGGTGACTCTGTCCTGAGTGTAAGGAGGCACCCCGGTGCTAGCAGTGACATTAGAGGTGTTACTATGTAATATATACCAGCGCAGGTGACTCTGTCCTGAGTGTAAGGGGGCACCCCGATGCTAGCAGGGACATTAGAGGTGTTACTATGTATTATATACCAGCGCAGGTGGCTCTGTCCTGAGTGTAAGGAGGCACCCCGGTGCTAGCAGTGACATTAGAGGTGTTACTATGTATTATATACCAGCGCAGGTGACTCTGTCCTCCTGAGTGTAAGGGGGCACCCCGGTGCTAGCAGTGACATTAGAGGTGTTACTATGTATTATATACCAGCGCAGGTGACTCTGTCCTAAGTGTAAGGAGGCACCCCGGTGCTAGCAGTGACATTAGAGGTGTTACTATGTATTATATACCAGCGCAGGTGACTCTGTCCTCCTGAGTGTAAGGAGGCACCCCGGTGCTAGCAGTGACATTAGAGGTGTTACTATGTATTATATACCAGCGCAGGTGACTCTGTCCTGAGTGTAAGGGGGCACCCCGGTGCTAGCAGTGACATTAGAGGTGTTACTATGTATTATATACCAGCGCAGGTGACTCTGTCCTGAGTGTAAGGAGGCACCCCGGTGCTAGCAGTGACATTAGAGGTGTTACTATGTAATATATACCAGCGCAGGTGACTCTGTCCTGAGTGTAAGGGGGCACCCCGATGCTAGCAGGGACATTAGAGGTGTTACTATGTATTATATACCAGCGCAGGTGGCTCTGTCCTGAGTGTAAGGAGGCACCCCGGTGCTAGCAGTGACATTAGAGGTGTTACTATGTATTATATACCAGCGCAGGTGACTCTGTCCTCCTGAGTGTAAGGGGGCACCCCGGTGCTAGCAGTGACATTAGAGGTGTTACTATGTATTATATACCAGCGCAGGTGACTTTGTCCTAAGTGTAAGGAGGCACCCCGGTGCTAGCAGTGACATTAGAGGTGTTACTATGTATTATATACCAGCGCAGGTGACTCTGCCCTGAGTGTAAGGGGGCACCCCGGTGCTAGCAGTGACATTAGAGGTGTTACTATGTATTATATACCAGCGCAGGTGACTCTGTCCTGAGTGTAAGGGGGCACCCCGATGCTAGCACTGACATTAGAGGTGTTACTATGTATTATATACCAGTGCAGGTGACTCTGTCCTGAGTGTAAGGAGGCACCCCGGTGCTAGCACTGACATTAGAGGTGTTACTGTGTATTATATACCAGCGCAGGTGACTCTGTCCTCCTGAGTGTAAGGAGGCACCCCGGTGCTAGCAGTGACATTAGAGGTGTTACTATGTATTATATACCAGCGCAGGTGACTCTGTCCTGAGTGTAAGGGGGCACCCCGGTGCTAGCAGTGACATTAGAGGTGTTACTATGTATTATATACCAGCGCAGGTGACTCTGTCCTGAGTGTAAGGAGGCACCCCGGTGCTAGCAGTGACATTAGAGGTGTTACTATGTATTATATACCAGCGCAGGTGACTCTGTCCTGAGTGTAAGGGGGCACCCCGATGCTAGCAGGGACATTAGAGGTGTTACTATGTATTATATACCAGCGCAGGTGACTCTGTCCCCCTGAGTGTAAGGGGGCACCCCGGTGCTAGCAGTGACATTAGAGGTGTTATTATGTATTATATACCAGCGCAGGTGACTCTGTCCCCCTGAGTGTAAGGGGGCACCCCAATGCTAGCAGTGACATTAGAGGTGTTACTATGTATTATATACCAGCGCAGGTGACTCTGTCCCCCTGAGTGTAAGGGTGCACCCCGGTGCTAGCAGAGACATTAGAGGTGTTACTATGTATTATATACCAGCGCAGGTGACTCTGTCCTGAGTGTAAGGAGGCACCCCGGTGCTAGCAGTGACATTAGAGGTGTTACTATGTATTATATACCAGCGCAGGTGTCTCTGTCCTGAGTGTAAGGGGGCACCCCGGTGCTAGCAGTGACATAAGAGGTGTTACTATGTATTATATACCAGCGCAGGTGACTCTGTCCTGAGTGTAAGGGGGCACCCCGGTGCTAGCAGTGACATTAGAGGTGTTACTATGTATTATATACCAGCGCAGGTGTCTCTGTCCTGAGTGTAAGGGGGCACCCCGGTGCTAGCAGTGACATAAGAGGTGTTACTATGTATTATATACCAGCGCAGGTGACTCTGTCCTGAGTGTAAGGAGACACCCCGATGCTAGCAGTGACATTAGAGGTGTTAATATGTATTATATACCAGCGCAGGTGACTCTGTCCTCTTGAGTTTGGTCTCAGCAGCCAGCAGTTTGCCTTCGCTTCGGATCAGCTGGATCTGCAGATCGTCGCACTTCTCGCCCAGCTCTCGCAGCTGCTTCCGATAGGCGTCTTTCTCCTTCAGGCTCTTGGCATACTGCGCGTGGAACTCTTCCCGGGTGGCGATTGCCTGAGGCGGGAAAACCAGGAACAAAATCAGCCAACAGACGTGCGGGGAACAATCCCTCTCTGTGTGCATAAAACTGATGTAACCGGTTAGATCATCGTTTCACGCAATCGCTTTCCAAGGTTCAGAAAGGGAAAGGCAGCTATATGAATTCATCCTTTCGCTTTCCCTGCATCGTACGCTCCCGCTCAGCATGGCGGGAATAACCTTGGTGACCCGAATATAAATGGATATATGAGTTGCTATGTAGGTTGGCAAAGCCTAGTCTATATACTGGTATATTTATACTGTATACTGATAGTAAACTGGCTGCAGTGTGTAGTTGTTTCTTCTGTACATTGATAGTAAACTGGCTGCAGTATGTGCTGGTTTCTCCTGTATACTGATGGTAAACTTTCTGCAGTGTGTGCCGGTTTCTTCTGTAAACTGGCTGCAGTGTGTGCTGGTTTCTTCTGTATACTGGTAGTAAACTGGCTTCAATGTGTGCTGGGTTCCCCTGTATACTGATAGTAAACTGGCTGCAGTGTGTAATGGTTTCCCCTGTATTCTGATAGTAAATGGGATGCAGTGTGTACTGGTTTCTTCTGTATACTGGTAGTAAACTGGCTGCAATCTGTACCGGTTTCTCCAGTATACTGATAGTAAACTGGGTGCAGTGTGTTCTGGTTTCTCCTGTATACTGATAGTAAACTGGCTGCAGTGTGTGCTGGTTTCCCCTGTATACTGGTAGTAAACTGGCTGCAGTGTGTGCTGGTTTCCCCTGTATACCTGTAGTAAACTGGCTGCAGTGTGTGCTGGTTTCTCCTGTATACTGATAGTAAACTGGCTGCAGTGTGTGCTGATAGTAAACTGGCTGCAGTGTGTGCTGGTTTCTCCTGTATACTGATAGTAAACTGGCTGCAGTGTGTGCTGGTTTCCCCTGTATACTGATAGTAAACTGGCTGCAGTGGGTGCTGGTTTCCCCTGTATACTGATAGTAAAGTGGGTGCTGGTTTATCCCACAGCTTCTATAGTTGTGAATTGACTCTCTGCACTCATTGTTCTGCTGAAATGCTGATCACATCTGCAGACACTGAGCACAGGCTAGTGATGGATGGCGGTATTTCTGTAGTGTAAACAGTGTCAGAGACAAGCTTGTATTTTAGAACAGAACTAAATTTTGCAGTACAAGGTACATGGCATTTATGTGAGGTTATATTACGTACATTTAAAAGGCAACTGAATTGAGAGGAATATGGAGGCTGCCACATGTATTTCCTGTGTTGCCTGGCAGCCCTGCTAGTCTATTTGGCTGCAGTAGTGTCTGAGTCACACCAGAAACAAGCATGCAGCTTGTCAGATCTGACAATAATGTCAGAAACACCTGATCTGCTGCATGCTTGTTCAGGGGCTGTGGCTAAAAGTATTAGAGGCTGAGGATCAGCACGACAGCCAGGCAATCTCCATGGTTTAAAAGGAAATAAATATGGCAGCCTCCATATCCCTCTCACTTCAGTTGTCCTTTAAAGGGAACCTGAAGCGAGTAAAATCATTTAAAATAAACACATGAGGTAGCTGCAAATGAATATTACATACTAACCTCACTGTCCGTTACTCTCAGAAGCTCACCATTTGCTTCTTACAGTGATCCCTTCCAGTTCTGACAATATTTTGGCAGAACTGAAATAAACCAGTTGCTGTCAGTTATATATCAGCAGCTGTCAGTTACAACTGAAGGTGCAAGGTAATGTCCATGTTTCCCTATGGCTCAAGTGGGCGATATTACAGTGTAACAGTGTGCTGACCAGGAAGCTGTTATGGGGGAATGGCCATTTTTAAAATAGAGGAATGGATAATTCCATTGATCACAGGGGACAAACGGGATGCAGGAGAGGAGAAAGAGATTGAGGAGTAGACTACACAGGAGGTACGGTAAATATGACCTGTGTATATAAATGTTGACTTTTTATTTTCA